>NC_138059.1:27908415-28422315 GCF_964194185.1 Rhinolophus hipposideros | reverse complement strand
ACTATGCATGGGGATTGAAATACAATAAAAATTTAAAGAGACAATCTTGGTTAGTGATTTTATATGATGAACTGAAGACCAAAACTGATAGGTTTCAGAATTGCAATTAATATATATTCTACTTATATATGTGACATTGAAATCGGTAGCTAATTTTTATACTTTTGATATTTTTTCTTTATTGCACAAGGCTGCTGTCTCTTTAAATCAGTCATTATATCGCTTAACATCTACATTCTCTTGCATTTTCCAACCAATAACTCGTGAGGAGATTGGCAAATAAATTTGTACCTTATCTAAAACATCAATTTTATGCATATTATTTTAAAGTTTCACTTTTGGGAAGTGTATTACTTTCAAAGAATACAATCACAATCCAAATAAAATATGTTGAGTTTATTTTATTTATGTTTTGTAATTGTAATACCATTTAATTTTCTATACTACTTGGGTACAAATTGTTTGCCTCTTTTCATTAGGAAACCTCTATATGGTAAAGTAATGTCAATATAGTTTTTTTTTATGATAGTATTATGCTTTCCTTGCTTTGCTGCATGTTTTTTTGTCATTGTTGGTTTTGAATAATACTACTTTAGTTTAAATTTTAAAAATTAAAATTGTTCTAATTGATATTATACAATGTAAAATATTTACTACTTGTGCTGTTCAGGTTCTGCTTAGGAAATTTAAAAATGGTTTCAAGGTAAAGCTGGAATGATAATTATGTTAAAACAATTAAAATGATATCAAGATTTTTATTAGTGATATTGAGGCAAAATAAGAAATATGTCATATCTAGAATTGTGAAAATACATTTGTTATGTTTTGGGAAATCAATGGATATATTATCCATTCACTTAAAAAGCACAGATAAAGAATTTAGAAATGTGATAAAATAATCTAGCTAATAAAATGATTATGTTTTGATAACGTAAACTGGATATCTGTTAAAAACTTCAATGCAAATCCTGTAATATAGAATGAAAATTAGGGCTATTGCTCAAACTCCCCAGTTAAGACAGTTTATTAAAAAGTTCGATTTTGATGGAAAAGTTGGTAAAATTAAAATGTGCCTATCTTATATATATTAACAATTATATGTTTATAAAGTGTAATTTAATAAACTGTTAAGTATTATGATATATGCAAATCATATGCCTATCTGTATAAGAATGAATATTATTAGTAAGTGATATTTTTGGTTTTCCATGGCATAAGAAAATCTAAAAAGAATACTCTTTATCAAACATTTGACATATATATCTCAAATGTTTAGCTGAAATGATTTCAAAAGGTGGTAAGTGCTTAGTCCCAATCTCTAAAAAAACAAAGTTCACTGAAATCAATAACTTGTTCTAATAATTAAGAGCCTAGTTTAATAATGATGATTATTGTTTCTTTTTTAAGTTTAAAGTTTATTGGAAAAAAGTTTTAGTCTTTCAGTTTTTCTCTTTGAGGTATTCAGTATTCATGTTCCTCAGAGAAGGAGTTTTAATATAATGAAAAAATAAAGCCATAAGCTTTTTTATTTCTATAGATAATAGAAAATATCAGAAATTAATCTGGTTTGGTCACACATTTTAGAGGAAACATGATGCTATCTGACATCTCTGTTTCATCTCATATACAAGACACTCTTGTATTTCTTACCGTATTTTTTATTTTGTTTTCCCCTCATGTCTTTTGCCAGAATAGTTTAGTCTCTTTTTTCACTTACTCTCATCTGTATCTATGTTTTAATATTGTTAGGCAAGCAAATATTTAAACTTTTATTTCAAATGTTAGCGGCTTTTTTTTCAGGTTGATCCCCACCCAGGGGTGTCAAAACTGCGGTGGGCCAACTGCTGTCTGCAATCCATTGTTAATTGGCCCGCAGCAAATTCCAAAAATATATTTAGTTTCCTTAAATAAATCAGGTGAGGCAATTCGTACTTCACCTCGAGTGAGTGGCCCGGCTGTTTGTGTATTTCACCGCATATGGCCCTTGGTAAAAAAACGTTGAAAAAAGTTTGGACACCCTTGCCCTAGGCTAAACCAGTGGTTTTCAAACTATAATGCCCAGGGGAGTCACCTGGAAAAGACTGTTCAGATGATAGTTCCTGGGCCCCATTCTGATATAGGAGGTGAGAAGTGGGTCACAGGAATTTGTAGCTTCTTGACAAATAAACCAGATAACACTGATGTAGAAGGTTTGGAACCACAGTTTAAGAAACACTGTTTTAGTCTATTTGTACTTAGCGCTGTTAGGAAAACTTTTTTGACTCAACAGTAATATAATACCAACATTAAACATAAAGACTTAACACAACAAAAAAAGTAGTAATTATAATTTTAAATATTTTGATATTTCTTACTATTATTTTTATAACATATATAAATATGTTTATATGTACCAGAGCCTGGCCCAGACCTGACTGTCCACTTTGGAGAGGAGTGGAAGCACTGACATGAGATGTATATTTAAATTTTTTAAACTGCTACTAATATTATACATTCAAATTTAAGGAAAAATTTTAAAATTAACATATATATACATATATATACCATAAATCATATAAACCATAAAAATATATATTATATAAACCATAAAAATATTTATATTATATAAATAAAATTTTCCCCCAAATTCCAAATTTTTTATTTCATTTCAGTTTCAAGATAACAATCAGAGATGTGCTGAGTTCTGAACCAAAATGTGGATCAGAGCTACAATTATCATAGATCCTGACATGGTAGAATCAGCTAGCTAGGTGTGGGAGTGTGAGGTATGTGTGTGGGAAGTGACAATTGTTAAATCAAATGAATTCAGCAGCTGGATGTGAAGTTCCATCTCTAATTATGACATAGGGAAATTATTCACTTTTTCTCATCTCAAATTATAAAGGATATCCTTATATTCTAAGGATGTGATACATTTGCATGTCAAATAAAAGATTTTATGTCTGTATAAGAAAAATTTTAAAAAATGAATTTATTATAGTTTAAATACAAACTTAAGGAGTCTATTGACTAAAGCTGCTAGTAATTCCCCGTTGCTTATAATCTTTGAAATGTCTTTTACTGTGGAGTAACATGAAACATTTACTTAAAAATTTCCTATAAATGCCATATAAATAAGTTACTGTCCAATTCATTTCGAACATTTATTCTGAACTCACTAGTATAGGGGAGCCAAAGTGAACTACAGTGATTCTTGCATAAAGATAGACATGCAGCAGTCATTGTATATAAAGTCGTTAGTTATGGTAATATAATTACTATGTACATGTTAACAAGCAATCACATTCGTTTAACAAAAGTCAAAGTGATTTATCACACAAAATATTTGAATTAATCCCTGTATTCATTGAAGTTATTAAAGCATATCCTATTATTTTAACTAAGCACAATTTATTAAGTGAAATTTATATTCTGTGCTAGTATTAATGTATGGAAATAGGGCAAAGATTGGGAATGTAAATATGTTACGATAGTAAATGTTTGAGCTGATGAATGAATATTTTTGCTTTTCAGATAAAACTATGGTTTGACAAGGTTGGTCATCAATTAATAGTTACAATTTTGGGAGCAAAGGATCTCCCTTCCAGGGAAGATGGGAGGCCAAGGAATCCTTATGTTAAAATTTACTTTCTTCCAGACAGAAGGTAGGGATATAAAACAAAAGTAAATGTTCTTGAAACTAAGTAAGAAATGTAATAGCAGTAGGTATTTCGATTCTGTATCATTTATTTGTATATATCATACCAGTCAGACACTTACGAAGTATAATATAATCATAATGATTCTTAGGAATCAAAATAGTGACAATAAATGCTTTGAGATTGTTTTAGAAGTTTATCAAATGCTTACGATATAGGTTATTTTATTGCATATTTATTTTGTGCATTATTTCTTAATGTATATTTTCATTTATCAAAAATCATTAAAAATTATGCTTTTTTAAGTCAAATGTATTTTTAGCACAAACTACAGAGGCAAAAATATGGAACTGGTACCAAAAATATGGAACTGGTACCATATTCCTCTACAGTTTCTACCTTCTCTTACTAAGATATTATTTCTCTAAAAGGTGTAAAATTAATTAGTGTTTTGTTTTCTTTTTTTTCTATCATCACCATATATCATCAAGGAAATTTGACACTGAGCCAGAATTGGCTTCTTCAAGTATAACTTGTTTTGTGTCCTTTCTAATCAACATATTGTTCTACCCTGATTTAAATAGAGAAATTAAGATTGCAGAAATAACATCAAAAATTAATCACTCTTAATTTCAGGCACATAAAAAATAAGAGATTATTCAGTAAGCATCTGGAAAAAAGAAAGAAGCAATGGCACCATTTACCCTTTCCACAGTTATTTTTCATCCCTGGTGTTCAGGGCAAGGTGTTTTCAACGTCTGGTCATTTTTTTCTCAGGTTGGAAGTGGCTGGGCACAGATGTGATCTTAAATATGTTTATACACATTTGGACCCTTATTTACTTAGTTTAAGTTGAAAGTCATCCCGGTTGCCAAAGTATCATCTGAAGAACAATTTCAGCAAAGAAAAGGATGAAAGAAAAGAAGTAGACAATTAACAAAGGCCTTAAATTTTATTTGATATGTATTTTGAAATGAAAGTTAAAAATTTCTCAGAAAACATGTAAAAGTGGCACAACATCTAAATTAGAAATTGTTTGCTATATAAATTTATCTTGCAAAGTTTGTTTGAAGATGATTGTTCTCTAACAACTTAGGTTGTCTTGGACAGGGATATGCTTTGAACTGCAAGGGAGTAAGAGGACATCCATAACTGGAGCTCTTAAATCTAGCTTTAACTTCAGTTGGATGACAGTTGTCACAGTCATATTACCCTACCATTCTGGAGACTAAGTCACTTAGCCTTTTAGAGCACACATGATTTACTAGTCTAAATATCCTTAGAATGTCATCATTAAAACCTGCAGAAAATGTCATGTTCCCATCGAAGGGAACACATAACAAGTTTCTACTTAATCAAACCTTTGAAGAAAAATACTTTTTGTAATGATAAAGTAATATAGTCTCTCAAATTATGGAATGTACTTTTTTATCTTGATTGACTACTTTTAATTTTTATTTTACTTTCCATATCCCCATCCAACTTTCTGAGCAGATAGAGCTAAAATGGAAGGGAAGGTGACCTTTACCACTTTTTAATATTCCAGATGTAGTATTTTTATCTTTTCTCAACACCAAAGAATGTGAGAAACATTTGAACATTTACTTCCAAGATTATTTTTCAGCTGAGTTTTCTTGTCAATTAACAGGAATTTGAGAAATATTTAGGCAAGTTTGTCGTTTATTGATAGAGTTGAGTCAGGGTTTTATCTTTAATGGATAAAATAATGCACTGGTTAACTCAGAAACAGCTACATTATCATCTCAACTTTTTTTTTCTTTTTTTTTTTTTTTGCTGTTGACAGAAGTTTTTACATGTGAATAAAACACTATGGTTTGGTATGAATTATTTCATTTTTCTTGACAATTTTTCTAGGAGAAAAACTACTTGAATATGTAAACATAGAAAAGAATCGATGCCTTTTTATTGATAATAAATTCTGAGGGGGCAAGTGATGCTATATAGAAGAGATTTATTCTAGAATGTCAGTATGTCAGTTATACTGTTCAAAACATTATTTTCTATAAAATTACTATGTACTCTAAACAATCCCTGGGCGTTCTTTTTTATATCTTGAAGTAAAGCTGACTACCAGTCAAAATATATTTTCTTTCATTTTGAATTAAAACATCAAGTCTTTACATTCTGTTACTAAGTTAAAGTAAATGGAAACCAAAACCACTGTTAACATGAAAATAAATGGAAAAAGCTTTAGGTTAAATTTTGTTTTAAAAAAATATTAACTACATTCTCAACAATTAAATGATGCTGTCAGAGATCTATGATTTATTATTGCTAGGCTGCTATTTCAAAAATATGTATAGTATGCTTATTGATCTTCGTTGTTAAGTACTTTTAGCAACTTCTCAGTGTTTGCCTCATACAGCATGGTCTTATTTAGAAGGCCTTAGTTATACTTTAGAACAGATAAAACTCGTGGTTTTTTTTAACTTCTGCAGATAATTTTTCAAGTTCTTTTCATGGATTGGTGTTTCTGTGCACAATAAATTGCCTTATTAAATTGTAATCATATGTGGTGCGTTTGCAAAGAACTTCAGAGATTATCTAGTCTTCCTCCCACCCAGTATAGAAATTCCTTCTAAAATAGTCATTCTTTGAGAACTTGTTTCACTCCTTAAGAGGAAGTTAAGGCTTATTCTTCCATTGCCTTTCATATTGCAGTATAAACTATTGTTGAATTAGACATCAAGGCTCCCTAATTCTTTCTCTTTGGCCTTCATGGAAGGAATTTTATCTCTTGACAAGGTCTGATAATTCATTCTTTAATGGGTGGAATATAAGTAGATCCTTAAAAACATTTGCTAAATTTTAGAGGAAGGGAGGGAGAAAACTCATATTGTAATGATTGTTATTATTTCTATTATTTATTTAGTCATGTAGTTTATAATAACACTTCTTTTCCATAAATTTGAATAGGAATAAAACCTCCTACATGGGTTTCCAAAGTTATTTTCCTTCTAAGGCCTTAAAAACTAATAAAGATATATTGTTTTAAGGTGGCTTTCTGCCCCATTAAGTTTATGTGCCCTGGAAACATTGTGTTCTTGTTTATTTAAGTCAAATCTATATTAAACATTAAGCCCTATATTCACCTGGGAGAAGTTGCATAGCCACCTCAATTCAGAGATACTCTATCCTTTCTTAATTCTCTCTGCTTCCTATATCCTAGCATTCTTAGAACTGTGCTGTGATGAGAAAATTTGTGGCAGTTAATACAGTTCCACTTGGAGTTCATTGTCCACTTCTTACTTCAAATAGGCTGTCTCGATAGCTTAGCATTTCTATCCTAGATGAGTTTCTTTATTTCTATTCAGCCGTTGATCCTAATAAGCTAAAGTTGTGATCTCCATAAAGAATGTATGTACCCATGGGATGTATAAGACAATCCCGAGAAGGGGGCAGCCAGTTAGCTCAGTTGGTCAGAGTGGGATGCTCTTAACAAGGCTGCTGGTTCGATTCCCCACATGGGCCACTGTGAGCTGCGCCCTCTACAACTAGAGTGAAACAACTACTTGACTTGGAGCTGATGGATCCTGGAAAAACACATTTAAAATAAGTAAAAGTTTTAAACAAAGAAATATATGAATTTTTATTTATTTTGATCTTTAATTTCTATTTTTTATATTTACCAATGTATACAATATATTAGTACAACAGTATAGTAATCCATGTATATAATTCATAAATACATGTGCCTATAGTAGGGTGTATAGCTGAAAACATTCACTTGATAGACATATGCAATTAGCAAAAGTATGGAAGCCTCTGAGGTGGGAGTCCCATTCATCATCATGGCAATCTTCCATTTCCAGCCCACATTTAGTGGCTACCTCACATAGAAATAATTTTACAATGTTTCAAGAGAACCGATAAATGTCAAATAGGCAAGTAGTATTTCTTCTATGTATGAAAGTAACTTGATAAAATATAATTACAATTACTCATTAGCTAAATTACATGGATGTGAGATTGTGAACATCACAATTTACTAGATTTTTTGTACAATGAGACTTCCGTAGTTAGGTGAATAGTATATGTAATGTTATTGGTTATTAGCATTTGGGTGGTTTCCAATAGGGCAATAGATATTTATTTTTAATTTAGAAATAATATTCTATAGTCTGGTTTTATTTAGATTTTAAGAAAGATTAATTTTTTAAATATCTATCATCGAAAAATTTCAGATTTATTGAAATATTGCTATTATAAAGCAAGAAAATTATACACCTTAT
Organism: Rhinolophus hipposideros; assembly: GCF_964194185.1. NCBI lineage: Eukaryota > Metazoa > Chordata > Mammalia > Chiroptera > Rhinolophidae > Rhinolophus > Rhinolophus hipposideros. Next base: position 28,414,424 of record NC_138059.1, on the reverse strand, counting down.
AGATTTTAATAGTAATTTTAAAGATTATAATGTTTATAATGTATGATAAAGTTGTGGCAAAACTTCACTTTTTTCCTGAGAAATTTTACACTAATAATTTTTATGGCAAAACTTAAAAAAAGGTTTATATAAGTTCATATATTCTCATTTTTTTATAGTGATAAAAACAAAAGAAGAACTAAAACTGTAAAGAAAACATTGGAACCCAAGTGGAACCAAACCTTCATTTACTCTCCAGTCCACCGAAGAGAATTTCGGGAACGAATGCTGGAGATTACTCTTTGGGATCAAGCTCGAGTTAGAGAGGAAGAAAGTGAATTCTTAGGAGAGGTATCTGCAATTATTTTAAAACTTAGACTATATATGTCATCTTTATGTGTGTGTGTGTGTAAACATTTGGAATACAGTGTCTGTAAATTTGTAATTTGTAAACAACCAGCGAAAATTTAGGAAGAACGAACTTAGCTTTTTTGCTTCTTTACCTCCCATTGCTAAATAGTGATTATCATAATATAGCAGTTCTCCTGTGCCTAAGCACCCTGTCATGTTTGCACATGACCCTAAAAAAAAAAAAAAAAAGTGTTACTTCTATGGACTGATTTTCTTTGTAAATTTATCAAATATTCATATTATAAAATGTTTCATTTTAAAAATCCATTTTTTTCTTTCCTGTTTTGAATCCTTAGTAGCATGAACACAGAGTTTTAAGTGAGACAGACTTTGATTTATATTACAACTATTTCGCTTACCAGCTGATGTGAGCTTAGAAAAGTTCTTTTAACCTTTTTCAGCCTTGATATCATTATCTATCAAGTTGAATAATAAGACCAAATTAGTAGTTATTTTAATGAAAATTAAGATAACATATGCTATGATTTGAAATATCCATTAAGCACTTCTGATTGGTTTTTCTCTCCCCATTTAGAGTTTTTGTAAAGGTAAAATTAACGAATGAAAACGCTTTTTAAATTATAATACGATATATGAGTACATATATTAGTTATTATTACAGACTTTTAGTAATAAGTGTTATCTGTAACAGCAAATTAAGTATCCTTAATGTAGTGGGTGGTCAAGGGTTCACAAAATAAATGTCTTAGATATTTAAAAGTATTAAATCATTAATAGTTATAAATATTTATCTTTTGTTTTTTCAAAACATAGGAAATATTTTGCAACATGACATTCCTTTTGATCTAACAATATTCCTATTATCATTATTATATAAGTTATGAGAACATTTAAGAGAATTTTTATATTATTGGTATATAACAGTTCTTTGTCTCTTGCCTTTGTAGATTTTAATTGAATTAGAAACAGCATTATTAGATGATGAGCCACATTGGTACAAACTTCAGACCCATGATGTCTCTTCTTTGCCACTTCCCCATCCTTCTCCATATATGTCACGACGACAACTCCATGGAGAGAGCCCAACACGGAGGTTGCAAAGTAAGTTTTCAGTAAAATTTATATCATTATTAAATTATCTTGAGTGATATATATGACATAGAATTTGATGATACCATTATGGATATTAACAAGTATCTCTTGGTGTTTTCATAGCTATTGTAGAATCTTTTAAATTGTTTGATAAACTGACATGAGGCTATGCCCACAGCACTCACTATTTACAGTATAACCACAAATGAAACATAGTTATGTTTTAATTTTAGCTCTTAGAATCTTAAATAAGAAATGAAATAGCTAATATAATAGCATTTAGTTATGGAGCTGTAAATACTTGAAATTATGATTTCCACCTTCATTATGCCAAGTATTTTATGAGTATGTAAGATAGCAAGTGTTGCATAGTGGTTGAAACCATGACTGAACGTTGTTCAGACAAGCTAGAGTTTAAATTTTGATTCTCTCACTTAAGACCAGTATGACTCGAGGTAGGTCACCTCTCTATTTTCTCATTTAGAAAATGGAAATAATAATGCCTGTATTATAGTGTGGTAATAAGAGTTAATCTCAGGAAAATGAACTGATATTATTATTGTTATTATTATTATCGTTATTTGCATTTTACCCTGAATTATACATAGTCCAAACCATAAAATAGAATTAGACTAACTCAGAGAATCTTAAAGGAAACTCAGAATGTTTTCTAGTTGAAAACTTTGGCTTGTTGCTTCTACAACTGAACCTTTTCCCCACCGATGATTCTATTATTGAAAGGTGAGGTGGGGGCTTGCACTTTGGATACTATTCTTGGAATAATTTTATCTTCGTGGATAAACACCTTCGTGTTCCAGGTGTAGCAACATTTTTGTCAAGTGATGGAGAACTGTTTGTCACTACCCAAATATCAGAAGTGTAAATTATAAGTATGGAGGCCATAACATTTATCAATTATAGGAAATATACTTGACAACATAATAAATGTTGTCTATATAGTTCACATCCTTCCTGCTGAAAACAGGACTAAATTGTGTATTCAGAACCCTATTAGATGAATAGAGAATTAGAGCAAAGTATTGGTCCTGTGGGGTATTCAGTCAGGAAATCCTAGAGAATTATCTTCCCTCTTTTTAAAAATTTTCTCACTAATGACTAGAATTTTATTTTCATTACATATAGTATTTTACACTTGGATGGTATTAATTGATCACTAGTACTACAGCATTCACTTTTGTCAGCCTCCCCACAGAATAAATACCCATCCTTATTTGCAATGCCATTACAACATCATTTGTTGTAGTAATTTAATAATTACATTTCCATGAATTTTAAGTGTATTTATTTTAGAATGTCTACTCTTTCTGACCACTATCATCTGTTCAGTAAGATTCTCTCTAAATCACAGTGTAGGATGATAGGTTACTATAGGAAAGTTATTAATATAATTCATTATGTACTAATTTTTATAGTTTAAGTTATAGACTACTAATGCTAGCCACCATTACCCTTTCCTACAGGATTGTACTTTTTCCATTTACTTTTATTTTTATTGCAACAAGGTTGAGTTTGACAACTCTCAATATCTGAAACTTAAATTTACCAACAATTTTCATTATTTTTTCCTCCCCAGCTAATTAAGAATAGTGTATGTGAGGACAATGAGAATAGAGTACTTTCTAATTAGCTGTATGTATTATGGATTTTCATGTCATTAATTTAATCAGTTTTGCAGCTTTTAATATTTTCTATCTTCAAAATGATTCTATTGTTACTTAATCATTAACGATATTAAATTTATCCATGGATAATATAATAGCTGCATGTTGTGCCTTGACAGTCTGGTTACTAACTAACAACTAACTTCTAATAAAATTAATTCTCAATATTTGAACATATTCAAATGGCTAAATTTGGTGTTTTACATCTAAAATGTTACCATAATTTATTAGTACCGTGTTTCCCTGAAATAAGCCCTAGTTAAGATCGTCAGCCAGACAGGCGCATTTAGTACGTTATGACTATGTTCTAAAAGATGACATGACTGTATTTGAATAAATGTAGATTTTATAAATGAAAAAATAAGACATCCCCTGAAAATACGCCCTAATGTGTCTTTTGGAGCAAGGAGTAATATAAGACCCGGTCTTATTTTCGGGGAAATACGGTGTAAGACGCAATCTTATTTTCGGGAAAACACGGTAATGTGTAGGGCTGAAGATAGGTTAGAAACATGCATACATATGCGTAAAAGAAATGAAAATTAGGAAATAACAGGAATAGTCAAAAAGGGAGGAACACTGCATACTTCAAAAAGTTAAGAACATTAACATTGGCTAAGGATTTATTGCTCATCACTGGCAGGTTTAGTTTGGGTATGAATAAATAAATATAGTAGTATTTTAAAGATTCGTTGATGACCATAAACTCATTTATGATTTTTCTTCGTAGAGAGAGTAAATATTATGTTTATTTATAAGTATCTTTAGTATTGTCAAAGATCATGATGGTTTACATATTTGATGCAATATATATGCCTAAACAGTTATCATTAAAAACGTGTAATAAGCCCTCATTTATTCCCTACATCTAAATAATAAGATGTTTTTTTTGTTTTTATTTATTTATTTATTTATTTATTTATTTATTTATTTATTTATTTATTTATTTATTTTTACTTTCAGTTGTACAAGACAAGGTAATACTTAGACGTTCATCATTTATATCCCTCACACTGTGAACCCTCCTCCCCCCATCCATTATCCCTCCGACCTCACACCGAGCCATCACATTATATATATATAAAATTATAGTTGGCATTCATTAATGTTTAGCTTCTGGTGTACAATGCCATGATCAGGCATCCACATTATCTCTGAGGTGGTCTCCCAAATAGGACGCATGTCCATCGGATACCCAACAAAATCTTTACAACATTATTGAATAAGTTCCCCAAATTAATTTTCAGAAAACCCTGAGGCCATCTTGTGGTTACCAGCTGCTTCCTAATCCCTTCACCTTTCCCCTTATCCCCAAAAGAATATGTGAATAAGATGTTTTTGTAATTTAGTCTCTGAGGTTATGAATATCACTCTGAGGCTATGACTGTTGAGTGTATATGGATATTAAAATGATTAAATGGTAATAGTGGAATTTTCTTTTTTCCACTCATGATTTCCCTTTTTATATTTGTAGATTCACATGACTCAAAGCAGAAGTTTATATATATGGGCATTAGTAATTTATCATTTTATTAACATGAAAAATTATTTAATAGCCATTCTTAGAATAATTGTTTTGTATATCTTTGAGTTAACTTAAATATTTTTTAAAAATCTTTTTGAGATGGGAAAGCAGGCAACTTTGATTATGAGCTTTCAATGATTTCCCACATAAAGGGATTGGTAAAGTGTTTGAAATAGACGACTTCTTATATCAGTATTTCTGCATGTGTCAAAATAAGAAGGTTGTATGTATTTAAACATCTGTAGAAATGATCATTGCTCAAAAGTCTGAAAGATAGGCTATGAGAAATTAAGATTTTAATGAGGAAGTAACAGTTCCTACAACATTTTTCTTCAGGCTACTCTTGCTTACCTTTTTCCCAGATGTTATTTTGACATTTTCAAAGAATGGGAGGAACACGGCATATTTCAATGAGTGATTGATTAAGCATTTTTGAAAATGTATCAGGAAGACTGTAGCTATTAGTTCGAATAATTAAAATGCATCAAAGAGAAGTGAGCTTGCTTTTTTAGATTGTTGAAATATCTACCATATTCACATAATTTTATTTTTGATTCATTGATGAATAATGTTATTCATTACCTTCCTGTCAGATAAAGAGATTGTTGTGGAAAGTGTATTTTGATGTTTGGGTTTTTATTGTTTTATATTCTTTATTGTTTCCAGTTAAAGTTGTATAGTATCTTAAGGGAAAAAAATTTTCCTTTTAACATGACAGAAGTTATTTATAAATTTGTTTTTTTACTTGATATTAACCACTGTCATCACATTGAACTATAATATAAAGGTCCAATCAGAATTTTGTTTGATTTGATCCTTCATTCTTTGTCTCATATCAACCAGGTTCTTAATTTCTCATATCAACCAGGCTCTTTAAATTCTCAAATGTTAATTCTTTACTTAGTAAAATGTAATATCATCACTCCTTTCACTTTTTAAAATAGACATATCATACCTGTTAATACTTCCATTCAGCCCCATGACCATAAGTCTTCAAAGGAAAGTTGATGGAAGCAAATCATTGAGACAAAACCAAAAAGATGCTGTTGAGAGCTGTAAGATAAAAGACATGATTCCATAATTAAGTTTCAACTATTTGGGGAGATTCTGCATCAATATTTCTTCCAATTCTCTACCCAATTGACTTACTTCTTTTTCTCTTGGACAGCAATAACATCTACACAGGCAGACCTCTTGACATTGCTCCACAGGTTATTGAGTCTCTGTGGTTTTTTTTTAATTTTTGTGTTTTTTTTTTGCCCTTTTTTAAAATTAGTTTCAGGTGTACATAACAGTGTAATATCTGTTTATTTTTTTAAAATATTTTTTCTCTCTTCCTCAGTTTTGATTATTTTTATTTATCTCTCTTCAAATTGACTGATATTTTCTTCTACAGTGTCCAATTTTCTGTGAAAACCATACTATGAATTATCTTATTACGAATACTGTATTTTTCATTTTAAGTATTACATTTGGTTTTCTTAGGAGTTTCTATATTCTTCCTGAAATTCCCCTTCTTTTAATATATCTGTGTGTATGCATATACACATATAGTTTCATATGTATTTATAATATTTTTTGAAGTCTACTAATTCCGACATTTTAGTTTTCTGTGGGTCTACTTATATGTCTTTCTTCCTTTTGAATATGGATCACATTGTGTTTTTGTTATATATCTACTAATTCTTATTGTATATTGGACATTGTGTTTAATACATTTTAGAAAGACTGGATTTTGAAACATCTAGCAGTCAAATTCTGAAGGATCGCTTAAAGCCTATGGAAGATATGTTGGGATAGTTCTGTTTTGGTTCTTTCCATAGTTCTAAGGCATACACCCTAGTGTGGTTTGTGATTCTTATTTCTGAAGTGTAAACTTTCTAGGAAAATCCAAGATGTTGGCCACAATCCTATAATATAATGGGATTACATTCCTAACTCTATCCTGTGCATCGGGAGGTTGCTGAAATTTCCTTGTAGGTTTTAGCCTTTCAGCTGTGGCTTTCCGTTGGGTTTCTTGTTTTTCCCTCTGCAGTTTACAATTCATGCAAGGATTTGAGAGGCTGTTGTGTGTAAATTTAGGGTTCCCTCCTTCTCTGGTTCCCACCTTTCCAGGATCTCTCTCACAATTCTAGCTGCTCTGACAACTCTGAATTCTGACCTCTGGTTCCTCAGCCTTGTAAGACTGAGGCATTTAGCTTGAGCTCTAACTCCTCCGCCAGGCGTCACATAGGGAAAAACTGGTTAAAATATATGCTTTCCTTATTGCAAGGCTCATATCACCAATTTCTGCTCATGTTTGTTCTCTGGTAGTTTAAACAGCTTTTTATTAAACTGTTTTGTTCACAATTAATAATTATTACTGGTAGGAGAGTTAGTCCGATATCAGCAACTTAATAATCATTGTCAGATGGAAAACTCAACCTTTTAAACTTTTCACCTAAGTATAGCATTCATTGAAATATATAATATGTATATAATTATATATACATATAATTACACACACACACACACACACACCTGGGTGAATTTTCACAAAGTAACTATACCGTGTAAGTACCATGTTTCCCCGAAAATAAGACCTAACCGGAAAATAAGTCCTAGCATGATTTTTCAGGGTGACATCCCCTGAACATAAGCCCTCATGCGTCTTTTGGAGCAAAAATTAATATAAGGCCCGGTCTTATTTTGGGGGAAACATGGTAGCACCATGTCACAAAATAGAACATCACCAGCATCCCACCAGCTCTCTTCTCACAATTATTCCCCTTATCAAAGTAACAATTATGCTGACTTCAAATACCATAAAATAGTTTTGCTTATTATTTAAGTTAATATAAATGGAATATTCACAAACACATATGAATTTTATAGAAATGGGATTACACAATATATTACTCTTTCACATCTTGCTTTTTTTCATTACCAGTATGATTTGAGATTTATCAATATTGTTATGTATAACATCAGTATTGTTATGTATAATTGCAATTTATTGTCATTGCTATATACAGTTTCTTTCTATAAATATACAACAATTTATCTTATTTTAGGTAGGTTATGAAAGTTGTTTGTCCCCGTGAATTCTTATGCCTTGTTCAGAGATAATAACTATACAAAGGAGTTACTTATTTTGGATTCAAGTCTGAACTAAACTGTTTACAAATTTTGACATACTGTTTATTAGCAGTCTTCTAAGAAGATTCTAATGTGAAAGTTGCTGAAATCACTAGCTTTGGGAATTTAATTAATTTTTAAAAAATATACAGTTGCTTAATAATTTGCTTTTAGATTTTGGCTATTCCTGAGAGTGCTTCTGTGAACATTCTTGTACATGCCTTTTTGGTAATCATATGTGTTCAATTTGCTGGACTGTGTCTAATAGTTGAATAGATAGCTAATAGGCTATGTACAGATTCAATTACAGTAGATATTGTTAAATAATTTCCCCCAATTGTACCAATTTATACTTCCTGTAGCAGTGAATGAAGGTTTGAGTTTCTCTATGTCCTAACTTTATATTTGGTATTTTTAATGCTTTTCATCTACCCATTCAGGTACATGTGCAGTATTATCTAATTGTGACTTTAATTTGCATTTCTCTAATAATCTTTTCATAGGCTGATTGCACATTTATATATTCTCTTTTATGAAGAGCTTAGTCAAATTTCTTGCCTAGTTTTCTTTTGGGTTCTGTCTTTTTAATTGATTTATGAGTACTTTTTTAATTTTTGAATTCTTGATAGGATAAATGTATTACAACTGTATTCTCCACTCTTAATGGGATCTTTTCATGAACAGAATTTTTAAATGTTAACGTATTTTAGTTCTCAATTTTTTTCTTTAGGTTAATGCTTTTTTTGGTGTGATCTGTAAAAAAATATCTTCTTGGAGGTTGTAATGATATGTTGCTGTGTTTTCTATTAGAATAGTACTTTGTTCTTCTCATTAGATCTGTAATTTGGTATTGGTTTTTATATATTGTGTGAGGTAGGGATCAAATTCTTAATCCTATGGATATCCATTGATCCATCACATTTATTAAAAAGACTATGTACATGTGGTTAAGTTTCTGAACTCTATTCCTTTCCATTAGATAATTTTTCTCTTCCTGTGTCAATACCAAATTGTCTTAATTACTTTAGCTGTATAGTAAATTGTGATATCAGTAATGTCATTAACCCAGCTTTGTTCTTCAAGATTATTCAAGAATAATATCTTAATGTTTTGCACTTAGAAACAAATTGAGTATCAAATGATGATTTTGCACAAATACTCTTCTGGGTTTTGATTCAAATTACATTGATCAATTTGGGGAGAGCTGAAATCTCTTCCTAGAGTGAGGAGAATTCTATTATACTTCATATATATGGTATATCTCTAAATGATATTTTAATAGATTTCAATGTAGAGTTTTTGTTTTTTAGACTGATAAGTAGGAATTTGATTTAAATTGATGTTAGTATACAGAAATAAAAGTTATTTATTTGTATTAAATTAATCCTAACAACTTTTCCATACACTAGTTTGAATTTTGATTTACAATATTATGTCATCTGTGAGTAATGACAAGTTTTCCTTTTTCTTTCAAGTTGCTATACCTTACTTTTCTTTTTCTTAGTTAATGCTTTGCCTAGGTCCTATAATAAAATACTGAGTGAAAGTGACATTGTTGACTAACAATTGGCATCTATATTTTGTTCCCCATTCCTTAGGAAAAGCTTTAATTATTCCCCATTATATTTGTATTTGCTGTAATATTTTTGTGTTACTCTAAGAGATTCATAAAGGTCTGTCTTATTCCTAGTTTGAAGAAAGTTTTTAATCATGAATGGATGTTGAATTGTATCAGTTTTGTTCTGTACATATGGATAGAACCATATAATATTTCTCTTTTAGTCTATTAATGTGGTAAATTGCATTGATTTTCAATTGTTAGAATTATCTTGCATTCCTGTAATAAATTGCGTTCCTGATGATGCATTATTATTTTATCTGTCTTTAAATTCAGTTTGCTCATATGTATAGAATTTTTTCATCTATATTCATGAGAAATAGAGGTTGTCTTTTATTTTCTCCTTTTTTAGTAACATTAGTTTTTGATATCAGTGATCTACTGGCTTTATAAAAAGAATTAGGAACTGGCCTTCATTTTCCATTTGATGTCTTCTGTTTTCCTTTTTTGTAATATCTTTGTCAAGATTTGGTTTCAATGTTATGCTGACCTCATAAAAAGTGTTTGGAAGTATACCTTAATTTTCTATTATTTGAAAGAATGTGCATATTATTGGTATTACTCCTTCTTTAAGTGTTTAGAAGTAGTCACCTTTTAAGTCATCAGAGTTAGTGTACTTTATGTGTGTAGGTTTTAAATTAAAATTTCGGTTTCTTTACTGGATTTGGAACTCTTCAGAATTTTATGCCTTCTTGTATCACATTTGTTAAATTGGATTGTTCTTGGAATATGAACATTTCTTCTAGTTTTTAAAAAATGTTTGCATAAAATTTTTCATAATAACATATTATTTAATATCTATTGGTGTATGGTGATGTCCTCTTTCCCCCAATATAGGTAGTTTGTTCTTCTCATTTTTATGCTCTTCGTCAGACTTGCTAATGATCTATCAATTTTACTAATCTTTTCAAACAGTAAACTTTTTTTTTGTTTATTTTTCGGGTTGTATGTTTGTTTCCTGTTCCCTAAATGTCTTTATTCTTATTATTTTCCTCTTTTACTTTCTTTAGGATTGATTTGTTTCTCATTTACTCAGAAGGCTACATAGTTAATATTTAATGTGGTTCTTTCATTTACCTGTATATTATTTAGGCATGTATTGTTAAATTTACAAACTCCTGGGATTTTCAAGCTGTAGAGTGTTTTATATTTTTAATATTGATTTAGCGGAATTATAATAATTTCCTTTTTGCCAGAGGATATACTCTGAATAATTTGGAATCTTTAAAATTCGTCATTTGCTTTATGTTGTTGCATGTACTCAGTTTTGGTAAATGTTTTTGAAAACATGTTTATTTTGTTGAGTACATGTTCTACATATGTCAAGTTAGGCTTATTAATTTTATTGTTTATATCTCTTTTTGCTGTTTTTCATCTGATTATTCTATCAGTTATTGAGAGAGGTATGTTAAAATCTCTGTGTATGATTGTGGACTTACCTTTTAATTTTGTGACTGCTTATATATTTTGACATTACGTTATTAGGGATATACAAATCTAGAGTTGTTGTAATTTTCCTAATAATTGTAGCATTACATAACATCTTTCTTTATATCTAGGAATGCTTTTCCTTATGATCTACTTTGTTTTATGTTACTATTGCTGTAGCTGCTTTTATTGGTGAACTTTTTTTGTATAGTATAGCTTTCTCAATCCTTTTACTTTCTGCCTCTCTCCTCTTATTTCAGGTTTGTCTTCTGAAAAGAATGTAAAGTTACTCTTAAATTCATTCTGACCAGATTTATATTTTATTGGGATAATTCATACATTTACGTTTTATGTAATTTCTTATAAATTTTTTTTAATATTTTACGTAGTATTTAGTTTTGGTTTATCCTTTTTTTCTCCTTGCTTTCTTTTGAAATCCACGTTATTTGAATTACATGAACAAATCTTTAGTTACCAGTTATGTTTATGATTTTGGTATTGTGATTGATCCAAAGATACGTTATACTTAAGCAGCAAGTAAAACTCTTATTCACAAACTTGCATGTGAAATATACTCTTCCCCGCCCCTCCCTCTTTCCCCCCAACCCCCGGCTCCCCAAACATCATATTTAATGTGACTCTTAGGTACCTTTATTCCCAGTCAAATATCAGTCATTATTACTTCTTCTTACTTACTCCCACCTCTCAACAGAGGTTCTGGGAGATTCTAAAAAAGGACAACATTCAGGGAAAACTCACGAATTTTTAATCCTTATAGAGCTTCCCTGACATGTCCAAGTGAACAATGGTTACTTGAAGCTAACTCTGCTAAAAACAATTTTTACTAATGCTGACTGCTTTGGTGTTTAGCATCCAGCCTTCCAAGCTGTGTATCGTGGAGATACTATCCTGGAATCTTAAAATATCACTGGACTCTGGAGCAGTCCTAGAGGCTGGGTTGTGATTATTAGACAAGTCTGTCTAACTATTATCTCCTTGCTAATTCTGAGGAATCTTGACCATTAACGGGGATTGTCTTCTCTTTCTACCTTCTCTACACGACTTTCTTCTATCATCACATTTGTAAGCCTAGAGCATGGAAATTAAAGTATCTACATCTCATTTTGCTTTCAGTCTTGAAACATCAAATTTCCCTAATTCACAGTAACACAAAAGTCTTGCTACCTCTCTAAAATGCGGGAGGGAAAATACAAGGCTAATAATACATAATTTATATTACAGTACACAATCATGCCATACTTAGTCTTTAACTTTGTACAATTTTTAAAAATCATATATATATATAGGAAGGAGAGTTGTAAAAACTGAAATTGCAAGCTTATGTGGAGTGTTATGGTAATTTAGAGGTTATGAGAGAATAGTACAAGTGTTTTAGCAAGACCTGAAAAGAATAAATAGGATTTCAATAAACGGCGGTAAATACATAGTAAGTTTGGAAGGATAATGCAATAACATTTAAATAGTGTCATGAAACTTTACACAAAGTGTTGAACACCAGGATAAGAATTTGGAGATTTACCATTTTTAAATAGCGTCTAAGGGTAGAAGTCTGAAAAAAATAGCACAATAACATCTTAACATGATATATTATTTCTTCTTGATGTGCAACCTGAGTGGAAAAAATTGCTTTGAAGGGATGGGTTTCTTTTCATTATACCATGTAAATAAATGCCTATGTTTCTTATAAATAAATGAAACCTCAATATTTTGGAATTGGAGAAATTATTAAAGAAAGCAACAAACTACAGTGGATGAATTTGGCGTGGGAAATGGCTTTCCTCTAACTACTTGCATTTAGATTACAGGCAATGACCATAATAGTCTCTAACTGGTAAATGTCACAATATGTTAACAATTCTTTACCTCCTTCATCAAAATCCCTTGCAACAATTTTTAACCTCATAGCTTAGTCCAAAATATGTACATTATTTCCCACAATTTTTTGCTGCATACCTTGTGATCACTTCTGTATATGACAATTTTGTAGTATCAATTATTTACTATTGATTGTACAAGTTTTTTTCCTCTATATTGCTTTTGTCGTCTGCCTTTTTTTCTCCTAGTTAAGAAGGATTGTTGTAACTTTGTTTATCTCTACTTTGGTTATTTTCATTGTCTTTATTTTTGGATAATGAGATTCTTCATTATTGCTACTCAGTTTTCTTTTACTTTGTGATATAACAAGAGTTTTTGACATTTTGAAGTGTCATTAGTCTTTTTACTTTAAGTTTATCTTTATAACTTTCACTAGGACCATTATTTGCTATTATAGTATATTTTAATTTCAGTGTGCATATTGTCAAAAATTTTATCCAATGGTATGACGGAGCTAGAGCCAAGTATGTACTTCTCTTTCTTTCACATTCAGTAACAGTGGTAGCTTGAAATTGGTTTTATGGGAGTATTTACCTAATGAAAACTGGCAAATGTTATAAATTAAAGCTTCTTTTTCCCCAGATAGATAGTTGTTAAACCTTTACCAGCACAGGACTGCCTTATATGATACAACAACATTAATTTCGGATTTAACAAAATTTAAATGTAAAAAGTTAAAATGTTAAATGGCTAGAAAATGTGATTATTTAATCAAGCTCTGTATGAAAGCAATGGAAGGAAACTCAAAGAAGAGTATCAATAGATTTTTAAAATATATAGTGAGTATATAAAATCTATTTTAAATGAAAATGTAAGGTAAGTTTGGAACCGGATGATAAGAGTAAGTGTTGATCAAATGAATTAGAGTTTGGGTTAATTTTTTTTAAATCTTAGTTTTATGTAATTGGTTCATTTTATCTTTAATTTATGAAAATATGTCCTGGATAAAATGTTATAATATTTTTAAAATTATTCGTATCTAGTATTTTTTCTAATTTCTGCAATTTTATACTTATGTTCTTATGAAACTTCTATATCGTGGCCAGAATAAAGTTGTCTATTTTCCCTCAAAATACTTTATATAATTTCACCAGTGTGTAGATAACTAATGGGACAGATCCAACTATGTAAAATAATAACAGACATGCTACTTCTCTTTGTTAAGTTCAGAATCATGTCTTTCAAATTTAAAAAGTTTTATTTGAACATTAAGAACTAAGTTTCTATATAACTTGTAGACCTATTATTTTATTTGCCTGTAATTTATTATCTTTTGGCAAACAACTTAAGTGTGTCAGGATAAATATTTACATTTTCCAAGGTATAATGGCTTCTTGTACTACTTGGTTACTTTTGCTGCATGTTGGCTCATGCATTACTTTAAATTTCCAAAGTAAATTCAGATGGTAATTTATTCACCTTTTTTTAAAATTAAAGTTTATTGGGGTGACAATGGTTAGTAAAGTTACATAGGTTTCAAGTGTACAATTCTGTATTACATCATCTATTTATCACATTGTGTGTTCACCACCCAGAGTCAGTTCTCCTTCCATCACCATACATGTGATCCTGTTTACCCTCATCAACCACTCCTCTCCCCCTTGCCTTCTATTCTGCCATAAGAAAAGATGAAATAGTGCCATTTTTGACAACATGGATGGATCTTGAGATTATTATGCTAAGCAAAGTAAGTCAGACAGAAAAAGTTGAGAACCATATGATTTCACTGATATGTGGGATATAAAACTGAAAGCAACAAAGAAACAAGACAAGCAAACAAACGAAAACTGATAACCATAGACAATAGTTTAGTGGTTACCATAGTGTAATTTACTCATCTTTTGATATGAAAACAACTTATTAATATTTTGCTGTTTTAAAACTTTGTAAATATTTATACAAAGAAAAATCTAACTCATTTATATTCTGCTAACTTACTTGTAATGATTTCATATACATATTTTTTATCAAGCAAGAATATTAAAATAACTTGTTCCCAATAGATTTTTAACGTTTTCCTCTTCCAACAAGAAATTAATTTTAAAATGCACTTTTTCCAAAATTAGGGATTCCAAAATTAATGATCTTTTTATTTAAATTCATTAGTTGCTTCTTGTATGCTGAATTTCTGTGTGTAACAGTTATCTCTTACATTACCTGGTATGTTATATAACCATGTACTGATAACCATTAGTATCCAAGGCAGGTCTATTATTAATTTTGATTTTATGTATCTTCTCTTACTAATTTGTGCTTTTCTATTAGATTATAATTATTGAATCAAAGTTACTATGAACATTTATAATTTGATTTTTTTTTTACTAATTCAGATATGATGTATCTTCTTTTCCAATTTTAATTGGAAAATATTTTAAAGTATATTAGTCTACTGAACCTTTATATTTTTAAAAATTATCTTCTTAAATAGTATTAGGAAGTAATTACAAAAAGCCTCAGTAATGGCAAACTAAAGTTTCAGGTCTAGTGAGGAAGGCTACTATTAATACTTTTGATTAAGATGGAGTAAGAGGGAATGGACTTAACTTCTTATCTCAAACAGCAAAAATGCACAAATAAATGAAATAATTGTTTCAATAACACTGGATATCAAGTAAGATAGGCAACTAAGGACAGTAATTACTAAGACAAGGGAAACAAATGAGTTGAACCCTATCATTGCCCTTGCCTACCACTGTTTCTTGCAAATAGCATAGGGGGAGAGAACCCAGATAAAGCCTGTGTGGAGTCCTTGAGTTAGGGAGATAGAGCTGAAAGTTCAGGGAGACCAAAGTGACTAGAATTCACATGCGTACTACTGGAAAGAGTATGCAGAGAGAACACTGCAAAGATCTGTGGAGGGTCCCTCTCAAGTGTTTAGCTGAGTATTGATCATTGCCTGAATATAGGAGTCTACCCAAGTCTGAAGAAACAACTATCCAAAAGGATTGGTACCTAATAATGGTGATTTTTTTTTAAGTGATACTGGGAAATATCTCGTTTCTAGGGATATTGTGTCGAGTACACAGAAGTGTCTGACCTCAGTCGTGGAGAATAATCAGCCCTTTTCTGAACATAGTATCACATTAAAATGTCTTAAAAGCAAGACCTGAAAGGGTCAAATGTTTCTAAGTAAGACAACTACATGCAGAAGAAATCTCAAGAATACTTACAGATATACAGAAATATTCCATACATCAGTGTACAATTCACAATGGCTTGTATCTAATAAAAGAATGCCAGACATGCAAAAAGGAAAAAAACCTTTAAAAAGTGTATAAATCAATCAAAACTAAACAAGAACTGGTACAGGTATTATAATTAGTACACAAGGGAATTAAATAGTTATAGAAGTATATTCTATATGTTCAAAATGGTAAATAGAGATACGGAAGATAAAAATGGATCTGAATCAAACATTTAGAAATGCAATCTACATCTGAAATGAAAACGTACTGGATGGGATTAACAACATTAAATATTGCAGTGAAAAACATTAGTGAACTTGAAGATACAGCAATATAAACTATCCAAAATAAAGCATAAATAGAAAAGAGAATTTAAAAACACAACAGAAGGAAATACTCTTCAATTTATTTTGAGGCCAATATTATCCTGATACCAAAGCCTGACAAACAGATCACAAGGAAAGAAAACTGCAGAACAATATCCGTCATGACGATAAACACAGAAATCTTCAACAAAATATGAGTAAATTGAATCCAGCAATATGTAAAAAGGACACCATTAAGAAAGTGATAAGATGAGCCACAGATTGGGAGGAAATATTTGCAAATCATATATTTGACAAAAGACTTGTACCTACAATATATAAAGAACGCTTAAAACTCAACAGTAAGAAGACAAATAATGCAATCAAAATGTTAGCAAAAATTTGAATAATTATTTTACTGAAGAAGATATACAGATGGCAAATAAGCACATGAAAGGATGCCCAACGTCGTTAGTCATTGGTGAAATGCAAATTATAGCCATAGTGAGATTATCACTTCACATGTACTATAATGAATATAATAAAGAAAAAAAAACAGACAATAACAAATTTTGGCAAGGATATTGAGAAGTTGGAACCCTCATATATTTGCCAGTGAAATGTGAAATTGTATAGCCCTTTGGAAAACAGTTTGGTGGTTTGTTAAAAATTAAAAATAAGTTTACCACAGGACCCAGTAATTCACTCATAGGTATATATCCATGTAAAATGAAAGTGAATATCCACTCAAAGACTTGTACATGACTGTTTACAGCATCATTATTCACAATAGTTCAATGTGGATATAGTCCAAATATCCATCAACTGGCAATTGGATCATAAAAATGTGATATTTGTACAGTAGATTACTATAAATAACAGGGAACAAAGTTTTACAACGTGGTTGAACCTCAAGAATATTATGCTACAAAGTGCCAGATTCAAAAGCCGCATGTTGTGTGATTCCATTTATATGTCATACAGAAAAGATAAATCTCTAGAGATAGTAGATTAATAGGTGTCTGGTGGGGGGTAGGAGTGGAGCGTTACTGCAGATTGATGTACAGAATCTTTTTGAAATGATGGAAATGTTCTAAAATTGGATTGTGGTGACATTTACACAATTCTTAAAATTTACTAAAAATTATTGAATTGTACACTCAAATTTGTTATAAATTATATTCAATTAAAATACAGCGATAAAACTACGGAAGAGATATAACCTCAATTACAGGGATTTTAATACTCCTCTCTTAAATAATCATAGAACAAGTATATAGAAATATCAATAATACTGTAGAAGACTTGGAACAACACTATCAACCAACTTGACCTAATTAACATTTATAAAGCATTACACACAACAACAGCAAAATATGCATTCTTTACAAGTGCATTCAGAACATTTACCAAGGTAGACGATTTCCTGGCCAAATAATCTAATTAAATTTAAAAGTATTCAAGTAATACAAAGTTTGTTATCTAATCACAGTAGAATTAAATTAGAAATTAATAACAGAAACATCTCTTGAAAATCTTCAAGTAGGTAAAAACTAAATAACACACTTCTAAATAACCATCAGTCAAAGAATTTAAAGGGGAAATTAAAATTTATTTTGAAGTGAATGATAATGAAAACACAATATATCAAAATTCATGGGATGCAACCAAAACAGAACTTAGAGGGAAATTAATAACAGTGAACACATGTATTAAAAAAAGTCTCAAATCGATGACCTATTTTCAACTTAACAAAATATAAAAAAGAGAGCAAATTAAATCTAAATTAAAGAAAGGGAGTAATAAAAGTCAGAACAGAAATCAATGAAATAAAAACAGAAAAGCAATCAAGAAAAATATTGAAACCAAAGATTGGTTTCAACAAAATTGATAACTTTTAGGAATAATGATCAGTAAATAAAGAGAGAAGACAGGAATTACTAATATCAGGAAATGGACAGCTGACATCACTACAGTCTCTATAAATATAGAAAGGATAGTAAGGGACAATTATGAATAAGTTTATGTTGATATATTTGACAACTTAAATGAGATAGAAAATTGCCTTGAAAGACAGAAACTAGAGGCTCACTAAAGAAGAAATAACTTTAATAGCCACATACATACACATATACATATATATGTATGTACATATATATATACATATATGTATGTATATGTACATATATATATGTGTGTGTAAGAAATTGAATATGTGGTTAAAAACTTCCCCATAAAGAAAATACAAGATCCAGGTGACTTCACCAATGAAGCTACTAAACAGTTAAGGAAGATATAATAACTACAATAATGACTTTGCACTCTTCCAGAAAATTGTAAAGTTGGGAATATTTCCCAAGTCATTTGATGACACAAATATTATTCTGATACCACCACCTGACAAAGATAGTAAAAGAAAGCAATCTATAGACCTTATAAAAATTTTAGCCAATTTAGCAAATTGAATTTAGAATGATTTAGCAAATTGAACCCTACAATACAGAAAGAGTAATATAGTGTAACCAACTGGGGTTTTTCCCAGGAATGCAATTTTTAACTTTTGAAAATTAATATAATGTTATGCACCATATTAAATTAAAATGGGAAAACAAATCTTTCTCTCAAGAGATTCAGAAAAAGCATTTGGCAAAATCCAGGTAAATCTAAACGAACTCTGAATGAACAAAATGATATTCTATGCATACAAACAAATGTATAGAGATAATTCTTTTTTTCTAATGTAGTGTCCTATCATAATTCCGTGCACTCTTTTTTTCACTTTTTATCTCTATTTTTTAATGGTTACTATTGATATTATAACATGTACACTTAACAAGGTAACATTAACATCTGTACCTTTTTTTCCAAGCCATGTAATATAAAAAAATTTAGATCTGACTCATACCCTCACCCCTATCATTTAACATATTTCTACTAGAATTTTACCTCTCCCTCCAAATTGGTAATTATTATAATTATTGTCATTTTGTTCATTCCTGATGGAATGTTTAGCTATACGAGTATATAAAATTCTAGGATGACTTTTGTTTTCTCTCAGCACGCTGACCATGTTATTCTAATATCTGGTTTCCAACTTTTCAAAAAAGTCTCCATTTATTTAAATTTTCTTTCGTTTGTTAACAGTTGTTATGAACGAATTTTCTTTCGTTTGTTAATAGTTGTTATGCTACCCTTCCCTTCTCCCCCCAAAAATGAATTAGGTTGGTACAAAAGTAATTGCTGTTTAAAAGTTTAAAAATAACTGCAAAAACCACAATTACTTTTGCACCAACCTAATATATTGAAGTCCTAAAGCCCAGTGCCTTGGGATGTGAACTTATTTGGAAATAGAATCTTTACAGAGGTAATCAGGTTTTCATTTTTGAGATCATTAGGGTAGGCCTTAATCCAGTATGACTGCTGTCCTTATATAAAGTGGAAATTTGGACACAGATGGACATACACACAGGGAAGACAATATGAAGACATTCAGGGAGAAGATAGCTGACTGGAGTGATGCATCTCCAAGTGAAAAAGGCCAAGCATTGCTGACAAACACCAGAAGCTAGAAGAGACAAGGAAGGATTCTATCCTAGAGTCATCAAAAACAGTGTGGTACTTTTGACACCCTAAGTGTGGACATCTGCCCTCCAGAATGTGAGAATATAACTATGTTGTTCTAACCTACCCAGTTTTTGGTGCTTAATTAATTACAGTAGTCCTAGGAAACTGTAATACAGTAGCCCTAAGAAACTGTAATACAGCAGTGTTTTGTGGTTTGGGGCATACGTGTTTTACACGTTTTGTTATATGTAATTCTAGATATTTCATGTGTTTAGATATTCTTGTACATGATAGTGGTTTTGAAATTAATTTTCCAATTATTCATTGCTGTTCTCTAAGGAATAAAATCCCTTTTTGTGTGTTGACTCTGTAGCCTGTAATTTGCTAAATTCACTTGTTAGTCCTAAGTTTTTTATAGTTTCCCTAAGATTTTAAATTTTATGGTTACTTTTTGTTGTAAATTTCATTGTTACTTCTTGTTTTCTAATCTGTATACCTTTCATTTACTTTCCTTGCTGTATTTTCTGTCATGCAAGTACAGTGTTGAAGAATAGGGGTTGGAGTAGACAACTTTGGCTTATTCTTTGTCTTAGGGGAAATGCATTCTGTATTTCATAATTAAGTGTATTACTAGCTGTAAGTTTTTTGTAGATGCTCTTTATGAATTTGAGGATTTTATCATGGATGGGTATTAAACTTTTTCAAATAATTTTTCTACATCTATTGAAATAATTTTAAACTTGCCTGCATAAGTGAAATTACTCCATTATACATAAAGTAAAACTAGAGAGAAAAATCAAATTTACCACCAGTGAAAGACATTTCTATACAATTCTTTCTCAGTCATTGCTAGGTCAAGCAAACAAAACTTTAGGGAAGACACAGAAGAATCAAACTACACAATTAACAAGTTTAATCTCACAGTCAAATAAACAACTCTACAACTATCAATTCATAATCATTTGTTATATCCATGAAACATTTGTAAGAATTATTAATATACTATTCAATAATTCATTTTTTGACAAATTTCAAATAATTGACATATATAGACTATTTCTTCAACTAGTGTGTTACTATGTCAATTTTTTAAAAAAGGTAAGTCACACTCATGTATTTTAAAATTTTAAAAAGATACTTCTACTCCAATGAACATTTTTTTAAAGATCTATTATTTCTGCAATTGTCATGCATTATTCATTCAGTGATATCTTAGATTTAATGATGTGTGGCAAATATAAACTCAATAAAAAATAAAAAATCTAGGACTGAACTTCAATGAGTATATTACATGTAAATGTTTGAGTTATGCAAAGAAGTACTTAGAGGGGGAATGCTTATGTTAATAAAGATAAAGGGCTGAAAATTATGGTATACTCATCCAGTTTAAGAGTTTAGGAAAACAATAGTGAAATAAATGCAAAGTAGAAGGAAAGAAATCATAAAAATAAGAACATAAAAACAAGAGCAGAAATCAATAAAATGAGAAATAAATTTCTAAACGATAGGTTTATGGAGCGAAAAAGTCAATCCTTTGAAACGAATAACAAAATAAACCTTTAGGGAAATTTAGTAAGGGAGTAAAAAGAAGGTACGTTCAAGTGGAGACATAATCCATACATCGGAAAATAAATACATAAGATAAAATTCTGATTATTGTAGTAAACCTTCAAAAATTTAGAAAAAGTGAAAAATCCTTATAAAATATAACTTAAACTAAACTTCAAATCAATATGTCATTATACACATACTGAAAATTGGAATAAGTAATTGGAAGTATTCCCACAAAAGAAACACCATGGTAATTTGGGATGGGTTCTATCAAAATTTCAAAGAACAGATATTTTTATAATCTTTCACAAATTCTCCCATCCTTAAAAAAGGATGAATTCTCAATAATTTCTTGGGTCAGTGTAACCTTAATTTTAAGAAAGGGAACTGAATAGGCCAGAATCACTTGTAAATAAAAATGCAAAATCCTTAATGAAATATTACTGAATTTGCTGAGACATTTTATCATAAATACGTGTTAAGAGACCTTCCTCAACTTCATAAAATGTAACTTCAGCATATACAATTTTTAATGGGGAAATACTGGAAACATTCTGTTTAAAATCATAATTTAAAAAGGAATGTAAATTTTCTTTGCTTATTTCCAGCATTGTGCTTTTAAGTATAGAAAGACAAGAAAAAGAAAACAGGCATTAAGATTGGTAAGAAAGATTGTCTACATAGAAAAATCCAAATTAAATTACCATAAATTTATTAGAAGTAAAAGAAAAGAGAGAGAAAGAGACAGACTTTAAGAAGGTGGTAAGTTAACATTATTTTACAATAAAATTGTATTTCTGTATATGAGAAATTTGGTTAGACAACATAGTTTTAATAGTATTTCTTGTAGCAATGGCAATTATAAAATACAAAGGATAAATCCAACAAATGTGGAAAATTTGGCCAAATTTAAAATTTTCTAGTAACTTAACTGGTAAGAATGCCATGTTCATGGTTAATAAAACAATGCTATAAGACATGCGAAATTTCTGTAAATTGGTGTATTGATTCAAAACAGTTAAAATCAAAATCTTGATAGGATGTTTATGTGCAATTTGATAATCTAATCTAAAATTGATATGGAAGAGCAAAGGGGAAAGATTCAAGATATGAAGAATTTGCTTTACAATATGTAATGTTGTAATAAAAAAAAACCATGAGTTATTCGTTTACGGATAGACAGCCTGTGCAAGGAAAAAAAAAAAATAGAGTACCAAACAGATGCTAGCAGATAGGATACATTTATTTATCACAGAGGTGACATTACAGATCATTGGGGAAAGGTGGAAATATTTAATGAAGAATGCTGAGATTTGTTGTCCATATGGAAAAAGGGAAGTTGAATCGTTTCTTATACCATACATAAACTCATTTTTAAGATGGATGAGGATGTAAATGCTAAAAGCAAAATTTAAACTTTCAGTAGAAAATTTAAATTTTTCAGTAGAAACTTTCAGTAGAAAATTTAAATTTTTTCTGATCATAAGCTCAGGAAAAATTTCTTAAACAAGACACTGAAAATACTACTTTGAAAAAGAGGATCAGTACATTCAATGACATTAAACTTAAGTTCCTGAATTCATCAGAATATGAAATAGCTAGATACAAACAGAAAATAATTGCAATATACTTAACCTCTATAGAATTAATAGCAAAATAGATAAAGACTTCCATCCAGAGAGTAATCAATAAGATTTGGAAAGAAGAAACATTTAACCCCAACCCCCACGCGTGCAAGCACACACACACACACAAACACACACACAAACACACGACCACTCACAAAGTCTGATAAAATGAACTTCAGTTTTTGCTGGTGTCATTATTATTTTACACCAGAGGCGGATCTGATTCTTGACCAATACCAAAAGCATGTAATCTTTATGCTCTGTAGTGTACCTGGCATATTAAGCTAATCATTACCCTATTCCTGAGTATGTGCAAGGTAACAATTCTCAAATCTCTCATTAGCTTCATCTGTTATCCCTTCTCTCTTCCCCAGTCTATTTAGAGTATATGTCCTAATTCTAGAAACCTTTGTACTATGCCCAGTCTGTTGGGATGTTGTCAGATAATTGTAGTTTCTGTATCAATTGTTATAAGAGCCTCAGATTTGATTGGGACTAAAGTTTTATGATATAAGGATTTAGAAGGAAAACAGTGCATTCACTCGTTGGGACCACATGATCAAATCAGACAGGTTTCTTCTACCTATTAAAAGAAGAAAAATAAGAATGTAGTTCCTGACAAAGAAGACTTTCCCTTTCCCAACGGAGCAGAGATTAAAATAATAAACAAAAATAGAAAAAAGTGTGTAGGAGAACTAACTCTGGGTGGTGAACATACAATGTAATACATAGATGATATGTTACAGAACTGTACACTCGAGGCCTATATAATTTTACTAACCAATGTCACCCCAATAACTTTAATAAATTTAAAAAAAGAAAAAAGCCTATAGGGTATTTTTAATATCGGAGGGCAGTCCTAGAACATTTCAATATTGCTACTTTAGATACACGTGTGAGCTCTGTTTTATAAACCTACAGGAAAGCATTTGTTTTCTGATAACTGAGTTTAGTCTGTTTAATGAATAATATATAGTGTAAGTAGACAAAACTAGTCATTTTTTGAAATAGCAACATTTCATTTATTATTAAGGAAGGGAAAATGCTTTAATACAATTAGGATTCTATTGTATAGTGTGCCTATTGCTGAAACACATGTAGAGAAAAGATATTAAAAAACAAAGTATAACATTTTTATTTATATATGTGATATATTTCCTAATTAAGTGCGAAGACATAATCTGCTTTAGCCATCAAAGTTCTACTTCATTCAGTTCAATGCTGTTTTTGCCAAAGCATGATTAACATTCTAAATTTTTTCTTAAACAGATTTGTTTTGCGATAAAAACACACACTTGGACCTCTTGAATTATAATAATATTTACTGTTCTGTTTTAGGCTATTTCTTAGAAAACAACACAGTTCAAAATTTAGATGTATTTGTCAGTTTGTGGATGATTTATTTCTCATATTCTTCTCAAAGTAATAGAGAAACAGCGAGACTAATAGTAAAAAAAGAACGTTCAAGATATCTTAAATTATGTTTCTCTCCAGGAATATAAAAAAATAAATAATTGGGTGTACTTAGTCATTGAATTTATTAGTTATGTAAATTAGAAAAAGACGTGAATGTTTTTGAAATAACATGTTTGCGTTTTGAAATTTACCTGAACTTAAGTACCTTGGTCTAAAAGCATCTAAAAGTGATTTGACTTAGCTTTTTACCCAGTAGATTTTTATCAATCAGCATGAAATCACTTACATATATTATTTAGTATTTAATATTATTTCAAGTTTTAAGCCACTTAGGAACTTTATTATTACACATTTCAAGAATAATATCCCTACTTCATGAAATATATGCAAAAATGTTTTTCTGAGCTTATGACTTTCCTTCTCTCTATATTTCTTCTTTCAAAATCCTTTCATTTGTTTTTCAGATTGTTGAGGGTTTTTTTTCTCCTTAGGAATCAGCAATTTTAATTATTGTGTTGTTTGTTTCTTAGGGTCAAAGAGAATAAGTGATAGTGAAGTCTCTGACTATGACTGTGATGATGGAATTGGTGTAGTATCAGGTAAGACTTTTTGGATTATTTTATAGTACCAAGAAGGACGTGTAATTCATCATTATTTATCGATAGATAAACATATAGATAGATAAATAAAATGAGAAATTAATAACTTGCCTCTTTATGTTAGATTGTTAGATTGAGTGTTCCTATTGAATGATGTTGGCTAAGTGAATATAAGTTTTCTATTTTTAACCTACTAAATAATGATTTCACTATAAATTTGAGACATAATATTGTATAATTGAAACCTACTGCACTAACAGTGTGGAAAAAAAATCCTTTTGACATCACCATCCTACCCAAAATGTCAAATATTTGAATGAGCTTTTTAAAAAATTTTTTCATTGTTATTATATTGATTATCAAGTACTGCTACATTTTGAAATTATGGTAGTGTCGTTTAAAATATTTGCTAATTTATGATTATAAATTACCTGATGATTTAAAATTTAGGTAAGTAGCCATTTTTAAAAATAAATTCTGAAAAAAAGGTTTATATATATATATGTATATATATATATACATATATATATACATTATACTTTTAATATAAAAAATGTTTTTCTTCTTGAAAATTAATTAGCCTAAAAAATTTCAAGTGTATGACTAATTTTACCTTGAACAAAATATGTTCTGTTGTATGTGAAACATACTACATCTGCATCGATGATTGATAAGAATTTTTGTTTGACAATTTTTATTAGAGTTGGATCATTTAGCATGCTACAGGGTACTACTTTTTAAAAACTCAGTGACTATCTTTTAGCCTTTATTGTTTTGTACTAAGGGTGAACAATGTATTAATATACTAAGACTGCAAAAAATAATTTTCATGTTTTATGGTTTGTGAATTAAACCTCAATAAAGTGGTTTTGAAAAATAGTTTCCATGGTCTTTTACTTGGGGATCACTACAATTTTTTTGCTATTTGTATTCTTTTCCTTTGATAATTGACTTTTCTACTTTTTCTCTACTAAATATTTAGTGACATCAGGTTTTCTTTATCCAAAATATTTTCCTTCAGGTCATTAAAGTTCTTCATCTTATGCTATTTCTGGCACATCTAAATTCTTTTATCTTTAAAGAATGGCAAAAATATGACCATTTAATTATTTTTCCATTCTTTTAAAGGAATTGTATATTTTGAAAACACTTTATAGGAATCTTTAATTATTTGGGTTAATACAGCCTGCTGGAATTTTTTTTTTTCTACTATAGAATAGTATTTAGAAAGACTGTGTAATTCGAAATGTTTATCCTGAGCTCATTATAGTTCAACATCATGACAGATCATTCTTTCTTTTTTCAACATTATTCTTTTTGCCTATGTAGAGACTGTATAGTGAATCATTTAATAATCCATTGAAGAGAAAAGACTGTTGTGTAATATTTTATACTTTGCTATTTTGAAGTATAGTGTTATTTTACGACATAATTTTTTCATCGCATACTACACTTTAATAATAAATTTGAAAGAGAACATTTCAGAAATTACAATACCATAATCCTGATTTTGATCATAGAAGGTATACGGAGATAGAAGACTTCAAATTTTGGGATTCTGTCACTATTAGAAATTTGAAACCATCTCTATATTCTTTCTATGAATATCAAATCAGGATTATGGTATTGTAGTTTCTGAAATGTTATCTTTTCATAGGCTCAAAACTTTATTAAATGATGCACCAATTACACTTACATAAGTATCATAACTGAGACTTAAACATATGTTGATTCTGCTATTAATTTTTTCACATTTTGTTTTATGTCCTTTTTGTTTAAAGCTCCATCATTAAAACTAGTTTCAATAGAGAATAAATTCTTCAATCAGTAGCTTATCACATAATGACTAAAGTCCAGTCAACACCACTTATTTTTATTCTAATTTTTATTTTCTACTGTCCACTTGACATCTCCACTTGGAAATGTGCTCGATTATCTTCAACCTAATATGTCCAAAATTAAACTCCTGATCTTTCCCACCAAACCATGTCGTTGATGGCAACTCCATTCTTTTATTCCCTTGAATTAAAATTTTAGATTTGTTCTTGTCCCTTTCTCCTCCTCTTCTTATGTCCAACATCTAACCTTTCACAAAATCATCCTGATGGCTCTAACCTATAAAATACATACAGAATCGAACTGCTTTCCATCATCTCCATTACTGTTATCCTGATTCAAACCACTGTTCCCTCTTGCCCGATTTATTGTCCTGTCTCCTTTCAGTCTGTTCTCAGCATAGCGATCAAAGTCATCCTGTTTAAGGAAAAGATAGATCGTGTCCAATTTCTGCTGAAAATCCTCTGATAGGTTAAAATCACTCAGATTAAAAGCCCAAACTCTTGACAATAAAATACAAGGCCCTGCATCATCATCCTCCTTCCCCCAAATTGCTGATTTCTTCTCTGCATCACTTGCTCCACTCCAAGCACCCTTTCTCATTGCTGTTCTGTGAACCTGTCCCATCCACTCCTATTTTGGGACCTTTCTACTTGTCTTTGCATTCTCCTCTCTGTTTATCCAATTGGCAAAACATCTCACTCCTTCAAATCTTTCTGAAGTGTCAACCTCTCAGTGATATATATATACATATATATTTATCTCCTGACCACCCTACATAAGAGAGCAAAACGCCCCCCATTCTGATATTTTTATCTTCCTTTGCCCTGTTATATTTTCCTCATAGCACCCAATCACATTCAAATATACATAATGATATATTGAGCTTTTAATTGTTTCTGTCACTCTTCAACTAAAATTTAAGCTCCACAAAGGCAAGGCTTTTTGTTTTGCTCACTGTAGCACAGAAAATAACATCTGAATGAATATACACTCATAAATATTTGTTGAATGAATGAATATATTGATTCTTTCTGTGTAGTTTGTTGCCATTAATAAATGTCATGTTCCAAAGTTGTATCACTAGCTACATGGGTCTATTAAATTAAAATTGATTTAAAATAAATACATTAAAAAATTCAGTTCTTTAGCCAGACTTCAAGTGCTCAATAGTCATATATGTCCAGTGGCTACTGATAAAAATGAACTGGCATCTTAAGATGTTTAACCATAGAGCTAGGAGGACTATTGGTAGAGCTGAACCCCTTGTTGATTCTCTGGTCCTGACTTCCTGTTGGACTTTGCGGTAACTACTGCGGGAGGAATGTGGATAAATGGAATAGCCATCTTGGAACTGGGGCTATTCTTCTTCACATGGGCAGGCAGTTGGAGCCCAGTGTTGGAGGTGCTCTTTTCCACACTGCAGTGGTGGTTTTTGTTTCTTTTTTCTTTTCCCGAATAAACTGCTCTTTTGGTGGATTTTCAGGAGAGTTATTTTTGCCAGTCAACACTACCATATTGGACATTTCTATCATTTCAGAGAGTTCTGTTGGACAATGCAGGTCTAAGTTTTAGAAGAGCCATTAATCTTGCTGCAATCTCTCTAACATTTAGTTTAAATTGTATAGTGCTGTCAGTGTCATCTTCCTAAATTATTACTTAAATCACAAGTAATTAGAACACAGTGGGAGCATTAGAGTCAGGTAGATCCTGTTTTAAATCCCAGCTCTAGTATGAGACTTAATGTAAATTTCAGTTTCTTTGATGTAAAATGGGGATAAAACCTTGTGTGCAGGGTTGCTTCTATTACATAGGCTACGTATTCCTGAAAGAAAACTTTGTGCTCTGCAAAACCATGGGCTGAGAACAACATGGTGTCTGAGGGAAAAAAGCTTAGATAAGACCTTTCAAAACCCATGTAGCTTTGTAATCAACACATTGAAAATACAAGCACAATTCAAAAGTTGTGTTAGGTTTTAAGCATGGGACTTTACATATAGGACTTTAAAATAAAATTAAAATATCTCTGGAAGGAATAGATCTAGATTGAAAGGAGGATAAGTCTGTAACGTTAGGGTGTCAAGGGAATACAAACACCAGGAAGAGCCCATGCAGTAAGTACCTCTACGCAGAGTTTGGGACCACAGTGAGCCAAGAGGAAGGAAGAACGTGGGTTGCACAAGCATCATATATAGTTGTTATTTCTCTGGTTTGCTGCATCCAGCTGTGTCAGTGTGCTTTGAATTCAGCTGCTATTATTTGGTAGTTATATTGGACATTGTTGGTTCCCCATCCATATCCTCTTTACCTCAGCTGGTTCATTCGTCCCCAGCTACTGTGAATGTTGGTTGCTAACTACTCACAGCTGCCCTCTTCTCCAGAGAATTGGCCTTAGACAAAGGAAAACCGTGTCACACAGGTTTATCACCTCACCTACTTCCCTCTGGCAGTCTTCAGCCAGTGACTGGCTGACAACAGAAGTACTGAAGTCCAGGGCCCTTGCCTCAAATTCAGAGCAATTCTGGTGCAATTCGTGTTTGAGAGCCTCCAGTGGGATCAGGCTGAGACCACACCTTGGCTCAGTTTCTTCTCGTGTCCTCTTCTGCACTTGTAATTCCTTTCTCCTGAGAGCACTCCTTTCGTTATTCATGTGTGCCTGAATCTTTAGCTCCTGCTCTGTTTCTAGGGAATCCTACCTAAAATAATGCTGGAAAACATTAACATGTTTTGAAAAACCTCATATGAACCAATGCTTTTTCTAAGTTTATTTCTGAAACAGGTGTGAAGCAGAACACTTTGTAGAGTGCCTGGCAGAATTCCTAGCATGTAGTAAAAGGCCAGCTAATAATAGCCATGATGAGCATGATGAAGATGGTGGTGGTGGTAATATCACTTTCTGCTCAGAAATTTTCAGGCTCTTTTCATTACAAACCTCGTGACGTTTTAGATATACACAACTTGAATCAAACTTAACCACTGGTACTTATTTCCCCACTGCTGCCTCACATTGAACTGCTGTTTTTCTACCAGCTTAGAATTCCTTCTACTTTTCTCCCTCTCTGTTAAATGTCAGTCCCTTTCTAGGACTCGTTTGAGTACTATCACTTCTAATATATGTTGTCTAAATGTCACAAATCATTGGGCTATTTCCCTCCTCCAATTTGTCATATTTTTATTCTCAGACTTCTATTTTATCTCAGCCCTGTCAAACACTAAGAAAAGCAGCTTGCATAGGTACTTCAAATAGTATTTAGAATGCTTTCTAATACTGTTCATCTCTTAAAGAAAAAATATAGACTTTTAGGAACTTTTGTGAAGTTCATAATTTAAATATTTAACTGTTGAGAAGTATTTGAAGCTCTCCTAGATCATTGAAGAGATGGAAATGTTTTTAGAATAAACTTGATTGTTTTATTGAAGATAATTAATTGTATGTAAAAATATTACTCTGCCTCCCACAGGGCCTTGGACATCGTAGCTATCTATGTATTTGAATGTTTGTCATTCCTTTTTACGTGTTTATAAAATATTACTTTGTCTTAGTATTATACTTTATTCACTATGTTTACATTTAATGTATGCAAAACCTTTCAGCTTCAACATTTTATGTTTCTCAGTAAAGTACAAAATATAAAAGAATTTACAGTGTAGGTGGCTATAATCTTAATCTGTTCACCTTTAGATTATCGACACAATGGTCGAGATCTTCAAAGCTCAACACTATCAGTGCCAGAACAAGTAATGTCATCAAACCATTGTTCACCATCAGGGTCTCCTCACCGAGTAGATGTCATAGGAAGGACTAGATCATGGTCACCTAGTGTCCCTCCTCCGCAAAGGTAAGATGGCACACACATTTTATTTATAGGATGCTATTATTAGGTTGGTGCAAAAGTCATTGAGGTTTAAAAAGTTAAAAATAATTGCAAAAACCGCAATGACTTTTGCACCAACCTAATACAAGCCTATTTATCATAAAGTATCATTAATAATCTCTAAAGATAATAAATTATTGTGGAAAACAGTTACTTAAGGAAAAACAAAGATGCTGCTCAATAACCTGTATAATGAGAGTAATATCAAATATAGGCTACTTTATAACTTTGGGTGAGAGTTCAAAGTTACAAAGAAGATCCAGTTTTCAATCACATATCAATATTGAACAGAACCAGTTAGAACCAACTAGCTATACTCACGAATGATATAAATTCTGATAATTTAAGACACAGGAAAAAAATAAACATCTGATAGCCCTTTAACATTAGTAACAATCATACAAAGAATAAAAAGGCATGTATAGGTAGTGGGAGGCTCAGAAAATCTGTAACTCCAGGTCTGATACCTAGTGGAAAACTTTGATCAATCCAGTTAAGTACAGAAAGGCTTAATGGAGTAAGAGCCATGGAAATAATACGTTTGCTAATAAAAAAAAATATGTTCATTATTCACATTGTATATAGTTGAAATGTTAATGAAATTTGAACTCTTAGAATGAGAGCCTTATAATTACTATTTTAAGTGACTAGTTGAGTTAGTTTTAGACTTAGAATTTTTAATTATAATCTTAATTTTATTCATGGTTTTGGTCCATCTAAGAGAACTTGACATTTATTGTATTTATAAATTTAATTTATTTAATTTCTAAGAGTATTAAGTGCTTAAAAATTGTTTACTTAATTTAGACAATTGAAAAAATTAAAAAGAAAATGTAATATATTAGCTAAGATTTGTAATCTGAAATTTAAAGTTTAAGAGAGAAGAAGATTTTGAATTTGTAAGTTTAGTAAACCAAGCCTCACCTCATTAAAAAAAAAAAAAAAGAAAGGAAAAGAATATTTGACTTTTATCAGGAAATGAATTTTTGAATGTGCCAATAGAAAAGGGCTTAGGTTTTAGATTAGATTCAGCTGTACATAATAAAAACATAACAGGAGCTTAAAAGGTTTATTCTGTCACGAAAAGGAAGTATGTAAGTAGACAATCCACACCAAGAACGGTGGCTTGAAAAAATCATCAATGATCAATTATAAACACTTCAGTTTAGATTAAAAAAAAAAAAAAATCATTGTTCCTAGAGTAGGATCCAGCATTATGTTGTCTGTAAACATGCTGAACTCATTTTTACCACACAAATCTATTCCTCCTACTATATTTCATAGATCATTGAGTAACAGCAGTAGAGACCTGGTAGTCATCTATTAATAGTTTTGATAGTCTTTATCTCTACCTCTATTGATATTAGCTTAATTTTATGTTATATCTCTGTTATAGTACTAGCCTCCTAACTTTGCCATCAACGTCCAATAGATAGTTATATCATTAGCCAGAGGTGCAATTCATTAAACAAAACAAGAAACTTGGACTTGACATTATAGTGATTTTTGTCTTTTTCTACTATCTTTATTAATAAACCTCATTTCTTAATATAATATATGATTGTGGCTTATTAAGATATTTAATAGCTCTTGCTATTTCAGTCGGAATGTGGAACAGGGTCTTCGAGGGACACGCTCTACTACTGGACATTATAATACAATTAGCCGAATGGATAGACATCGTGTCGTGGATGACCATGACCATTATTCTCCAGATAGAGACAGGTAAATATGACTAACTCCTATTAAACCTTAGTATAATCACTGACTTCAGGAAAAAGGTGTTAACATAAAATATTTTCATCCTGAACTTGGGTTTTTCTTATCTTAGTTTCTAAAACTGTTATGTTTCCTTATGACCACTATGACCATTCTTATGACCACGGTGTCATTTAAAGAAAAAAAATTAAACAAAGCAAAAACAACCTTTTCTTTGGTAAGAAAAAAAAATAAATCATCTTGCTCTTGTAGTTTTGGTCTTTTGTTAAATCAAACCAGCAAAGTGAGTGAATTTGCACATGAGGTTATTAATGATAGTCATAATGAAAACAAGATGTTTTATTATTTTTACCGTAACATAACCAATTATTATATATGAAAATATTTTCATGAGACAATAGATTTTTACATTCATCATGGAAATCAATGTGACTCTATATATAAAAGTATTGAAACAAGTCTGGTTTCTTTAGGAAACAAACACAAAAACTGATTCATGAAGAGGTTTTTCCTCATGGCTTTCAGTAAACCGTTTAAGCATCTTAAAGAATTATACTGTTGATTGCTGTATTTGAAGATTTCTCTGAATTTGCTGCATTAAATATAATATACTTGGAAGTAACATGGTATGTTTCAGTACATACATTAATTGCTACTAATTTTTAAATTAAGCAAATTGATTAACTCTCTAATTCATGGTTTGAATGTATGTAAAATGAAAAATACTATGATATTTCCCCCAAATGATCAAATGGGTTTGAGGTAAGGATTAGGAAAGAAAGTTTAATTTGCTATTCAGTGAATGCTATAATAAAATAACAAGAGAATTCAGAAGTCCTTTTCTATGTATTGTAAACTAATTTTATTAAAATTCTTGGGGAATTTTAAATCAACTGATATGAGATGTTGCTGTGAATATTTATAAATTTAATTATTCTAAATCTAAGATTATACTCAATCCATGCTCATAATTTCGTTGTGTTTTAGCACACACTTTCAAAAGAAAAGACAGGGAATACCTTGGTCTTTAATAGTGTCAAACAAATATTGTCTTTTGTGTCTGAGGTCTAAGAAGAAACTGGGAAATGATTAAAGTAATGTCTTTATTAATGTTGAACAAAAAATAATGTAGTATTTTATTTATTTTTAAGTTTTTTACTTTCATAGTTTTTTAAGTCTTTTGGGGTAATTATAGTCATGCACCTGTATAAATTTATGCTTATCAAGTACAGTAAGAGTGAAAGAAAATAGATTAGTATGTTGGCATAATTAGGAGTTAGAAGGTCATATTAAGGTGTGTGAATGAGTACTTTTATTATTAGGTTGGTGCAAAATTAATTGCGGTTTAAAAGGTTAAAAATAATTGCAAAGAATGCAATTACTTTTGCACCAACCTAATATCTAGTAGAATTTTAGTGAATTTGATTATTTCTGGAAATTACACTATATATTAAATCATAAAATTATTGTTTCTTGAAGATTTGTTAAAGAAATGATGAGACAGGAAAGTCTGAAATGATTTTAAAACCTTCAAGTTTATGTAAAGTTTTTCTTGTAATGAAAAATGGACTTCATATTTTCTCTGAAGGTAATATGTCTAATCTTGCAAAATAAAAGTAACCTCTAGAATTATACTCAAAAACCAAAATTGTCACTGTCATATCAAATACATAATATATTATCAATGTTTTAAGGCAAATGGCCCTAGAGTTAATGACAAAAAATTTGCTATTAAATCCTTGGTGACTAATCAATCCTAGGTATTACCTGATATAGTCATAATTGAAATGTCATATTTTTCTTATTTACTTTATAACTTTGTAAATCTTTTACTTTAGCAAAACTGTTCAAGTAATTCAGAAGTTTCGGGGTAAATTAATCCATGTGGTTCATTACTTTTTTAGAGTGCTATAGATTACCAGATCATAATTACTCTTAATTGTGAACTATTTTAAATCTTTTTTGAAATAAGTAAAAATAATTTCATTTAAATAAGCCTATAAAACCATTTCTAATGTATTATTTTTGAGTTATCTGTGTAATCATTAATATGAGGAATCAAAAAGTACAGTATTATGCATGTAATCCATCACATTATTAAACAGTGTGTTCTTAATTTCTATTTTATTCTAATATTCTAAAAGATTTTCACTAATAGAATGTCTATGAAAGTACTGTAATTTTTAAGTAGT
The DNA here is from genome assembly GCF_964194185.1 of Rhinolophus hipposideros. Lineage (NCBI taxonomy): Eukaryota > Metazoa > Chordata > Mammalia > Chiroptera > Rhinolophidae > Rhinolophus > Rhinolophus hipposideros. The sequence goes on along the minus strand of NC_138059.1, from coordinate 28,379,845 downwards.
ATTTAGGTGCTAAGAATACTCTAGAATTCTACACTTATTTTTCAGGAACAGCACTTTATAGAGTTAATCAATAATAATGTTTATTAAAAAGCCTAAAAGACACTTTCCTTTGAAACAGTAATTAAAATTTAGGTATTTTGAATAGTGCATTAACCTTTCTTGTCAGTAAGAATTAATCCCTAGATTAGAGTAGTATTTTATTGAAAGTACTTTTTTCATAGGATTTAGAACCAAATGGCATTGGGTTTGAATTTAGGCTTTTTACCACTTGCTAACCATGTATCTGTGGACAAAAGACATCCAGCCTAAGAGAAAGCTTATAAGAGTTTATTTGAGCCAAACTGACGACAATTGCCGGGAAGCAAAATCTCAACGGATTGAGGAAATGCTCCACAAAATGGCAGTTTGCAGCTAATTTTATGCATAGAATCAAAGGAGGAGGGTTATGTGAAATCCATTGGTAATAGATTAAGGGGGTGGGAGAAAGCAAAACGGGGAAATCTCTGGGATTGGATAAAAGGAAATTGGAGAGACAGATACACATAGGTGGGTAGTTAATAGTTCTCATAGAAATGTTAATCAAGGAACAAGAATAATAATGAGGGATTCTGTACTTTCCTGCTCTGGTCCAGAAAAAGGGATTACTGACATTCAAAGGATGTCATTTTAGGTGCAAAAAGACAATAGACAGGCCCACTGAAAGGCACAGATCAACTTTATGAAGGAAGCTAAAGATGTGACTTCCCGCCATGGTCCACTTAGTTATGAAATTTTTTGTGCTCATGCCATCTTATGTGGTTATTTTCAGTCTCCTGAGCTTGTCAGTTTTAATATGTGGCCCCTTTTCCGTCCACATATCTTTGGGAAAATTAACTTCTTTGGCACTTGATTTCCTTATCTATAAAATTATAATATTAGTACCAACTTTATAGCATTGTTAAGTGCAGTGAATGACACAGTCCCTCCATTTGCATCGGATGTACTCAAAACATGTGCTCCACCCTTAACTTTTTAAAAGGATCTTTCATCTTACAAACAATTTTCATTTTAATGTGTTTATCACTTAAGCAGAATAAAGAGAAATCAGTCAATTCAGATGTGTTTTCAAAAGCTTTGTAGAGAATGTAGGACATGAGTTGGGCCTTGAAAAATGAGCATATTTATTCAGGCAAGGACAAGGGCAAAGATACAGAGACAAAGATACAGAGGCAGAACACACATGTACATCAGAAAGCCCCACTACAAAGGATGAAGGACTTGGGGACAAACTGGAAAGTTATGCATGAAGATAATGGCTTTTACATTGGTTTTATTGGTATTTGACATTAATTTATTGTACTTGGTTAAGCTTAAGTGATATAAGAAGGAGATACATTTATTCATGTCCTTTTCTTATAGGCAATATAAAAATAATTATATATCAAAATTTGATCAGATCTTTATTTTTCTGTACATCTCACTCTTATCATTAGTCAAAATTACATTTTATTTTGAAAGAGAATAGGTTCTTCAAATGTAATGTAGAAACTCGGGTGCAGGGATATTAGCTAAAATGATGGATTGCAAAGGATATCTTTCATCTTTCTCTTTGCTTCCCCCCCTACTTTTTATATAATTGTTTCTCTGGTAAATTCTGGTAATTGCTATAACCAGGAACATAATTTTCCTGGGGCAAACTGTGTGGCTTTAGTATTAGAAGTCATTTCAAAAGCTTATTTGTTCATATGACTGAATTTACTATTGGAATAAGTATAGAGTATTAGATAATATTCCTGTAACATGTTAGAGATATTCTGCAGCAGGAATTTTTATTTCTGTTCTAGAGGACAAAATTTGGGTGCATGGAGTGTACTGTTAAACAAAAAACTTTCACAGCTGAAAGCTTTTCTAAAATGAAGGGTTTATTGAGCCAAATGCTAGCTGGAAAAGGACCAGCTCATGGGCAAGAAGTCTAAACGACCGGCAGCAGGGCTAGGGAGAAAAAACAAACATGTTCACTGTCCTGGAGCTGATGGGCACTTTCATACATTATGTTTTAGGGAAGAAAGATATAAGTTGTTTTATTGGCTAAAAATAAAGAAGGCAGGAAAAGGTGAAGTGGGGGCAGTTCTAGGATAGGTGCACAGTCAGTAAGCTAGAGATTTACTACTTTTGACTGTTTGTGGGAAATAGTCTTGAAAGTCCTGTTTGGTGGTCCCTACAGAAGTTCATTCAAGCTCTAACATACATTCAGGAATGTGAGCAGTCTATTGTTAGTTGGCCCACGGCTATTAACTGGTGAAATTCTCTTGTCTCTTTCACTCTTCAGCCTGCTGTAATTTAATGTAGGCCATCTCAGAATTTTTATCTTGTCAATACTTTTAGCATGATAAGAAAAAAATATAATTAGCATTGGTAGAAAATATATTACTTCATAACTGTTCTTCTGTGCATTCTTTTATACATTTATATTCTAAAAATAATGCCCTATTATATAGATACCTGAGATACCTCACACATTTATGCCGTTTCTCTATTCTTCATTAGGCAAACTAGCTAGCAGAAAGTATCAAATATACCCATAAATATTTATAGTCTTTTTAGTCCTTTCAGTTATCAGTTATGAGGAAAAACACATCTCTGAAAGTTTGAAAACATAAAGTAAATGAAAGAATTCACTTTACAAAGATAACATATTTTATTTATTATATTTCAGGAATATATTTTAACATATTTAAATCATACTGAGTGTATTTTACGAACTATAAAGTTGCAAAACATTAACAATATTAAAGACAGTAGAAAGTTTTGTATTAAGTTGAGATTGTTGGAAACTTAGCTTTCAAGAACTATTGATTAATTAAGGGTGTGATATTTTATCTTCTTTTGCAATCCTTTTTGTGTATCTGGTAATTTCTAAAAGGGGACATTCAGGCTAATTTAATATAAGTGAAGGATAATTATAAATATAGTTTTGTTCTGTCTTTACAGATTATATTACTTAATAAGAATCAAAGTGTATCTAGAAATTGGATCAGTAATCTAGTGCAATTCTTTGAATAGTGATATTTTTTAAGATTTTAGAATGTCTAACTTCATCTTTTTCTTTTGAAAATGTAATTTTTTTAGTTTTTCATTTTTGTCTTTTATATTGAATTACTGTTCTGCTCAAGTTTTTAAGAAATTTCGAACAGACCGAATTAAATGCAATTTTTAATGTAACTTATTAGTTTAACTCATTGTGTATATTCATGACTGTTTATTGCTTAGATTTTCCAGTGACTATTAATTTTGAAAGAATAAGCATAATTTAATGGAGAAGTGTAAATAAAGTGCTTTTTCAGTTGTACCAAATGGATGCAGCAAAGGACCTTGGAAGCATCTCTGGATCTTGGGTGTATTTTGGTTAAGCAATATGGTTAATTTTGTATACTATTCACAGATGCATTTTTATAGTATCAGCAGAATCTCAAGGGGGCTCATGACCAGATTATGTTAAGACGTGTAGCATGACTATAGAAAAGCATATAGTAAGGGTTCTCCAGAGAAACAAAAACAATAGGATAGATTAGATAGATAGATAGATGATAAATAGAGAGAGACAGAGAGAGAGAGAGAGAGAGAAAGAGAGAGAGAGAGAGAGAGAGAGAGAGAGAGAGAGAGAGAGAGAGAGAGAGAGAGATGATAGACAGACAGACAGGAATTGGCTCACACGATTATAGAGGCTGAAAAGTCCTGCGATCTGCTGTCTGCAATCTGGAGACACTTGAAATGGTGGTGTAATTCAGTTCAAGTCCAAAGGTCTGAGAACCAGGGTAGCTGATGGTGTAAATCCCAGTCTGAGGGCCAGAGAGATAGGAGATGTCCAGTTCAAAAGTGAAGCAGGAAAAAGGGAGGAATTCCTTCTTCATCCCACTGCTGTTATATTTAGGCCCTCACCAGATTGCACAATACCCACCTACAGTGAGGAGGGCAGTCTCCTGAGTCCACTGATTCAAATCCTAATCTCATCTGGAAACACTCTCACAGAGACACCCAGAAATAATGTTTAATGTGGGGACCCCTTGGCTAGTTAAGTTGATGCATAAAATTAACTAACACAAGGGAAATAAACTGATGCTTGATGAAGGTGATTCTTGCTTAATATTTTTTCTGGCTTTATAGAGACAAAATTAATTGTAAGTCTCTTCAAGGAAAATATTAGAAATTGGATGATACATATATTCTACTGAATTTGAAAATTTTTAACAGGCTTTGAAGTTTACATATTTTCATTACTCTTAAATAATTTTCAGAGAAAATCTATTCCTTTTTAATGCAGTAAATATCAACATCACAACTGTTGGGGTATTATTTCTACTCTTTATAAAGCCAGGGGTGCCTTTTTTTGAAAGAATTGTTTTCCTTGTATCCTTACGCTACATAGGTTTATAATCTTCTGTTTGCATTCCCAGAATGTTTCCATGATTATGCAAACTGCTGTTCTCTTTAGAGAATAAGTTCACCATAAAAATAGTGCAATTCTGTTTTTATTTTTTAGTTCAATCCAAAATGCATTTATTGAGTGGGTTAGCCATTGTGCACATGTTTGAAATAGACATTGTCCTGGTCTAAGTAAATGATGCAACTAATTATAAATAATATATACCAACTAATTATACACTATGCCATCTAATTATAAAACACAGAAGACTGTGAAGCAGAAGCATAATACTATTGGAACAGATTGGAAAGAAAATTACTTGCTTAGGCCAATTGGAAAAGTTTTAAAAAGAAATTGGACTTTAAAAATTGAGTAGAATTTTGAAAGTTAATGAAGTACTGGCAGAGGAGGGACGATGGGCATTTTTGGCAGAGTGATGATCATGAACAAAGTCTTGGAGTCCGGAAAGTACGGAAAATGTTTAGAGAATCTTAGGTAGTCTGGCGTAACTAAATAAAAAGTTATGGTATGGGAGACGGGAAGTGATAGGAGATGATCCGAAGTAGTTTAGAACTCAATTGGCGTGCCATTTAAAGGAATATGTACTTGTTTTTTAATATGGGAAGCCATTGAAGGATTTTGAACAAAGTACCTATATGATCAGAAACATAATTGCCAATATGCTTCTCTAGACAGGGTGGAAAATGAATTGGCCCAGGATAGGGTTTGGCTTTAAAGAAAGGGAAACCTAATGAAAGGTATTTAATAGACATGGTAAGCCTGATTTACAATAGTGACAGAAGAAAAGGAAAAGAAGGGATAAATCTGGGTTATTTAGGGATTAGAACCGCAAGGTTTATAAATCATTGAATGTGGAAAATAAAGAAAATGGAGGAGTTAAATTCTGAGATTTGAAAACTTGGTTTAGTAAGTAAATATTTAAATCCTTAGTTGAAACTTGGATTACAAAAAGAGGAATAACTGAAGTATTATATTAAGTTCCAAAGGAGGATTTAAAAATTACATTTGAAACTAGAAGGGCCTTTAGAGATCATGGAGTCCTAGCTTCTGACGAGGTATCTGAAGGACTGCTGTTGTAGGTAAGGATGAAGCCAAATGGGTAGGATCTAGGCTTCTCATTTTCTGTTTACCCAGAGTCCTTCTGATTTTAATGCATTTATATATGAGTATATTTGTTTTACATAAAATTTTGTTTGGAAAAGCAAGTGGTCTTCTGCTCAAAAAGAAAATTTGAATACTACTCTAGCCCCCTCATTTCACAAATGCATCACCAGATGTCTAAATAAGCAAATGTCTTGCTCAAACCTCACGGTTAACGTGTTTTTCTGAAGTGTCTATGTGGCACTCAAGCAGCCACGGGAAGCCCAGAAAACAACTGGAAATATGCTGTGAAACCCAAAGAAAAAGCAAGGCTAACACAATGTGAGAGTTTACATTATTAAAAAAAAATAGTATTATCCAGAAAGAATGTGTTGGAATATAAAGAAGGTCAGGAACAAATCCTGGGAAACCACTGCTTCTAAAGAAAACACAGGAAGGGAATCCAGTAAAGGAAATGGATAAAGAAGCAGTTAGATAGTCCGATCCTGAATTTAGGATTCAGAAAGCCCTGAGTTTGAAACCCAGTCCTACTACTTAATATATGGCTGGGGGCAAGCACTCAGAGCCTCCATGTGTCTGCCTATGACAATACTAGAACCTACCTCAAGAGTTGTTATGAGAATTAAAATGAGTTAAAGTAGATAAAATTTTAATGGAGTACTTGGCTCATACTTAAGTATTAAATAAACACTATTTTTATAGCCAGAAAAAGATAATATTTCAGAAACCAAGAGAGGAGAGTGTCAAGAAATGGAGATTGAAAATCAATGTCTATCTAATACCATAGATGAATGTAGTATGATGAAGATCAAGCAGAGATTAAAGGATTTTTTAGGATTTTACAGATAACATTCACAGGATAGCTTCAAGAGAATGGTAGAGGCAGAAGTCAATTTACAGTAAGCTTAAAGCATGAATGAGAAGTGAGGGAGTACTGGCAAGAATTATAGATACGTTTTGTAAGATGTTTTATGGTGAAAGAAAGTCAGAAAGATTCAATGGCTTGAGAGGAAGGCAAGATTAGTGAAGGTTTTATTTTTAGGATTAAGTGCACTTGAGGAAAGTTAAGCAGGAGACAAAATGAATGAAGCAAGGTCATGTGGGAAGTAGAATTACAAGTAGAGGAATTTCTTCCTTTGGTGAAGAAGAAAAGTACAAGTGAAGATATAAATGTATATTTCCTTTATATTTAGTGGTAGAAGAATGGAAGTTGAGAGAGTGTAAGGTTGGTTTCCATTTTTTACTGAAAGAAGTATAATGATCATCTGCCAAAATTAAGTGTTTTGGCAATAAAGCTTTTATAAAGATAGAAAAATTTTAAATTAGTGCTGTGCCTTAAATTAATTCACTACAGATGGGCAAAAAGGTCAGTGTGCTGCTTTGATCAGGCTTGTGGTAGTCATGAAGCATGAAATGCAGCAGAGCCAATAGCATGTAATAAAAATAATAAACGTAGTGAATGGATAAATGGATAGTATCCAATAAATTTAATAAAATTAATAATTAGAAATAATTTGAACCACTTTGTCCCTTCCTAACAGGAATTTATAAAGCCCTTTTAGTTATTTTTAATTGTTAATGATTGAAGAAGAAATAATTAAGTTATAAAATCTCCTAAGTATGATAAGCATTAAAAATTACCTTTTATTATTTTCTTTTTAAAACATTGATTAGTTTATCATTTTTCTCTTCTTTCCTTTCCTCCTAAAGAATAGGAAAGCATCTGTATTGTATAACAATTTATAATGGTGCTGAAGATGTTTGAGTGATAATTGTTAAGAATTCATTTTGGGATGTAATTTGTTTAAATCTCAATTTGTTATATTTTTGTTGTGTTTTACTTTAGAATACTTAGAATGTTTTAACCTGTAACATTGACATATTGTTATGGACATTGGGAGGAAGAAGCAAGCTTTCCAGTAACAATTTTCATTTGCTTTGCTTACTATCTGCTTATCTTTTTTGAATCTTACTTTTTAAAATTAAACTACTCCTTTTCATTTCTTTCCTGAGTCTCATTTATATTCTTGTTTCTGCATGCTTGCAGTCATTTTCTTACTCTACCTCGCTCCAGATACAGTCAGACCATTGAACGTCATCACAGGGATGGCAGGTATATTTTTCTTACAATTGAGTTTGTTTGTAGAATTGCATGTGCCTGTCTACTGATATGATATAATTCACTTCTATTTCTGTTTTTCCTGTATACATATATGGTTATTAATGAAATATAGAAATATCCTTATAAAATAGCAGAAAATAAAGCATAGATAAACACTTTCATTATAGTAGGACATCAAAAATACAGCTTCTTTAAAGAGTTAGGATCATCTCTTTGATAATTCTACTGATATGATATAATTCATTTCTGTTTCTTTTTTTTCTATATACATATATGGTTATTAATGAAATATAGAAATACCCTTATAAAATAGTAGAAAATAAAGCATAGATAAACACTTTCATTGTAGTAGGATATCAAAAATACAGCTTTTTTAAAGAGTTAGGATCATCTCTTTGATAATGCTAAAAATTTAGTTCTCCAGGAATTACAGTTAACTTTGATTATCTAGAACGATAGAATAACACTATTTTTTAAATATTAATTGCAGTTAACTGCCTACCTTCCTCAGCAGGATTCCTAATTAGATATTTAGACAGCACTGGTTGATTTGTACATATCTTGACAGCCCACTTCCCCACCTCCCTCTACGGTTGAAGAGTCAGTGGTTGGAAGAACTTAGGTTGAACTGATCAGCTTATGGTTACCCTGTCAAAGATGACTGTGATCTACTTCTTGGTCATCATGGTAGATGATTTTTGGATCCGTGAAGAATTCTGAGTCTGTGGGAAAATCCTTATTTATTTCTACTCTACCACCATTCCCCTTATATTGAAAGGACATATCAATTACCTGGTATTTAACAGAAAGGAGGATTAACTAGAAAAAAGGAAAAGAAGGCCTATATGTAGCATTAGGGAGTTGAGCCATTTCAGTGACAACTTTTGAAACCTTGTAAGCAGAGAAGAGGATGTTAGTGATAGTGTGTGATCAGCTAGTATAGCTAAGGAATTAGATGCTGTACTCACTCTGTTGTTTCAAAGTGATATGGGTTATGTGTGACCACTTTTATCCTATTAATTTAATTAAGAGTTAATAAAAGATTTTAGGAAAAAATAATTGATGTAGATAAATGTGGAAGGAAACATAACAGATAGCATCAACAATAAATTCCTAATAATTCAAGTTTTGTGATTTCTTTCATTAAATGTAATTGAACTTTAGTGCCTTTCAGTTTATTATATGGTAGTGGGTATTACTATATTAAATTTTCTTTTGTATTTTCTCAGTTTCTTTTCTGTTATTTTGCTTCAATACTAAATAATTATTTTTTGTTGTTATGTCTTTTATTTTTACTATCGCTGTATATGACATTCAGACTATTTTTTGGTTGCAATGGTTACACATTTACCTTACAAAAAGGTGAAGAAGTAGTTATGTAATTGTCCTGGTAATTGGCCAAGACCTGTCTGAAGGTGGGTGACACAAATGAGACATTCCTGATTCCTGATTACTTATTCTACTTACTTTGGTATCTCTTCATTTCAATGCAAGTTAAAATCATGCACCACATTTGGTTTTTTATATTCTACATTTTCATTTTAATTATCAATAAATAGATTATCTGCTTCATATTATTTATTCTCTGAACAAACGAACATGGATAGAATCTGTTCTTGATCAGCTCAAGGTTGGTTATTAATTTCATAATACCAAATTCTCAACCTCAGCCTAGCTGGCCTATTTTGAAGGGGACGTTTCTGAATTGTCATTTGTACATTGATTTGGTGTATGATCAGGAAACACAATATCATCAATATTTGCACTAAAGTAAAACACAGATAGGAAAATCAGTTTTAGAAACAAGTTATCAAACATCTTACTGTAAGATTTGCTGTCATTTAAACGATTCAGATTTGTGAGTCTAGTGTATACCTACTCCATGACAAATTGGGTAGCTTTTATAAAAATGAAGTTCTTTACTAGAAATTACCTTTTATCATCATTATCAGTTTAGTACATAGAAAAGAATGTGTATACATTTCAAAGTATAATGATAAAATGAACATCCATGAATACACTACACAAACTGAGAACCAGAATATATGTTTATATACCATGCGTCTACCTATGTGGTCCTTGCCTATTGCATCCGTGTGCTTCTTCCATAGAAGTAGTAAACTCTATACTGAATTTTAATTTTAACATTCCCTTCTTTTGCATTTTTTAGAAGTGATTTTGATCATTGGTTTTCATTCTACTGACTTTCTGAGTTACTCAGTCCCTTTGGCCCCTATTTCAATCCACTATGAGATTCTGGGATTGTTAAAAATATGAAACTGTATCTAGTCGTCTATTCATTCTCCTATATTAATTATAATGTTCTATGCTTCTTGTCTTTAACTTTTTATGTAATGTAAATGAGCAATTCCACCCATTATTATTCCATGTTATCATCTGTTGACCTCTTACTTGTGCCATTTTATTCACTGAAAGTTTTAGTACCTGGCTTTCGTCTTGCTCTTAATTACAATTTCTGCCATCAGCCTGAGTGATGTTAACATTCACCTGAATAATCTATTTAGCACCCACTTATTTCCTTGATTGTCTCACATTGGAGGCGGTGAACTTTTGCCCCCAATTCTACTTCAATCTGTCACTCCCATGGCCTCACTCTGAAATCTTGTCATCACTAGAAATTCTTCTTTGAAATCTTTTTTTTTTTTTTAATTAATTTTATTGGGGTGACAATTGTTAGTAAATTTACATAGATTTCAGGTGTACAATTCTGTATTACATCGTCTATAAATCCCATTGTGTGTTCACCACCCAGAGTCAGTTCTCCTTCCATCACCATATATTTGATCCCCTTTACCCTCATCACCCACCCCCCACCCCCTTACCCTCTGGTAACCACTAAATTATTGTCTGTGTCTATGAGTTTTTGTTTCTCATTTGTTTGTCTTGTTCTTTTTGGTTTATATACCACATATCAGTGAAATCATAGGGTTCTCTGCTTTTTCTGTCTGACTTGTTTCACTTAGCATTATTCTCTCGAGATCCATCCATGTTGTCACAAATGTTCCTATATCATCTTTCCTTAACGCCGAATAGTATTCCATTGTGTATATGTACCACAACTTCTTTATCCATTCATCTATCGAAGGACATTTTGGTTGTTTCCATGTCTTGGCCACCGTAAACAAAGCTGCAATGAACATTGGCGTACACGTGTCTCTATAGAGAAATGCTTTTATATTTTTGGGGTAGATACCCAGGAGAGCGATTGCTGGGTCATATGGTAATTCTATTCGTAATTTCTTGAGGAACCTCCACACTGCCTTCCATAGCGGCTGCACCAGTCTGCATTCCCACCAACAGTGTATGAGAGTTCCTTTTTCTCCACAGCCTCTCCAACACTTGTTACTATTTGTTTTGTTGGTGAAAGCCATTCTGACTGGGGTGAGGTGATATCTCATTGTGGTTTTCATTTGCATTTCTCTGATGATTAGCGATGTTGAGCATTTTTTCATATGTCTATTTGCCATTTGTATATCCTCTTTGGAGAAATGTCTCTTCAGGTCCTCTGTCCATTTTTCAATTGGGTTGTTTGTTTTTTTGTTGTTGAGTTTCATGAGTTCCTTGTATATTTTGGATATTAGCCCCTTATCAGAGGAACTGTTTGCAAAAATCTTCTCCCATTCAGTTGGTTGCCTCATTATTTTGTCAATAGTTTCTTTTGCTGTGCAGAAGCTTTTCAGTTTCATATAATCCCATTTGTTTATTTTAGTTTTTACTTCCATTGCCTTTGGAGTCAAATTCATAAAATGCTCTTTGAACCCAAGGTCCATAAGTTTAGTACCTATGTTTTCTTCAATGCAGTTTATTGTGTCAGGTCTTATGCTTAAGTCTTTGATCCATTTTGAATTAATTTTGGTACATGGTGACAGATAGCAGTCCAGTTTCATTCTTTTGCACGTAGCTATCCAATTCTGCCAGCACCATTTATTGAAGAGGCTGTCTTTCGTCCATTGTATGTTTTTAGCTTCTTTGTCAAAAATTATCTGTCCATATTTATGTGGTTTTATTTCTGGGTTCTCAATTCTATTCCATTGGTCTATGTGTCTGTTTTTCCGCCAATACCAAGCTGTTTTGATTATTGTAGCCCTGTAGTACAAGGAAAAATCAGGGAGTGTGATACCTCCAGTATTGTTCTTTTTTTTTAATATTGCTTTGGCTATTCGGGGTCTTTTGTGGTTCCAAACAAATCTGATGATTTTTTGTTCTATTTCTTTAAAAAATGCCATTGGGATTTTAATGGGGATTGCATTAAATCTGTATATGGCTTTGGGTAATATGGCCATTTTAACTATGTTGATTCTTCCAATCCATGAGCACGGAATGTCTTTCCATTTCTTTGTGTCTTCTTCAATTTCTTTCAAAAATGTCTTATAGTTTTCAGCATATAAATCCTTCACATCCTTGGTTAAGTTTATTCCTAGGTATTTTATTCTTTTTGCTGCAATTGCAAAAGGAATTGTTTTTTCTATCTCTTTTTCTGAGATTTCATTGTTGGTATATAGGAAAGCAATGGACTTTTGTACGTTGATTTTGTAGCCAGCAACTTTACTATATTCATTGATTGTTTCTAATAGCTTTTTGGTGGAGTCTTTAGGGTTTTCTATGTATAGCATCATGTCATCTGCAAAGAGTGACAATTTAACTTCTTCATTCCCAATTTGGATGCCTTTTATTTCTTTCTCTTGCCTGATAGCTCTGGCGAGGACTTCCAACACTATGTTGAAAAGCAGAGGTGATAGGGGACAACCTTGTCGTGTTCCTGAACGTAGAGCAAAGGGCTTCAGCTTTTCACCATTAATTATGAGGTTAGCTGAGGGCTTGTCGTATATGGCCTTTATTATGTTGAGGTATTTTCCTTCTATACCAATTTTAGTAAGTGTTTTAATCATAAATGGATGTTGTATCTTATCAAATGCTTTTTCTGCATCAATTGATAGAATCATATGATTTTTGTCCTTTATTTTGTTTATGTGATGTATCACATTGATGGGTTTGCGAATGTTGAACCATCCTTGTGCCCCGGGGATGAACCCCACTTGGTCGTGGTGAATAATCTTTTTAATGCATTGTTGTATTCGATTTGCTAGAATTTTGTTTAGGATTTTAGCATCTGTATTCATCAGAGATATAGGTCTGTAGTTTTCTTTTTTTGTGTTGTCCTTACCAGGTTTTGGTATCAGGGTAATGTTGGCCTCATAAAATGAGTTAGGGAGTACTGACTCTTCTTCAATTTTTTGGAAGAGTTTGAGCAGGATTGGTATTAGATCCTCTTTGAAGGTTTGGTAGAATTTACTGGTGAAGCCATCTGGTCCAGGACTTTTGATTTTGGGAAGGTTTTTGATGACTGATTCAATTTCCTTACTGGTGATCGGCCTGTTAAGATTTTCCAGTTCTTCATGATTCAGCCTTGGAAGGCTATATGTTTCTAAGAACTTGTCCATTTCTTCTAAGTTATTAAATTTGGTGGCATATAGTCCTTCATAGTATTCTTGGATAATCCTTTGTATTTCTGTGGTGTCCGTGATAACTTCCCCTTTTTCATTTCTGATTTTGTTAATTAGTGTCTTCTCTCTTTTTATCTTAGTGAGTCTAGCCAAGGGTTTGTCGATTTTGTTAATCTTTTCAAAGAACCAGCTTTTTGTCACATTAATTTTTTCTATTGTCTTTTTGTTCTCTATTTCATTTAGTTCTGCTCTGATTTTTGTTATTTCCTTTCTTCTGCTGACCTTGGGTTTCGCTTGTTCTTCTTTTTCTAGTTTTTTAAGGTGTAACATGAGGTTATTTATTTTCTTTGAAATCTTAATGCAAGTACTCCACTCTTGGACAAGAACTCCATGTGGTTCCTTCTTTTTCTTTCATCAAGTTACTTCTACCTCACTAGTTCTTTTATCTTAATAGAGAACTCCACTCTCTTGACCCTTTATTTTTTCGTTATTAGCTTCCACTTTTCTGTACTTATAATCCAGAGGTTGAATCTATTCTCAGAAATATCCTCAGTTCCCTTGCTACATTATTCTTCTTTTCTCTATTTTGGAAAAGTTCAAAACTAGATCAGTCTCTTTTTCTTGAAGAATGGCTTTGAACAAAATTATTCAAATTCTTCCTAACTCACCTAATTGAGTCAAAATAACTGAACATTTAAAGGAGAAGTGACCCCTTTACTGAGGGTTGTGAAAAAAAAAAAAGTGGCACCAACTCTGTAGGTGTCCAATTTGCCAGCCTAGATTTCAAGGTGGTATTTATTATCATGACCTGAAAGTTCCCTTTTTGGGAATAAATATGTGTTAAAAGCTCCAAACAGATTGTAGTTTGGCTATATGAAATCTGGAATTTTCTGAATGGAATGAATGTAGTAAACTCAACATGGCACCCCCTGTCTGTTAAGAATCAGAATCACTAGTTTCTCTACCCTAAGACTGTAAAGTGAAAAATTATGAGAGCTATCTCTTTGGAACAGATGGATAGAGGCTTAAATAATGTTTTCTAAACTTCTTTTATTTCAGGAGACAAATCTTAACTAATATAAGGAATCAGAACTCTTTTTCTTGTGGCCATGTTATGCTGACCAGTACAAAATTATCTCTGATTCATTGTGTATTTTAAAACACAGTCAACGTTTAAACAAACATATTTAGAATGGATATTATGTTACCTTTTATTAATATCCCTTTATTAAGATACAAAATTCATTTTCATAAATACTTTTATATTTTAAAATTTGCCCCATACCCTACTTTTTATCTTAGTATTTGTCTCTACTTAAAACTATACAGAGCGTATTAAGGAATCACTGACATTGATGTTGAGCAGTGTGATGGTGTACTCTATGTAAAGATGTTATGGAGGAGACAACAACTAGGTCACATCTTAGAGGAGTAGAGTTATTTAGGTTTATATGGAGGTATGGTAAGATGTCAGTGGAATTTTAAAGAAACGTATGAGTAAAGTCATTAAAGTAATAAACACCATTTTTAGTGCTGTTAGAACATTATCCAAAAGACGAGGAACAGCAAGAAATGAATGTGAAATGGTAGAGATGGTCCCCAATTATGAATAACCTTGGGTGCTGTATTAAGAAACATAGATCTAAGACTATAAGTAATAGAGGTACTTTGAAGAGTTTTAATTAGGGAATGGCTGTATTTATGTACTTAGAATAATTACTTTTGAGACTCTAGATGGATGATTTGAGATAAAAATGTATGGAAAAGAAAGTCATGTATGAGGTATTTGGCTTGGTCTAGGACAACAGAAACTCATTGAGGGCCTGAACTAGGTAAGGTAGTGGATGGAGAGATACAGAAAAGATGAGAAATTTAATCAATTAAAATCAATAATACTTGGTAAATAATGCGATTTGGATATTGAGGGGGAGCAAAGAGTCAAGAAACACTCCCAATCTCGTAACTTGGGTAATTGGGTGCTTGTGGTACCTTAACAAAGGTGGAGGTAGGAGATGTTAGGGGAGGAATCCATGAAGTACGGACAAGTTCAGTTTTGGAATTGAGAGGGCTAAGGGAAACTCTAGCAAGGAAAAAATAATAATTAATTTTAAATAAGAAGTTTAGGCTACATAGAGCATTTTGGAAGTTGATTCCCTATTAATGGGAAGTAGCCACAAAAACGAAAGTGACATTAGCTAGAGAAACAACCCATGACATGAGGACCAAGGAGTTTTCTTTTGTCCTGGGAAATATTAACATTTCAGTGGTAGACAGAAGAAGAGAAACTTCTGAAGGACATAGAGAAAGAAGTATGAGAAGAGTAAGAAGAATAGAGCTAAAAAAATATTTTTAAGAAGGAGGAGATAATGTCAAGAGTAAAATATCATAAATAATAAATGCCTATTAGGTATATCAAGTGAGGAGTCATTGGTGACTTTAGCTAAGGTGATTTTAAAGGGGTGTTGAAGGAAACAAAAGCAGATTAAGTGTCCTGAGGTGTGACTGGGAGATAAGAATATAAACATACCAAGAGAGTCTGGAGGAGAAATATTGGATAAGGGTATGTAATATAAAAGTAGGGTTTCTTTCTTTTAGAATAGAGAATACATCGTGTGTTTATAGGCTGCGTTAAAGGATCCTTTAGGAAAAGATAGGTTGAAAATACAGAAAGAAACAGAGGACTACTGGAAGAAAAGTTTTAGGGGCAGGGTATTGGGCTAAACATATAGATGGTGTTTGTAAACAGAAAAAAGCTCTTATTTATCATTGAGACAAGAGGAAAATATATCAAGGAGTTGTAGATAGGTGCGTTTTTTCAAAAAAAGAATATTATATTAAAGGTAATTGTTTGATAGCCTCAATTTTGTTGTTGCTATAATTCCGATAGCTTATGAAGGTTGTTTTTGAAACAAATTCCCGAGGGTGGAGGCCTAGAGGTTAAATATGATGTTCGGTTGAAAAATGAGAAAGTTTAAAATAGTTGTTGGGTAAAAAGTAATGGTAACTGATTAAGTGTAAGTGAAAAGATTATTTGTGGCAGCACAGAGGAAGTTGGAAACCATAAACTTGTAATGTGCCAACTTGTGTGAATGTATTAAGCAATACCCAGTTGCCTAGATGTAGAGAAATCAGATTATGGCATTGAACCCGTTTTTAGGGTTCTGATAAATGTTTGGAAGATTATGTTTGTGTTAGAAGGGTATCTGAATGTTGATACGAGTTGGTTTAGATGATCAGGCATAGAGCCCGGGATGGGTAAGGAAGGAAAAAGGCTAAGAGAGTGATATATACTGGCAGGAATTCGGGACCGAAGAATGAAAAGTATCAAATGAAGTTTGAGTAAAGTGGGAGTAAGATGATGAGGCACCTGATATAATTAATGTTTGTAATTAAGAGTTTGAGATATTGGAGTTTAATATTTCTGAGTTTGAGTAGTTTCATTGAATGGTAAGATCCATAGTATTTCCCCAAAAGTGTATGTGTGTGTGTGTGTGTGTGTGTGTGTGTGTGTGTGTGTGTGTGTTAAGGAGGTAATACAGGGGGAAAATTGAGGATTACTGAAGTTTGAAGATCTTGTGGTTCAAGATTATTGAACAGTTTTCTGCATCTGTGTTGAAATGTCCAAGCATTAACACAAGAATTGGGGTAAAGACAAGCAATTCCCAAAATTACTAGTGACTAAGGGATAATGATTGGAAGTTGAATAGATATTAGCAATGTGAATTAATAATGGAATTAACAGCTAAGTGATGTACTTAATAGAAATAAGGACATGTACATTATGATGGGAGAGTAATGGCCCATGTGTCTCTAGAGAGCCATTCTCCTGGATCCATGGACTATGAAATGTGAAAGAATAAGTAGCTTTGCAGATGAGAGCTACTCTGTAAGCAGAGTCTGTAATGTTGAGCTAAATGTTACTTAAGGTAGGGATATGCACAAACCATTCTGCAGCAAGGTTGGTGATATAAGGAAGTTTGTTAATACTGGATAAGTATTAACTGGATATCTTCCAAATAACAGCTAAGAATTAGAGAACAT
The DNA here is from genome assembly GCF_964194185.1 of Rhinolophus hipposideros. NCBI lineage: Eukaryota > Metazoa > Chordata > Mammalia > Chiroptera > Rhinolophidae > Rhinolophus > Rhinolophus hipposideros. The sequence continues at coordinate 28,362,693 of NC_138059.1, read as the reverse complement.
TAAAATGGTATAGAAGAGAGTACAGGAGATGAAGAATTTAGAGAGAAGATCAGGGGACAAATTGGCTTTACCCTTTACCTCATAATTAAGAATTACAGAGATAAGATGTTTGAATATATCTCAAATATCCTGTTTTTCATAAGTTGTTTTGGTGCCAGAACTGGGAATTGTTTTGATGCTAGAATTGAGTAAGGTTCTGGAAAGGGTCTGATCTCAGTCTAGAGTAGTGCTGAGGGGTGTCATGGAGTTTGGAGGAGGCACTGAATGGGCTCATCTCCAAGTATATGGGGCCATGACCAGGACCCTGATTAGAGAAAGGATTCTGACAAAGCTAAGTGGAGTCACAGGAGAATGAGATTCCTGTGTGGAATGTAGATACCCTATGTGGGAAGGAGTACTGAGAGCCTTTAATAAATGTGATCAGATTCAAGTAGCTCACGTTTGAGCTACTCTCCTTTTTGCCTTATTTCATTATTACCACTCTTCTCCTTTTCTCCTACGAGTATTTTCTTTTTACCACAGCTAATCTTCTGTTGTGTTTCTGACTGTAACCTCTCTTAATTTCCCTGGAATTTTAAAAAAATTAATTATTTCTTGTTTCTTTTACATTTCAATCTCTATTACTTTAATGGTTTTGTTTCTCCTCAAATATTGTTGAAGTCTCCTTAATATAATATCTTCTATTTCGCTGTACCTTCAGGCTACCTTGAGAATGATCCATTTCTCTCTCTCTCTCTCTCTCTCTCTCTCTCTCTCTCTCTCTCTCTCTCTCTCTCACATAGGTCATATTTCTTGGGTATGTATTTTTACATGTGCCTCCTTTACTCCCTCTACAGTTTGACCTTTATCTCCAGCACTTTATTTTATATTATTTTCTCCGGGGTCATTACTTACCACATCTTTTACACATATTTTTCCTTATTGCCTCATTGCATCTGCCATTATTCATCACTTATTATTTTTTTTAGTGTCTCTAATGCAGTACTATTCTGATTCTCATTTTACCCTTTGACTATTTTTCTGTCTCCTTAACTTCTTTACTATTTCTCATGTCCTCAAATTTTGACCACATGTTATCCTATATCCTATCATTGCTATGGCTTTGACCAAAACCTCTGATACGTAGTATATGCCTGGCACATAATATAAACATAATAAATAGTATTGAAAGAATGAATGAATCAATGAATAGTGAAATATTAACACTATACAGTGACGTTTCAAGCTCTCTGATTTCTCCATCTGATTGACATCTGTATAAGATATTTAAGTTCCTGTCATTTCTTCTCAAGAATTTTTCTATTTCTGATAATAGATCATCATTTTATTTTGGAAGCTGGGAATTTCAAGGGTTGTTTTTTTTTTTTTTTTTGGTTTATTCATTTCTACATTTAATTCATATGGTGCTGTGTCAAACATTATTGAGAAGGGGAAAAAGCATTTTTGTTATCAAAGAAATTGACAGGCTTTAGAATCAGGAAAGGTCAATTCAAGTTCCAGCTTAGAAAATATCTAATTGTGTGGCTTTATCCAAATCTCTGTGAGCCTTAGTTTGCTTATTTCTAAAAATGAAAGAGATTGGCTTATATGACTTCTGAGATTCTTTCTAACTCTAACATTCTGTTTGTATAATTCTGTGTTTTGTGTATATTCTTACTATGTATTGTATGTTTTGTACATTGTGATTTATAATATTTGTCATCCATATCTTCTCTGCTTCTACCCCTCTTATTACAAGTCAGCCTTTTCCTACTGTAATTAATTCCATATACTACTGCTGAATTAATCTTCATTCATTCCTTAAAAATTACCTTTGCTCAGAAGCTTTTGGTCACTCTAATTGAAAAATAAATGGATTTAATTTTCATTTAATTAAATGAAATGTTTAAACTTCTTAACTAGGCGTTTAAGATCTCCATAAAATGATTCCAAGCTCATTTTCTAACTAACATTTTGACATATTCTGTTATTTCTAGCATTTCCACTTGACTTTCCCCCCCCCTCCAATCAGATTTATTGAATATAACAAAATTCTATATACAAAGTGACCTGGACCCGCTGCTTTAAAACATGACCTTTCATACTAATATTTTGATAAGTCAATCCACAGAGTGTCAAAAAAGCAGTGTACTCTAAAATTAGTAGGAAAGTACCCAATGCACATTAAGTGAATGGCCTAACTATTTGAACTTTAATAGCCCTTTAAGATAATTACCATGGAGAGGATCAAGTCCCCATGTGAGACTGCTGGAGAACTGATACAAAACATCAAAGAGGCCGTTTTGTGCACTGCTACTGTGATGCCATTGTGTTTCTGGATAGTAACGTTTCCATTATCTGATTCTGGACACACCACAGGAATATCAGTGGGGTCAGAGGTTAGCTTGGCTGTTTGCTAGGCTAGATAGAGCAGTTCTAGCATGCTCATCTGACAGGACCCCACAGCAGCCCAGATCAAGTCCTTGTGAATCTGTGCACAGGGCATAGGACTCCAACAATGGGCAGTTTTTTCATTGTTTCCTCCAAGTGCTGCTCTGAAGTCACCTCCATGCCACCCACTGTCTGCTGTGGCCCAGATCCCTTCAGCACATTGCGTCTTCTCTGCCACAGACCTCGCATTTGACTCTTGTGGTCTCCATCTATCTGCTGAAATTTCTCTAGCTGTTCAGCCATGTTGTCCACTTTTTCTATTACAGTCTTTAACCTATCAATCATACTTATTTTAAATTCTCTATCTGATAGTTACAGTATTTGCATCATCTCTGAGTCTGACTCTGTTTTTTGCTTTGCCTCTTGACTTTGCGCCCTATTTTTCTCCCTCTTTGGTATTTTTTTAATGACAGACATCCAGTAGTCAGTAGTAACTGAGGCAGATAACATTTATGCCTGAAAATGTGTACACTTCTTGTTTTGTTAGAGTGTTTGTGTGTGTGTGTGTGTGTTTAGGGGAGATTAATCAATCCTCAGACTGTTACCTCTGACTATGTTATTTTGCTGATATCACTAAGTGACAGCTAAGGGTAGCAGGCAGCAGTGTATATGAGTAATTTATACTATGCCCATTCCACAAACCATGTAAAGATAACAAAACAAAAGGAAGAGTAGTGAATTTGTCAAAGTTGATCAGTGAAACTGTTGAACATAACACTCAGATATTCTAGCGTGTGGACCATGCCTCATCACATTTACTCATATAATATAATATAATTTACTCATATAATACTCATATAATACAATAACAATGCATAATTCAGTTCTTTAGAGATACATCTTTAAAATGTTTATTTTATGGAATCTTGGAGGACCGGGAAGGGAAAACCTGGGGCCAATACCTTGGTGGAATAACTTGAATTTCTTACAGCTGACAGACTTTATTAACCTTTAAAATCCACCGAAACTGGAAATTTTTTATTTAGTAAAATAAAAATTTTATAGATAGAAGGTGGTAATTATATAACTTTGAAAATGTATATTTTAAAGGTGTATTAACTTGCTGCATGTAAATTGTTGCTGGGTAAATAATCCTGCTTATGGTTTTGTTTCTGTTATTTTTTGAAGTAAAACTTAAATAACAATAATATTTATAAATATTTAATAAATTACTCAAAATATTCTCAAGACATTTACATTTTATATGTTTCATTTTATATGTTTATATGTTATATGTTACATTTTATATGTTATGTGTGTGCATATTTAATAACATAGTATATCTTTATTGTTCAGTATTCTATTTTGCCTAATTTTCTTGAGGAAATTGGGATATTTAATCATATCTTCTTGCTGTTTCCAACAATGACTATTTAAAAAAAAATGCCTCCAGATATGAGAACACTTTACTTCTCTTTTTTATAATAAAATAGGCTTATGGGTAATAGTAATATGTTTTTCTACATTAAAGTTGTCTTGTTTTCTCTCATCAATATATGTTTGTTTTTTTTTACCATTTTAACGTTTAGTTTGTTATTAATTTGGCTGACTAGATATTGCTGTTATTTTCTAATAATCTTGTTTACTTTTAACAGATATACAGAATGTATGTTTAACTGAGCTCTAATGTTCTGCAGAGAAATGTTATCATTCCCAAGGATAAATAATGTATCTTCCACCAAAATAATAAAATGTTCCTATTTGTACACAATACTTATTTACCATGATTTTCATGGTTGAGTATTTTGTCTTGCAATTCTTTTAACTTTGGAAGTAATGCTAAACTAATATAAACTAGAATTTTTAAAAAGTTAAATTTGTACCTTGCACATTATGATGAATGTGAAAATTATATGGTTGAGTCATATAATTACTTTAAATTATACAAACATATATGGTATATTAATTACCCTCAAATGTCTCATTTTAAAATTCTATTATATATTTATTTCTTCTATTATGCAGCTAATGCTCAGAAATTCTCTAGATATTCAAGATATTTTCTTTAAAGCTTCTGCTGTTAATCACCTTACTATATTACACAATATGGGTACAGGGAAGGCCTTTTTTGCCCCAAGCCTGAGATTATACTTCTTGTCCTTCAGATATACATCAGATTTTTGTTTAAATTTAAGATTTCTGCTTGATAAAGAAATAATTTCTTTATAGAAAGAAAAATAAATCCTAAACAGCTTTACTTTTTACAGGTTTATTTTGCAAGAAACCCGTTACATTTATTATGGCATCTTTACAATATAAACATGACATAAAACATTCTGATAGAGTGTAGACTATAAGGCTATAGGGTTTGAGTTATATTCTAGGACACTTTTCATTGATATATCTCAATAGTATATTGAAACTTTGCATTGTGCTGGCTGTTTTTAATTTTGTTTTTTGAGTATTCTTAGTATTCTTCTGTCATATCTAGAAAGATAGTCTACATTGAGTTTATGTTGATCTGGAATCGTGTCATTATGATAATTAATATAGTGTTATAGAAAAGAATGCACATTGGCTTCTTTCCCTGTTATGCTGCATAACTTCCTTGTACTTTGATTGCAAATAGGGTAAGTAAGTAGCAAAAATGATGAAATAAGCAGGAAGCTGTGCCAGATACTTAGAACATTTAAAACATTTTTAAGAATAACTACGGAGAGGAAATATGACTCAAAATGAACTTTACTAGATGATTATAAAATCATTTTTCCTTTAGAAATCCTCATCTCAAAATCTGCATATGCTATCATATGTTTTTAAAGCTGAGTGTAACAAATAGTGGCTCTTGTTACAATACTGTCAGTCAGTATGAATTAGCTCTATTTGTAGAAGGGCTATTTAACCGTACCTCTCCAAATGCTTGCAGTTTGGAATAGCGGCCACTAAATACGACGGAGCAGTAATCTCTATCTGTACAGGTAAATGACACATATGAAAAGTGAATTAATTTAAACATATTATAGAAAATATAAGATATTTATTAAAATAGAACTATGACATATATTAAATCACTTTTTTAAAGACAACCAAATTATTTTTCTAAGAAAGATTTGAATTTATAGTTTAGTGGTTCCTAACCATTTAAATGGCTTACCCTTTGGAAATCTTGTAAAACCTATAGCCACTATTTAGGAATGTTTTATAATGCATAAAGTAAAGTAAATAAGTAGGGTTACCAAGGAAACTACTTATATTGAAATACAGACCCCAAGCTAAGAACTCCAAGTAGGCACTAACATATTTTATGCCTTGCAAATGGTTATCTATTATTTCCTGCTACTCAGTTGCTACTATTCAAAATTAAGTTCTTGTCTTAATATTAAAATTTACTAAGAATTTAGGTGGGAGTTCTCAAGTTTTATATTAGTCCCTTAAAGAACTTGCTATGAGACTGGGTGTTACATATGAAACTTAGGTTTTGCTACTTTCAGTTTTCTCAGCGATTATCTTAGTTCTTACCTAGTAAGACCTATTCTCACCCAATTGTGGGATCAGGAACTATCTTGACCTTCCATTGTGTTATCAAAGTTCAAATATGGTAGCTGTCCATTCTCCTTAACTGTGGTGGAGCATTTCATGAAATTTCTACCTTCTTCTGCTGTTCGTTTGATGTTTTACTTACTGACAGATATTTAATTTCACACTCTGGAAGTCATATAATTTATATTATTTATGATATGGAGAGAAAATATAAGTAAAATTTAAAACTCACTGTAGTCTTCAAACAACTTTTTTACTAAAGAGATGTAATTTTTTAAGGTATGTTTCCTAAGAATTGATCTTTTTGCTTTATAAGTAACAACACCCTTTTGAGGACATAAAACATAGCAGCACATTTGAAATGATTCTCTGTATTTTGCTCACAATTATGTATCTCAATTATCAAAAAATACTGTCAAAGATGTGAAAGTGTATATCCTAACCTTTCACTTTACACTTGGAAAAATTGCTTGATAGAATCAGAATAAATCAAAATTTGCATAAATTAATGAAATATTAGCCTACTTTTCTGTTTAGGTAGTCTTAGATATTCCACCAAGTTTTGTTACTACATAGTATATAATGAAATAAGTTTATTATTAACTTAAGAAAATAGGAAGTCTGAAAATAACTTAAATATTGATACTCTCAAAAATAGGTTTTAAGGAATCTAACATATGTATATCCCTTTGATTCTAGTTATCTATTCTGATGAAGATATACAAAGATATGTACACTAAAAACATTTAGCAAATTATTGAGCATATTTCTAAAGAGAAGTGTTCTCTCTTAAATAGTTTTTCAGGAACAGAAAAAGAATTATGATTTTTTTAAACAGTCAGGTTGCCTTTTTTCCCTCTCTTTGGCAAGTAATTGAATATTATATATGCATTTACATTTAATCTTTGATTTTTTGACATATTCTGGTTACACTGTATAAAAATACTAAAATTATTTTAGGAAATCAATCATGTTATGATACATGGACTTAAAAATATTTAAAAATTATTTGACTTATATGTTACCCTCTGAATTTAAAATGTTAGGTAATCACAAGGTATGTTGTAGAACAAACCCAGTATTCATTTCCTAAAGTCATCTAATGTAATGTCTACTGGTCCAAAATTGTATGCTATATAATAAATATGTATGGGGAATTGTGTCATTTCTTTTTTTCTTTTTCTTTAATTGCTTTCATTTTTTATTATTAAAAATAAGATTGAGAGAATTTACAGGTTAAGTGGAAGTCCTTGATACATTAGTCTGGAGGAAAACTAATGCTTGCTTACTATCTATAATATATAAGCATTTCCATTTCTGTGATTACAACTGCATGGGGAGGTAAAAGTTTGGTCTGATGTATGCTTTGGAGTGTGTATTACTTTGGAGTTCTAGAGTCAAAGCTAGTATTTTTAGGGTTGTCTCACAGATAATGAAGTGGGTGTTAGAAAACACTTATGAGCACATGTTAGGTGTTAAAAGCATTATGCTAGAATCAAAGGATTAAAAAAATCAATAATGATAGGTTACTTATATTTAAGTATATTTCTTTCAACAAGGATTAGGATTGGTATTGATTTATTTGTGGTCAAAGAGATTTCACATGTTTCAGAACCATTATTATTTCAACCAATTGATACCCTCTTGGACTTGTATTGGTTGGCATCACTTAAGTGCACTGAGATAGATGGCATGCATGACTGATTAAACAGTTTCATACACAGTGATTCTTCTTGTGGATCATGTTTAAATACGGCTACAGACTGCAAAGTAGCACTGTTTTCTTATAACATTTTGATTCTTCTGTTTGATGTTCAGTTGTATTCAGTATTCTATGATGGTGTTGAAGCCTTTTATACCTTGGTACAATAAACAGCCTTAGGGCTTTGAGAATAGTGCTTCTATGGTTTTCTATACTCTTTTGAAAATGTTAGGAAAAGTCATTGAATTCTTTTAAAATAGAATACTTCGCATGGTCCAAAGGGAATTCACTTTGGAAAGCAGGCAGTTTTGTTTGTCATTGATTATAACAGCAACTCCTGTTACCTTCACTGAGAATTGCTATGAAAGGCAGATTTTGGTTCCTTAAAAATTCTTAAAGTTTAATGAAAATTTACTCAGAATATGTTGCGGAAGAGACATTTTTTTTTTTACATAATTTTAAACAATTACCTTTTTCAAAATCAGTTTGATGCATCATAACCAAATAGCAGAAGGGCACTAAAGATCAACTGAGCTGCTTTTTGACTAACGTTTCAGGGTTTGTGAAGCAGCAGATAGACAGCCATATCACAGATCCAGATCAACAGAACAACGGCCTCTCCCAGAGCGGACCACCACCCGCTCCAGATCCACTGAGCGTCCTGACGCGAACCTCATGAGGTCGATGCCTTCATTAATGACGGGAAGATCTGCCCCTCCTTCACCTGCCTTATCGAGGTGAAAGATAAATCAATCAGACTAACTCCCCTTTTGCCCCACCAGCACACCATTTTATTTTCCCAGCAGCTAAACAGTCTCTTCCATCATCCTTGGCTGATCACTAAGAACAATCGATACTAACCTTTTCAGTGTAAGCACACTATTTATATTCAGCGAATATAATAGTGTGTGGCTACCATTGTAATTTGTTTATTAAGTGTCCTGACTGCATTTGTTTTGTGATTTCTCATTTATCAGGAGTCCTGGGTAAATCCCCGCATAATGCACCTCATAACTATCATGTTCTTCTCCTACAGAATGAGAAATTGTTTGTGTTCATTAGGCATCACTTTTGGACTAATAATCATAACTACAATAAATAAAACTAAATTTTTAGTTTCTTTCTATCAATACTAATGTAATGTATGGACTAATATCTACGTTAGCTGAATTTTCAATTGTTCAGGGTTTTACTTATAGTTTCATCAGTATTTTCTAATGAAGCGATATCTAATATAAGCCTGAGTAAAAATCTCTTTGGATCAAGCGAGAGAGGTTTGAGCTAAAAGTTTGATATCTGGTAGAAAGAAATGTAAAGAATTACCTTTTATTTTTTGAGCTGCAGAATTTTCCTCTTGCTTTCACATGGATAGAATACTAATTTACATTTAATTCCATGGATTTTACTGTAGGGTTTTCTGTGCATGTATCTGTGTATGTATGCATATTATACAAAAGTGTAAACATCTGTGGCTGTTTAGGTAATTATTCAGACATCCATATTGTGTCCTACTTTCTTAACCTTTTAATCAGCAGCTAAAGAAACCTCTTTTAAAATTGCATTTGTACAGCTATCATATGAACCAAATGTATTAAAAGTATTTAACTCATTTTATTGAAAATGAATATTAATGGTGTATCTTGTAGGTCTCATCCTCGTACTGGGTCTGTCCAAACAAGCCCATCAAGTACTCCAGTGGCAGGACGAAGGGGTCGACAACTTCCACAACTTCCACCAAAGGGAACATTGGAGAGAAGTAAGTTTTATTTCTAATCATGTCATATAGGAAATACACAAGGAAGCTAAGGTGAATCAAGATTTTTTTTTTTTTACTAACTTTGCGTTAGTTTTCTTCTTTTGTTAATTGAATGCCTTAGCTGCATTTGCTAATAGTTCAATATTACATATTTTGCATCTAACATTTGTAATATATGGAGGTAAAATAACCTACTATTATGACTCTTGCACATTTTCCAAATTTGAATTAATGCATTTTAAAAAGTAAACTTAATGCTCTTAAATAAGCAGTTGGATGATATTTCTTTGCTACAACTAAGTTTATATAATTGTTGATAGTTACATAAAGTTTATTAGTAACTAGCCAAATCAATTTTCACACACTGCAAAGGACTGGTTAGCTGATGCACAACAATGATGATCCTTCTCAAAACTGGAGTACCAGAAAAAGGTAATCATGACTATACAAAGAAAGATGCATGTTGTACTGATATTTTTAATACTTTCAAATTTTTGCATAAGAAGCATTATTTGCTTTACACACAAATGAACATATTCCCCAAACATCTATAAATTCTTGGATAAAGGACCTCTAAAAGCATGAGATGATAGAATGTAATAATTTTTAATCATTTTTAAATGGTCCATTTATATAGTAACTGGATGTGCTGTGCCAAAAAAAATTTTTTTAAGTCACCATTTGACTTTTTTTTAATAGATGATACATTCTGTGCCTTTGGAAATTTCTGTTGTTTTTAACCCCTGTGCTTTGGTTCCCTCTTTTGTTTTGTTTTTATTTTGTTTTTCCCAGACAATGGAGTCAAGGAGATAGAACCTTATGAAGGTCTGTACATAAAGGAGGGTTTGTTTTGTGCTGACAGCCTTTGTGGGGGGCTCTGTAAGCAAAAATAAACCCAACTGCAATCGGTGTCCCTCCGTTGAATAGGCTTTTATATACAGTAAAATTATTTTGTTTTATGATTTCTAGTAAAATTTTCTACTATTGGTTTACTTGGAAATTATACCAAGGAGTTAAATTTCTTTGATTCAATCAAGTAAAAGTGCAAAGAGTTTACCTTCTTTTAAGCGACAAGATGAGATACCCTCTTTTTAACAAATTTAATTTGCCTTTTAAGCAGAATTCTATGTTTTGTGCAAGACTTTAACCAAAGATATCAATTGCAGTCTGTGTTTATGTCACTGAGGATGTACATACACCTAGTCTAGTTACAGTTGTCATCATATATTTCATTTGTATTTATGATCTTTTAATTATTAAATTTGGCTTTCCAGAAGAGAAAGTTATTGAATTAGATAGTGTTTGTGGTCTGTATTTCCTACATCATTTTTCATGTTGTAGCAAGACTGCTTACAGTATATCAAAGATAAATACCTACAGATTTATTGTCATAGTATATTATGACTCAAGAGAAAATATTGAGTCGTGATATATGGAGTGGCATACATTTACTAGAACAATAAAAGTTCCTCTGCTAATTATAGAATTCTGAAATTGACTTTGTAACTTTAAAGAATTGTTAACTATTTTATTTACTGAATAATCTCCAGCACATAGAATAATGCCTGGCACATGATAAGCCCTCAATAAATATTTGTTGAATGAATGCATGAAATATTTATTTAAAAACTGAAAAGCTACTTTAAATTGTGTATAAACTACCACTAAAATAATCTTGTCATGCTTTATGTATTTATGTAAAAATTCATATTCTATAACCTATTTGTAACAAATTTTCAACTGCATTGCATTTGGGCAGCAATACTTGCATTGCCTTATATAACGTGGAATGAGTTTTGCTCTTGTTTGTTGTAATTGAATGATTACCCACTTCTATTTTGTGGTCCTTCCTATTTACTATGTACCATGATTTTAAACAACTCAATGCTGTCGTGACTAATGGTCTGTTATGCTGCCTGATAAAAAGATTTCAGCAGCATTTCTACAATTCTCAATTAGTTGCATAAGAATGGGGTATATAATTTTAAAAGTAATTTCCATTAGTAAAGTTCTGTAGTACATATGGTACTTCTTATCTCTCAAATTTTGTCATTTGTTGGCATATGAAGTCAGAAACATAGTTTATGTCACACTGTTTTAAAAGTTCGATTTTAACATGTTTTATACCGATCGTCTATTAAGATGTGAGTAGCTCCATTCTTTGTAGTGATAAATTTACTAGAAAACTGACATAAGTTGATATTGAAAGTCAGGGTTGAGGAAGTTTTTAATGGGCTTGTCATCAAACATATTATTTACTGTTTTTCGCCCGATAGAATCTATTAAAATCCCATTTTTCTTTAATGTCCCCTATTGTGACCCTTCCATTTTTATGCATGAAAGAGAGCCAAAACCTTCCTTATGCTTTCCAGTATGAAAGAAAAGGATTATTTGGTTTTTGTTTTGTTTTGCTTCAAAGTATGAATGACTTTAACAGTGTGTTTATTAATTTTTAATATGAAGACTTCAGTGGATACATGATTGTGCAAGTTTCTTTAGCTTTAAAGTCAGTATATATCTTTTAGAAGCTTTCAACTTCTAACTGAAGTTAAAGGTACTTAACCCAAAATAGACTATCAACTGATGGTCTGAATCAAATTATGTTTGGATTATCTCTAAGAAGTTGTAATTGAATGGCATTATTTTGGAGTTTATTTTCTAATCCTATTCAACTTCAAAAAAATGAACAAGTCCTAATTTAATTCCTTTTGATTTTGGTTACATTTCTGTCTGTTAATTAAATTAGTTTAAAACGTTATATATGTTGGCCTTGATGGTACTACAGCATTAGTCATCTTCTTTGTCTGAGAACCAGAGAAAATAGCAATATAATGAAAGTATAATGTACTAAACAACTGTAAGGTATTACTAATTTTTAAAAATTTTTCCCTAATTTTTGTGTACTGGCATTTTATAAAAATAAATGATAGTTTATAATATCATTTTTGTTTCTCTAGAAAAAAAAATTCTATAATATTATTTTTATAAGAATATACCAAGTTTATAGACAAGTATTTCGTATTTTCTCTGCTTTATACAGTCATCACGTATTATAAATGTCTTAGGGGCCACAATTTCTCTTTTACAAATCAAAGTCATTATAAAAGGACACAATGTGATCATTTATTACCAGTATACTTACTTGCTTCCATAGCATGTCAGAAACTTGTTAAAATTACTGTTAGTATTTTTATAATTACTACTATGTCATGAAAAAATTTGAAATCTATTGTTTCGCTTAAGAGTACAAATATACATATCTGGTCTTATCTCTTTTTTACTTTTACTTGTGCAAATACAGAAGATAATGAAGAAACTGGGCATGTGGAAGAGCAGGGGGGAGAAAAGCAGGGTGAAGAGGTCAAGGCAGGTCTGTCTGTGTGTCTAAATAATTGAGTGTTTTAGAAGAATGGCTTTTCAATTTTGCGTAAGACTTTGAGCTTTAAATTAATAAATGTACAATAAAGAACAGATTGGTTTTCAGGACTAATTTTGAAATAAATAGCCTAATTTTAAATGGAGAGATATTATATAAGCTATCTCGGTAACATAGCTGAATATTTAATTTACCAATCTGAACATTTTCCTAAATGTTTAAATCAAACTAATATTATAGACAACACCTCAGACCACAATCTTTTTATATTTTACCCCATCTTACCTTCAGTTCATTTATTTATTAAAAAATATTTATTGAGTACCTGCTAAAACACTGTATTTTACCATGTGTTACACTAAGTAAAGGTACATTGAAGTCCCAACCTCTTCTCTAAAGATTTTTTATTTTGTAGAGGCAAATTACAAGTAAATACAGAGCAAAATATAAATTCCAAAATTTTAATTCTTAAAACTTTCAGAGGCTATCATCATTTTATCCATATTTTTTTCTAAAATAAGAACAATTAACTATAGGTTCCATTTCTTCATTGCAACTCAATGTTGCTTTAATATTTATTAGTCATCATAATTTCTCCCCAAAGAGTCCTCTTTTTAAATGCTTATAGAGACAACTTCATTTTGGTGTTTTTAAGTCCCTATTATATTTACATAACATAATTTTTGCCACTTTCTTTATAAAAATGTTCCAGAAATGATTTTAAAACTTAAATTTTTATATAATCCGTAAATATATTTATATACTTCTTTTATCTAATTTTCAGTATTTTTATTTGAAACTCAGAATTGAATCCTAATTTTATCTAAGCTGTCAGCTTTAAAAAAATTTTAAATTTCTTTAAACAGTACAAGATAATTTTAGATCTAATTTTATCATGTTTGACTCATCATCAGTTTTTATTCATGAGTAGTGGAGTGTACTTATGTGCCTTATATTCTCTCCTTTACCACTGTGTGAAAACAGTCACATTATGTAACTTGTGCATGAGACATATTTTCATGGATGCATTCTTTCAGTGTTGTTTGTAGTTTAAGGCAGAAGATTTCTTAAGCTGCAGTTGCTAATTACTAGTAACTATTTTTAATGTTATACAGATGAGAAAAATCATGAAAGTACATCTGATAGTGAAAACAAAGGCAAGTTAAATGCATATTTATAGAAATATATAACTATACTGTTCTGGATTTCTAGTATACTAATTACGAGATTGTCACATACTTTCATTTTCCTATCATGCTATAGGAATATCATTTTTATGTTATTTTTTTGTGTTGCTGTATGAATGAATTTTATTTTAATTTAGCTGTGCAGTTGTTTTCTACTGACCATTCCTGTGTATCTCATAGCAGTACTAGTCCATATGAATAGTGAAAGGCTTTCACACTGTTTTTGGTTAGCTTTCACAGTAAAGGCATTTTTTAGGATATTGTTAGTTTGGGGACTTCAACAGTAGTTAATACCACCCTTTAAAAAAATTGTCACTTTATTTTGTAATTTTTTTTTTTTTAGTTACAGTTGACATATCACCTTTTTTTAAACTTCATTAAGAAAAGAAGCCCATTTGTTTAACCAGTTTCTTGCTTATGCTTTATTCTCAAAATTAAGTTACATGAATTACCTCAATTCTTAAATTAGCATAAAAACATAACTGTAATCTTCCTAACTTTATAAATGACTTACTATTCCTCATTTTATTTTTATTTTTATTACTTTTCTTAGAAGCTAGGAAGGATAGTCTTTACCCTTAGGTTCGTTAATGTGAGGTGTCATGTTTAGTGCATGGATTTGTTTCCCCAGTGTGTGATGTCATCTTTTGTGGTATATGTGCTTGGTTTTTATTTGGGTTGTTAATGGCATTAATAATTAATCACTATTGTCTGTTTTCAATGTTGTAAAGACAATGAGGGAGAAACACCAAGCCCACCTAATAATGGGAAAAAAGGCAAGTCTAATATAAAGTTAATAGTTCCTTTCTATATATTAGACACTCAGTATTGAAATTTGTGATGTGCATGAATGTGCTTTTCTCAAATTAAATAAGCATAAATACAAGTATTAGTCCCAATTTAAGTTATCCAATATTTAATGTGTCTGCTCTTTTAAAAATATACTTGTGAATATGAAATTTGTCTTTAAATTACTTATTTTATTATTGGATTCTGGTAAAAATCTTATTCTATTGAAATTTATAACATTAAAAATCAGAAGTTGTGCTTTGTTGGTCATGTTAGGGAATAAGATTGTGATGAAAATAGTAGTAGTCATCCATTTAGGAAAATACAACATAGATACTGTTTAAAATTGTTTAAATTGTTTAAAAATTGAACTATTTTAATAATATTTAAAAGCATAAAGCAGAATTTTAGAGTAGAAAAGTGAAATGAACTTAATGAGTTCAGTAATATTAAACGAACATTTATAACATTTGCAGATATTTTACAGATAGTGCGTAGGTGAGTAAAAGAGGATGATTGATTTTAATACTAAATTTAGTTTTCTGAGAACTATTGGGGACTTAATTCTGTAACCCACCACTACTAAGTTCAAAATAGGACTGTATGTTTTATAATAATTGATAATGAAATATAGCTATACTTATTGATTTAGAATGTCAGCATCTTAAAAAATACATTAAAAAATCAATATTCTAAAATTTCTCTATTTCATAACAATTTGCTCTTGTTATTCAGCCACACTAAGAAATGAATAATTGTATGCTTCAGTAATATAGTTGAAATGACCTTTAGTCTTGAATATATTCTTTCTTCCAGGTTTTAATCTTTTGTAAATAATGTCTACAATGTACATGTAAGATCTAATTAGCCCTAAAATAATTCTATAATTTTTCTTACTGTGTTATTCATTAACTCCACTCCATGTATAAAATTCCTAAAATATGTTAGGATATTATTAATATAAAAAAGCAAAACAATATAACAAAATACATAAAATTGAATCACATATTATAAACTATGAGCATTCTCCATAAAACAATGAAAATTTAAATGAGCTCTCGATGTGTATTTATATATTTGTCATTTTTATGTTTCTTGACTCCCATGAATTTTGCTTAGTACCTATGAAAGAATATATTCATGTGTACTTAAATATATGTCAGTGATCTGAAAGAGTAAATGTATCTTCTTAACTGTTCAGTCAATTATTAGGGTGCAACAAGTTTTAAGAACATTTAATGCCATTTTGCATTTACGTGCTATTAAATGTATCAAGATAGTATCTGCCTCAAATGAAGTCACTAAGTTAAATGATTTTAACTTATGAAGTACTCTCAGCAGATTTTATTGGTTTTCTGAACTCTAGTTGACCCTGAATATTGTTAAATCTTTCACCTCCAGACTGGTCTGCTTTTTAATTATTTCCTTTGATCTTCTATGTAAAGTTTCTACTGGCAATGTTTTTTGGGACTTCGGTCACTAGCACTTATTATTAATTTATTTTTTATTATTTACATACAAATCCTTTCCACTGTAAAACATCCCTATTATGTAGACCAATCCTATGTAAGTATAGTTGGACCTAAATAGAAGGTAATGAATAAAAATTTGAAAGATGAGAACTAGTCTATTTTACATAGGCAAACAAACTCGTGTTTTTATTTAGTTTAATCTTTTGATGATCTACCTATAATTAAGATCTATCTATGATTAAAGTACCTAACATATCCTCTTGTTGTTTTCTTTGAGAGAGACAAATTTATTTTTTATTTCAGATTTCACAGTAAGGTTCATGAGTAAGTTTCCAGGGGTTAAAGGGATGTTCCTGCTTCTACTTATATATTTAGAGTTAAAAAAATAATAACAATTAAATAAATAAATAGATAAATAAATAAATAAATAACTGAATTTCGGCTGTAACCATGTGTTAGCAATGTCAAAGTATTGGGTTGAATGGTGGTCTTACCACCATCCTCTTTTTATTTAAAATGCAAAGGGAGAGAGATAGGAGGGAAACCATCAAGTATAGTGATTTTGAATGGAAGGAAAGAAAGTACTTAAAGCAGGAGAGAATTATCAGAAGTGTGACATGATCACTAGTTTTAATAAATAGGAAATCATCATATTAAACTGCTTTAAGCAGTTTTGGTGGCATCAGAGCAGGCAAAAGGCCTATTAGAATGGATTTAAAAGAAGAGAGAAATGGAGACAGTGAGGACAGACACCTTTGAAAGAGTTTGGCTGTAAAGGGAAGAAAAGAAATAAGAATCTAGAGTTGAGGGGAGAGGCCAGGAGAACAGCATAATGTCGGAAACTTTGTGTTCAGTCTTTGCCTTCTAAATTCAGATCTGCCAGTTTACTGTGTAGAGCCATCTTGCTTGGAGCCCTCTGCCTATAGTTTATGAAGATATCAATCAGTGTTCTGTGGCTTAGCTCCTAGATTTAGAATCAAGACTTTTAGATTTGGGAGGAGCCTTATAAATCTTTTAATAACACTGCTTTCCTTTACTGACAAAAGGGCAGAATTCTACAGGATAATTAACTCCCTCTATTTCATCTCTAGTATTGACTCCCAACCTCATGCGTTTATATACCAGGCCTCTTCAGATAAGTGGCATTCCCCATTTATTTTAGATATTAACTAATGGTTTAGTTTGATCCAACCATTATCTGCTATTTTCTAGGTTGAAAATGAGGATGGAATGATGAATAAGGTATATTCCCTGCTTTGGGGGAGCTCACGAGAAAAAAACAATAATAATATATTGATAACAAAAAATGAAACATAGCTGGTAAAATTATTCTATAGCATGTTATATGCATAAAGTGTCTTATGATTATGACACATATTCAGAGTCAGCTTTGTAAAGAACAGGTAAGTTTTGAGGAGGTCTCGGTAGGTTTTCAGCCCAAAATATTTCTCCCATTACTTGTTATAGTACTTTGTATTCTGCTATTCTCTAGTGGCTTAATTATTTTAATAGTATAAAGGTTTAGGTTACCAGACAATGAAATTTAAATATTCCTGAGGGGACAGACTTGAGCTATTATTATAGATATTTTTATGGGAAGCAAGTTAGAGCCTGTGAATAGAGAAAGTTAGATGTGGGGAGAGTGATGCTAAAAATTGTGGTAGAGCACTGCGTACCTTGGAAGTAGGACAGTGGCAAACTAGGCCCAAGGACTAGCCCAAGTTTTTCTAAATAACATTACTTGCTGTATAGATATGTTCTAAGTTTATTTTTTAAAATAATTTGATACATTTAAATTGCTTAGAGCAGTATTTGTCACATAATAGAACTATATAAGTGTGAGCTATCATTACTATTATTTCTTAGGAATGTCTTCTTATCTTTTTGTATTTTCAGAACACAATCTGAAAACTTTATATTTAAAGTCAAATTAAGCCTGATTATGATCATCACCCGGAACCAATTATTCAATACATATTTTTAGTAGTTTTTAGGAAGTTAGTACTCTTGATCAAATAGCTTGTGTAAGAAACAATGCCAAGGGGAAATAAATCGGATGTGATTGCAATTTAATACAATTTAATGTGCTAATACAATTGTACATATTTCAGTGCATGTGTAAAAATCAATA
The DNA here is from genome assembly GCF_964194185.1 of Rhinolophus hipposideros. NCBI lineage: Eukaryota > Metazoa > Chordata > Mammalia > Chiroptera > Rhinolophidae > Rhinolophus > Rhinolophus hipposideros. The sequence continues at coordinate 28,344,370 of NC_138059.1, read as the reverse complement.
TGAAAATGCTTAGAATACTTTTCTCTAAGTCAGAGAACTGGTTAAGTTGTTAGGACTTTTAAAGTTTCATAGTGTCTAGAGAATTCCATTGGATGTCAATACTTGGGTCATAAGTTCAGTTTTACTCCTGATTATGACTTCTGGCAAGGCTTTTAACTTCTTTGGAACTCAGTTTCCTCTGCTCTAAGGAAGTATCCCATACGAATTTTAACACAACCTCATGTTTTGTGGAATGTGGCTGATAATGTCTGAAGTTTCAAATAGTTTTGTTTCCAATGTATTGTTTATATTGTATTATTCTTTATTAATTTTGTTTGCTGTTAGTGAGTCACTCACTGTTGGGATTATAGACTGAACCCTACCATACTACTACTTAAACAGTCACATTTGTAAAGATACATAATGAGACTGAAGGAAAAATATTTTGTTCCTTTGAGCCTCAATGTATAGTTGCTGACATTAATTCAAATATAGATCATTTTATAAATAAAGAAAGGAAGGGAGGGAGGGAGGAAGAAGAAGGAAAACAGATTACAAAGGAACCAACAGAAATAAAATAATTTTGATTACTCTTCGTAATGGATGCTTGCTTCTGTAGGCATTCTAGGAGTTAGATACTGTTTAGGATGACAGGATGTGTACACGCTTTGTTTTGCTGCTTCTCTATTCTCATGAATGCTTCTAGCATGAGGAAAGTGCCCGTTCCTCTGCCTAATTTACAAATTTGATTAATATCTGAATTGGAATGGATTTTATAGTGGCATTAATTGATATTTCTTAAATGCAACATTCCCTGCCAACTTAGATGAAGGACCGTTTGACCAAAATTAGTCTAAAAGCAAATCAGGGATTCTTTAAAATAACAAGGAATTTATCATATATTTTTTCCATTTTTGGCAGTGATTTCATCTTACTAGTTATGTTTTGCTTAGCTTAATATTATTAAATGTTAGTATTTTACTATTTATGGCCAAAGGGGTGGATAAGGCATCAGAGAGTAAAATGTACATAGATAGTAATTATCTACTTGTCTTCTAGTGTAGCTTTAGAAACGTGAATAAAAAGAAAGGCAAGTTTATACTTAAGTGTTTATGAATGCTACTGTGAGATTAAGATTAAATGGTGATCAGTAAATTTTTTTGATATGTGTCCTACAGGGCCCTATGTGATCTGTATTCCCAACACTTTCCATTCCATTGCCTCTTTAACCTCATTTTCTACCTCTTTCCTCTTTGTTCACTCTGCGTTAGCCATAGAGACCTCCATGCTTTTCCAGAATATGTCAGAATGCTCCCACCTCAGGACTTATGCAAATACTGTTCTGCCTGTAATGTTCTCTCCCCAAATAAACATATGGCTAACTCCCATACTTCCTTTAGACCTTACTCAAATTTGGCTTCTTAGTGAGCGTTTCCAGGACTACCCTTTTGAAACTTGCATCACACTTGGCATTTTATTTCCTTCTCACTTCATGTTTGTCTTCTTAGCACTTAATCAATATATAAATCACAAAATATTTTACTCATTTATCTTGTTTATAGTCTATTTTTCCCACTAGACTATAAACTTAATGAGAGCATGGGTTGTTGTCTGTTTTGTTTGTTATTACATCCCCAGTTCCTAGATATGCCTAGATTATGATAGGCAATAATTATATATTTGTGGAATGAATCAATATTATACCACACTACAGATAATTCTAAATAATGTTAGATAAGCCAGGTAGTTCATATTCAATGATAGCAAACTGTTACTAATTTTTACTGAAATCATATCTCATAGCACATAAATTTTTCTGTCATTTAATAAAAGTACTAAATATGTAGTAAAATAAATAGCCATTTTATCTTATCATATATTAAAATCTAATTATGGATTTTCTCTTGATACATATAAAAATTCTATATTTTGATTTCACTTAGATATTTCATTTCACCACAAAAAAACAATGCTTAACAAAATGTTTATTTCTAAAACAAATTAATATTATTTGATAGCGACTAAGAAAAAACTTAGTTGTCAAACCATTTTAATTATCATTTTGGTCATACATACTGTGGCCCCATTCATTTTATTGATAATAAATTTTGGAATTTACCGGCAATGAGTTTTAGTGCTTTGGATTTTTGAGATATATTTTTAAAAATTCAAATATCACATTCCTATATTTAAAACATTAATTATTTATTACTGAAAATTTATGGTTCAATTTAGGGGAAAATAAAATAATCTTCTTGAGAGAGAGAGAGAGGCACCACTGAAGTACAGTACTTTCAAGTTCTCATTATGAACATGATCTAATGTTTCTGAGAAGCTCTGATTATTATTATCTTTTTTTTTTTTATATACTAGAAGTTACATGGGAAGACCAACAGAAAAAGGTGAATGGTACAATAATTGATGACATACCATTGCCGAAAAAGAAACACCAATCTGAGCCAGGTTTGTCAGGGTTTGGAAAACCACTGAAAGCATGAGACAATAAGCATTGCATTTCATGCTTTTTAAATACGTGTGTGCTTGTTGTACCTCATTTTACTCCTTTTGGTGTGAATTTTATACTCTGCAAAGCCTATTTAAATTAGAGTGGTGAACACTTTATTTCAAGATTTATTTAGAAAGCTAATTCTACATATTTTGGAAATAACAATTATTTTATTATTAAGATTACTTCTTTAGAAAAACAATTGACTAATATAAGCACAAATGGTGATTTGTATATTTGGTTGTTTTAACTCAAATTGGTTTTTTAATGAAGAAGTACTTGCTTTCCTAAAACGTATTATAGAAACATCAATATATTATTTAAAGTTTGTGAAACATCAATATATTATTTAAAGTTTGTGTTTGTAGGTCATTCCTTGTTTTTCATTGCAAATGCTCTTAAGGTATTATACCATATACCAGTAATGATTTATTTACAATTTCTGAAGCTAAAAATACTGCCAACAAAAACAAGGAATGAAAGCATAGTATGTGAATTCAATAAAGAGTCTCTTCAAACTATTAATTTCACCAATGAGTTGAAATGAAATGGTTTCATTTTCCACTCTCTTTCTTCTTTTTTTGGAGAGAAATGATTAACTAAGTAGAAGACAAAAACTTAAACCAGGAGTAAAAGGAAGAGAAACAAAGTACAAAGATAATCAATTAACTGAATAATCAGTACTACTTTTAATCAGTAATTGAATGAGAGTACATTGAAAATTGTATTCAAAACTTTTAAATGCAAATAGAGTTTTTGATAATGTATTTTTATGTTAATGTATTTTTATGTGGTGACTCATTTCCTGTTAGATCTCTAAAACCAATATTTTAAAATACATCAATGTATAAATTTAACTATTAACAAGTATTCATTGCTATCCTGTTGTAGGCCAGGCAGTGTGGTTGACCCTGAGTTATAGGTGTGGACAAGATAGATGCAGTCATTACCCTCATAGAGCGAGCTTACATTCAGACAAATATGCACAACTTAAACATAATTATACTGATGACTGAGTTATTACTGTTGTGATGGTGCTATTAAGGAGAATAGGGTGCTTTGAGAAAAATGTATTGCATTGCGTAAGACTGAAGAGCAAGGAAAAATGCCATAGTGCAAATGTCATAGTCTGTGAATTCTCTTTTAGTAAAACAGTTATATACTAAAATGTAATAAAAATAAATTGTATTTCATATTGGGATTTTAAATATATTCATGAAGTTGTAAAAAAATATCTTACATGTTTTCTCATCTTTGATTAAGAATCAGTTCATTTGGAAAATAATGGTATATTATGATTATATATTAGTATATTTAAGGGGATTTAAAAAAGTAAATAGTATGTATAAAATTAGTTTTATGTTATGATTTATATAACAAATACTATTACTGTGATAATCTGCCCTTCCTGTATTGTGTGATGTGGATTATCTTTGGTCATAAACTATTATTTATTTGTCTTGTTTGCCCTCATATCTGATTACGTGAACATATTTGTGGCCATATATATGTAAATAAATTATATTGTATATTAAAATCATAAACCAATGCAATGTGGCTAAAAAATATTTTTAAATCTCACAAACAAAATCTTAAAGATCTTTAAATTTTGTTAATTTGTGTATTCTTGTATGTAGCATATATTTTTTTATCGCTTAAGCCCTCTAATTGAATATAAACTATGTGTTTAATAGAGGAAGATTAATGCAATTAGAGTGCCTTAATGTCATCGTTTAAAATGTTAATAGTTTTTTCTATTTTGGCAATTGTGCATTTTTCTATATACTAGGAAATTTCTGGATATTCAAACCCCAAATATCATGAGTAAGTATGCAATGTGCAAAGGTAGTGAATGCTATGTTAAATTCTAGTTTTCCATAAATATTTTTGTTTTTCTTAAAAAAAGGTAGGGTATGTAGAGAATATTTTTAATTATTGAAACTTTGAAGTGATAAAATCACTTGAAATTTTTATTTTAAATATAAGACTATAGAACTGAAGGGCTAAGTGGCATTATATAGACTAGAAAATGAGATAAATGTATTCATGAACTTTATAGGTTTTGGACTAGTTGTTTTTTTTAAAGAAAATTCTTGACATCTCTGAACTAGGCTGTCCTAAGAGGATTATCAGTAAAAGGGATGATATATTTTCAGTATCTCTAACTTAATTCACAGAAGTATAGAAGAAGATGCCCAGGGAAAATAATATTTATATTAATATCTTTGGTGTGAATATAAAATATGTACTTCTTTAAAATCAAGTGATTTTACATCACAAGTTTTATAGATAATGTTTGGAGTAAATCACTAAATGTCTTCCTCAAGTGAACTGTAGATTAGATTTTGTTTAGGCCATAAATTTAACAAAACATTCTTAATGCAAATCAAGGATATATAGGCATGGAAAGTCTGTTGTTCATTTTTTTCCAATGAGCAATCTGATTCTAACCTAGAATACTATGGTATATAATAATGCAGTTATTTCAGTTATTAAATTTCAATTATATTAAATATTGCAAACAAACTTTAATCTATTGAACTTTATTATAATTACAGATTTGTGAGTTTTCTGTTCTTATAATAATTAGAAATATATCAGAAAATAGCATATTTGTACATAAATTATTTTATCTCATATTTTCCTTAAACTCGTCCCACAAAAATGTCTGGTGAGAAAGCTAACTTCAGTTAGACTGAATGAATGTTTAGAATTGATAGTTTCTCAGTTCTTCTAAAATGAGAAACTCTTAGAATTAGATACTTCAGAATCTACTCTCAGATTAATTTAAATGATTTCCAATGTGTTTAATAATTAATTGATTATATTTATGAAAGGATTATCTGCCTTGATTTGTTATTTTCTAAGTGCAAGTTGTACTATATCTAGGAAAATCTTGAATTGACTTAACTACCCTTATTTTATTTATCCTAAAATCATAACAATGTTACCTTGCTGTATCTTATCTGGAAAATACGTTTTTCTGGAAAACTGAGGGCAATGAAACACTTTCCTGGGTTACTGTATGATTGTCAGGTATTTAGAAATTGAAAATATTCAAAGTAACGAGTTATGTTTTACCACTTACTATAACACCTTGTGTGTATAAGTGCCTAGTTTTACCATTATGTCATTTAGTTAATATATTGACCTTTAATTTTTTTTCAACATGGATATTTCCATGTTGTATTCTTTATGGATCTGTAACTGTGATGAAGGTAGGGATAATGTTCCTTAGTTTTACCTTTGAAATTATGCTTTGTCAAACTTATCTTTTAAAAAAAGTAGATATTCGAAGATGATTTTGTTAGTGAATTTTATACTTTAAATTGTTTTCTTGATTTTTTTTGATGTGATGGACTTTTGTTTTCTTTTATTCTTGAATACTTTGATATATCTTAAAAATAGAAACAATTATTTCAGCCTAAATCAATATTTTAAATTACTCTTTTAATTGGATGCTAATCAAATTCATCTAGTCTGGATAAAAGAATTAAGGTTGTTCTTGGTCAATATTAGCCAGTTGGTAATTTCTAATTATTTCTGATTTGTTGTAGAATTAATTTTTATTTTTGACAGAAAAAAAGGTGATGTAAAACAAAGTAAATATTCTATACAACACAAATCAACTGATGAAATTTTGTAATTTAATACTACTGTCTCCCTCAGACCTAAATACAGCATTCTTTGTTAACAAGCATGCTTTCCTTTAAATAAGGGGAAATTCATGATTTATGAGTTTAATTGCTCACTTAAAATTAGTTCAGTTACCTCTGAACATACATTTAAGTTTATGAGGTCGAGACTGTTCTTAAGTGATTGTCTTTTTTATGATAGCCTGCTATAATTTCAAAATGTATTATTTTAAATTGACTCAATACGTACTGTAAATATACTTTTCTTCTGCATTTAAAATTGCATTTTGTATCAGACTTCAAGGATAGAATCAGAAAAACACAGCTGGGAAAAAGAAAGAACACATTTAAAATATTAACATTTCTTGGTGATCATTAAAAATAGTGAAATATTTTTAGAGATTTCTCCCTCTACCTATGTTAATAGGTAGAATTTATTGTAAGAGTTCAATAATTTTACAGTTGTTAACAAAAGTATGGAGAGTAATAATTAGTTTTAAAAATAAATTCAAATCACTTGAATTGAGATATTTTCAACAGATTTTTGTCACAGTGGAGAAGTTTTAGTTTGAAATTAGTAAATTTGGGAAGCATTTTATTTTTATATTCTAGGTCTATCCAAATCTTTGTATCATTGAGATTCTTACTAAGTAGATGCTTATTTAGGTTTCATTTTGAAAGGTATCTCTCCTGTCCCCAAAGTAAACATTCTAAGACTCCTATGACCTTTAAAAAGCCTTCATAATATGATCAGCTTTTAATTATGTAGAAGTTTTAATATACGCTTAAAGTTTTGAGGCCTCTCTTTCATTGTCAGGAATCTTTTAAGCAAAATGCTTACGTCTATAGAACATATGTTTACTCAAGTACAATTAAATCTGATAATAGGACCAATATTATATCTGTCATAAATGTTGATAAATGAGAACATTAGCTAATCAACAAAGTTTCAAATCGATATTATACACCTTTGTTAAAAACTGCATTCATGGGTAAATAGGCCACAAGTGTATGCCTTTTTTAATTGATATGATTACAGATTATTATTTTGTTTGAGCTTTAGTTGTGTTTGGTTTAAATATAATACTTAATACTATTTATATTGGCAAGGGAAAACTTTTTGGTTTGTACAAAATATTACATAAAATCTGACATAATATTCATTCTCATGAACTTACTTTTTCTACCAAATACATTAATGAAAGTGATTATTTTATGTATCTATTTATCTTCAGTAGATTTTTTTATTTTAAAAACAAATACAGACAACTATATATATATATATATATAGTACTATTTTGCTTGATTAAAAGCCCATTCTTTTTATAGTTTGCACCTAGTTCGTACCTTAAATTTAAAAATAATTGTTGAAAAATAATTACTATAAGTGATGAGATGGTGTTTATGAGTTATTCATTATGTTTTATAAATGTCATCTATTACAGTACAATATATAAAAATATTTTATTTCTTTTTTGTTCATATGAGGGAATGAATGAACTAAAAAAATATTGTACATTCTCTTTATAATTTTAAGATTCAGCCATAATTGTGACAGTATGGACACCTAAGAGATGGTATACTTTTACTATCCTTAATCACTCTTACTGGTTATTGGAAAGAGTTCTCATTAGACTGCCATTAACAGCACTGCAAAGTAGAATATTTGTGGCGAAGTATTGATTAAAGGAAAAGTAGGGAGATAGGAAGAGTGGAAGGGGTACTTTTAGCTTCTTAAAGGTGCACTGAAGTCTACAATCCACTATAATATCTGTGAAATAAGAATTTATAGTTTATTACCATTTAAATAAGACATAGCTGTTTAAATGATATATGTTTCTCTTTCAAAATGAGGCATGAGGCTGTTTTAAAACAAATAGTATATAATAAAAAACAGTAACAAGGAAGACAAGAAAGCCAAAATTTTTAAAAAAATATGTATGGTAAAACTGTAAGTTACACATTGAGATTTTATGATTTAAATGAAAATTCTGTCTTCTAATTAAAGTTAAATGATTTTTATATAATATTAGTTATGATCTATTTTTTAATGGATCCCATTCAAAGAAATGATGGAAAAATGATTTAATGACACTTTCAATTAGTAGTGAGATCATTGCCAAAATCTTTCATTTTTATCCTTATGTAATACAAATTTTGTATAATTTTCTTTAAAAATAGTAAATTATTGGTGCTAAGACAAGTGTTACCATATTTCTCACAAAAGTAAAAGCATTAGTGAACTATAATACTTGCATCATTTTGCCACATACTCTTTAAAAAAAATTCTACTTAAATACTATATAATAGATATATCCAGTTAGGTGTCACCAAGAGAAGATTTTTTTGGTTTTTCCTTGTTTGACTTTTTGTTTCACATGTTTTTATTGGGTCATTTAGCATCTAGTAAAACGAAAATTGACCTGGTAATCAATCAGGAGACCTATGTTCTATTTCTGGTTCTGCCACTGAACTTGTTGTGTGACCTTGGGTAAGTCACTTGAACTCTATGTGTCTCAGTTATTCTCTATAATAAATTAATGAATGGGTTTAAGAAGAGTTTTGAATCTGTATAACATAAAAAACTTGCTGCAATGCCATTATAAAATAATCTAAGATATGGGAAAATACTAAGTAGAGAAAAAGCATCATTTGTTTGTTGTTTTTATGTTTTCTGCAAAAAAAATTAAATGTTTTCTTAGAGATGGAATATACTTAAGCAGTTTTTTTTTATACAATTTGTACTGATTTCATTTTAACATGCAAGGAAACTATTTTAGCAGTATGATAAATATATATAAGGAAATTTTGCATAGAATGAATAATGCAAATATGATGCAATTCACCTTACCTACGATATTAATATACTCTGATTTTTCTGTCTTTTCTTTGAGAAATGGGTGGACTGGGAAGGGAAAAGAAAATATGGCAAATGTATGAATCCATTCAGTAGCACAGTACTTTTCTAGTGGTCAATTCTATTAGCAGTCTGGTTTGTGATACAATTATGATGAGCTTTAGTGTCTGATTTTGAATAGATCAAAGATGTGCTTGTATAATAATCAAAATGACATTGTTAAGTTTCAAAATGGGTCATACATATCTTTTTCAGTTCTCTAGAATTCATAGTAGGATTTCTCTTTTTTCTAATAAAAAAATTTTGGTCATATTAGCACTTTTTTCCTAATGGAAAGATTTCATTTTCTCACTACTCAGGAAAAGAGATAAATTTGTTATAGGAAAGAATATTCTCAAGAGTTATAATTTCCATATGTTAATATTCCAAGTGTAGTTTGATATAATATGGTTTTCTATATTCAAAAAATCATTCAAAAACTATGATACAACCATTGCAGAAGTGAATGTGGTGTTTTCATTTATGAATTTTGTGGTACCTGATTCAATGCTAAGTAGGTAATTAAAATAGGAGTTTTGATTTTGTGTTACATTGTTAACCTGTGTCAGTCATAGTAATACTAACTCATATCTTTGGAAGGAATTCTTTCTTTGAATCCTGAGTTTATCAGATATTTCCTGCTTTCAATCACTTTATAACATGTCTATTGAACTTCTCTAATGGCAATGAGGAAAGAAGTGTTTCCAAATGTGTGCCATACCTGTCGCAACAGATGTTGGATTTGGATGGGCAAATTTGATAGAAACATCATGATCTGTTATGTGGCGTCTGTAAGAACTTTCTTAATAAATAAACATTATAAGGAATGCAATCAAAGACAGTTTGCCTAAATTGAAGGTTAATTTGAATTTTTAATATTTAAATAAAGCCATATATTTCAGCTACTCTCCTTATAATGAATTTTATTATTTTGTTACTCTCCATAATATTTTTATACTAATATTTTGTTGTACTGAAGTAATTCAATGAAATATTGGCCTGATGGCTATACTTTATTTTCTTACATGCAGTGAAGCTTAAAAGGAAATGTTGGAACTACTTTTATTGCTTCTTTTGAAGATGTTTCAATTAAATTATTTTCTTTAGATGATAACTGAAAAATTCTGAAAGCATTTAACACGTTAGATGGACTCAGTGATGTCTTAAAAAACATGGTCATACAAGTAACAAGGTTTTTACTAATGATATCTTTCTTCAGCGTCAGTGTTCAGGATTGGCTGTCTACAAATAATTGTAAAGTTCTGAATCCTCTTTTTTTCCTATACTAACTTTATTTTTCTGATTCTGCTAACCCATGATATCTTAACCAATTCACCATCAGTTCTTCTGTATTCTTCTTCTTCTTCTTTTTGTTAATATGGTGTGTATTTGATTGATTATATTTTCCCTACCACTATGCACAGGATTCTTTCTCAAAATGATTTGGGCCCTTTCCTTCAGTGTCACTTTTTACCTTTTGAGTACATCCACTCACACCCATCTCCTTTGTCTATGTCTGTCCATTATACGATGTGATCACAGAAGAAGTGGACACCACAAGGAGAAGACATGCAGGTCTGTCTCTTCTACTGCTTTTCTTTGTTATTTTTTCATTTATCTAACTTGTCTTAGAAAATTTTTCCTCTTTTTTTTTATTTCACAATTTTTCATTCTCCTCTAATATAACAATATGTTAAATCTTGCAGGTATTTTCATTTTAGGCAATTTTATATTCAACTTTCAATAGCAACTGCTGCAATTAGATGGATAAATATAAAATGATTAATTATTGTATAACTTGTATGTGTATAATTTTTTCCATAACCAGGTAACTAAGTTCAGAGCCTATATATATATTTGCTAGATTATATTAAATTAATTATAATTTGTTTTTCAACTTATTTTAGACTTCAAACTTGTTTTCCATTGTTTTTTTACATAATTCAAAAACTTCTATTTCTATCATGGGTTCAGCAATGTACTGGACTCTGGAAAATACTAAAGAACTAATACGTGCCCTAAACAAGTTATCAATATCACCGAGGAGTTAACGTATGTGGGTAACATGTTATGTTTATGTGCCAATATGTATAGCTAGCAATATGTTTTACAAAGCTATAAAGTTAAATAAAATTTATTTTAACTTAGATGGCCAGAAAAGGCTTCATGGAAGAGTAAAACATGAACATTCATTCAACACTCATTTATTAAGCACATGCTGTGGGGTACTGTTCTAGGTGCTGGAAATAATAAAACACACAAAATAGCCCTCTATCCTTGTGGGCTTTTTCTAGTGTGGGTCTTACAAGTAAACACAATAATATTACAGGTACTATGAGAAATCTATACATACAGAATACAATGGAATCGCAAAGGAGGGTGTGATTGTTTCCACCTGAGAAGGGTGAACATTATTTCAAAAAACACTTCATAGAAAATATGACCCTTAAATTGAATGTTAAAAACTAGAAAGAGGCCTCATGTGTAGAGAGCATTTCAGGTAGAGAAAACAATATAGACAAAATGATTCAAACAAGTTTAGGCAAAAGTAGGCAGTGCAGTGTTTCTGAAGATGGTGTAGATTATTGAACATGTAAACTAAGTGAGGAACAAGATCAGATATTTGTTTCTGGAAAGATTACTTAGAAGCTCTGTAAAAAACGTACTGGAACAATATAAGCAGAAATATCATTTATGAGGATGTTGCATCAATCAATTAAGAGGTGATGATGAGCTTAATTATGGTATCAATAGAATCAATTGGTACATGAGAAGTTATTTAAAGATGTAGAATCTATCAGATTTAGTTACTGATTGAATATTATCAATGCAGGAAAAGGAATAAGATATTCTGATGACTGACGTGTTTGAATACATAGTGGTACATTTTATCAAGATAGGGAATATATGTTGAACAAGTTTTAGGGCAAAAAATAAGTTCAGATTGGGGAATGGGTTGAGTTTAAGGTTCCTTTGGGAAATTCAGGTGTAATATCTAATAAAGGTGATATTTATTAGAAATTTATATCTAATATATGGATCTGGAACTCAGGAGAGAAATCTGAACTAGAAACAGATTAGAGTATCAGCATTTAATTGATTGCATAGAAATGAATGAAATTGCTAGAATCAATGAAGAACACAAAGAGTGCCAAGCATCAAATTCTGAGATCACCAACATTTATTTACATTTAAGGAGTGTATGGGAGAACGAGAGCCAGAAAACACTGTTGAAAAGAACCATTCAAAGGCAGTAAAATATCCAGAAAAAAGCAGAATTCAAGGAAGGAAAGTGTTTTGAGGAAGGTATACTGAACAGAGAAAAATTCCATAGAAAGAATAATTTGTTGTCAAATGATAAAACTAATCAATAATGATCTTTGCCTGATTGGTTTCAGTGAAGTTGTGGATGGTGAAAGCAACTTTGAAGAGAAGGTAAATGAAATCTAAAAGGAAAAAAATAAATTAAATAAATAAATAAGTAAATAAATAAATAGGATGGATCTGGAGATTATTATGCTAAGCGAAGTAAGTCAAATAGAGAAAGTCGAGAACCATATGATTTCACTGATATGTGGTATATAAAACTGAAAATAATAAAAGAACAAGACAGACAAATGAAGAAATAAAAACTCATAGACACAGACAATAGTTTAGTGGTTACCAGAGGGTAAGCGGGGAGGGGGTTGTGGTAGATGAGGGTAAAAAGGCATCAAATATATGGTGATGGGAAGAGAAATGAATCTGGGTGGTGAGCACACAATGTGATATATAGATGATGAACCTATGTAACTTTACTAACAATTGTCACCCCAATAAACTTTAATTAAAAAAATGAAGATGAATGTGGAACAAGCTTCTTGATGCCTTGAGAAAATTATGAAATTAAGAGTAGTTACCATGGGGGATGGGATAGGAAGCTCACCAGAGATGCATAGAATGGTCACAGTTTACATGAAGGACTTAAATTTGTGATGCCATGGATTCTCTAAGATTGTGTAATTGGCTCATTACCACACTTCAAATGTAATCCTGAGGATCTAAGGTTGGAAGTTGTGAGCAGTCACAGTGGTAAGAAGCAGAGGATAAGGCTGTTGAGTGTGGCTGGCAAGGAAAGTGATTGAAGTGATGTCCAAGATAGTTGAGGGAAGATGCTAGTCATATTAAATCATGCGGTCTTGTTAAATCATGTTTAGATTCAGTTTTTCATGAACTGAGAGAGGAGGATTTCAATGAAAGAACTGGAACTTTTGGAGATTATTGAAGGCTAATGGAAGCTGGTGGGAAAGTTACTTTCAGAGATTGATTTAACAGTGTTTAGAATATTCAGATGTTAGACAATCCCAAACAATGTAAAGATGCAGGGTTTGTCTCTGGGAGTGGGTTTCTGAGATGGAGAATAGTATGTGGGAAAGCAAGGAAAGCAACATTCTTTGATGCTAGGATTTTTATATATGAAGTCACTAAAAACTCAAAGTTTTTCTTCATCCATAGAAAATGGATGAAGAAAATTGCCTGGGAAGTAGAAAATAACAAGGAAGTATACTGGTATGGACGTAAAAGGAGTAGATTTTACGTGAAATTAGAAAAGTAAGCATGTGGGAATAGCAACGCAGACCTAGAAAAATGCTGATACCACTTTCAGGCTTCTGTAGTATTTCAGATATAGGATTTTGAGCAGTTGCCACTGAAAACGTTTCTGAGGGAGTTAATATTCTTGTGGAAGGTCAACTTTTCATTCAAGCTAAGAGATGAAATGAACATGCTGTGATGATGCTGAGGATGTTTACGATATAAGTAAAAGGAATCAGGTTTCAGAATCCACATGGAAAAGACTAGAATGTCTCTCAGCAATGTGGGAAAAATTAGAGAAAGAAGCTCGGGATAGATAAAATTGATGGAGTGATTTAAAAAAAAATAATAGGTGCTAGGAAGGGGAGGAATCAACTACTTAATTTGCTGTAGGAGAAAACAAGGAGAAACATAGGAATTTAAGCTTAGCTTGGGGAGAGTGAACACAGCAGGCTGAACAAAGGAATCTTCATGATATGCAGAAAGGCAAAGGGACAACAGTTGAGTGGTTACCGAAAGATAAGGGGAGGCAGGGAGATGATAGAAGAGGGTAAAGGGGATCAAATATATGGTGATGGAAGGAGAACTGACTCTGGGTGGTGAACACATAAGGCAATATATAAATGATGTAATACAGAATTGTACACCTGAAACCTATGTAATTTTACTAATCAATGTCACCCAATAAATTTAATTTTCAAAAAAAGCAAAGGGAAAGTACTTAGTTGAGGGAATTTGAAGATTGGGAAGAGAAGATTAATCATGGAAGCAACCTTTCTTGAGAAAAACATAAATGATATCTAGGACATATGTGAAATGGTTAAATTTATGGAGGGAAGAGAATTTTATTGTATTCAAATATTAGGTCCTAAATTACTTCTAATTATTAACTAAACATAATTTGAAGTCTTTCTTAGTGTACACTTTAAAACTGCAGTTGTAGCTATAACTCTGTAACACTTTCTTTCCTCCCGGTGTGAGGAGGCTGAAGAGTGAATTTGCTCAGTTCTAGTTGTAGACCCCTAATACTGTAGGTTGAGATGTGGTCTGTATTAACTAGCACTGAGCTTAGGATTCCACACCCTATCTTAAGCATAGAAACAAATGAAGACTAATGCATTCCATTTCAAAGGAAATAAGAGTAAAGAGAGAAGGATAGAGAAGGTAATAAAAAGCTTCAGAGAAAATGGAAATAATATTTGAAGAGAAAACAGCAAATTTTGTAACAAGCAATTCAGGATGCATTTCACTTGTTTAATAAAAGTTAAATTGAAGTTAAGGCTTTTCAAAAACTTACTGGAGTATGCAACCAATAAAATGTAATATCTTTATTAACCTGTCATTCATATTCTAATATGAATATGTAAGTTGGCATTTTACTTTATCACCACCACCTATTAATAACTCAACCCAAAATGTGATGGAAAAATAATTTTATAAGGCTTATCATTTCCCTGACATATTAGAAGTGTATGTTAATGTTTTATATCACAATCATAGAACCTTCATTTGTGTTAATAGGTCCAAGTATAGTCACTGCAACATAATTCTACACAATGAATGGAGGAATGGAGTTGATCACACATTTTTAAGGAGCAAAAAAAAAACCAAACATTTATTTCATCTCTTGCAAATCATAATCAGGTTTCTTTTAAACAAGAAGTAATGAGTTTTAGTAAGATTTATACTTTCTATTCCTTCTTATTACCAAAATTAAGCTTACAAATTTCTGAACTTACATTCTGAATATCCTTCTCAACCTTCCAGTTTCCTAACAGTTCCAAACACTTGAAAAATATGTAGCTGTGAGAATAACTACCACAAATGAATACTTGATTAAAATTAGGAAGAGTGGAACATAAGAACCTTCTGAGTAAACCTCATGGAGAAAGAAAGGAAGAAAATCAAAATAAAGATTTTCTCCCTTCTCTACATAGAGAGGGGAAAATTATTTCCACTTCCCTCTGATATCTTAACAACTGAAGATCTACATATTACTGTTACTTTCTGTATTCTATTCCTCAAATATTATGTAGATGTTCTTTAAAATGCATACTGTATTAAAATATTTAAAAATAAAAGATTTACACTTTTTCTTCTTACTCTTTTGAAATTGCATATGACAATTTTATTTTTTTAGATACTTATAAAGCAAGTCTTAGAGACCATTTGAAAGAGAGCTAATGATACAAAAGAGATTTTAAAAATACTGTTTGGTAAGTTTCATAAAACAAAATCTGTTCATGTTTTTAAGTTCAAGTTTCAACTACATACATTTTCAAAATTTCTTCCAGACCTGGTCTAAAGCATCTGACGATCTTAATGCTGTGTAATATATAAGTCTTACTCATAAGGAGATCTCAAAAACAAAAGATATTTTGTGAGCAATATTTTTTACTAAATTCTTAGATTAAATTATTAGTATGTTATAATACCAATTATATTATAAAGTTAACTAATTATTACATTATTATCACAGTTGCATCTGTGCTACATCAAGAGTTTTATAAAATATGTTAAAAAATTACTTTTTAGACTCATCCATTGGTCTGCCATGTACTAACGTTAATTTGAAAAGCTTAGCAATTCAAAGCTTAAGATTTCAAAGCCTGCTTAATTAAAATACAATTAGGAATAAGTAACTTATATTTTGTGTTGTAATTCTAATTGTTTAAAAATGTTTTTACGTTTAAAAATTTTTTTCTAGCTTTTATAGATATAACTGACATACAACATTGTATTAGTTTAACGTATGCAACATAATGATTTGAATATGTGTATATTGTGAAATGATTACCACAATAAGTTTAGTTAACATCATAGAATTCTTAAGAAAATTATTACTTCGCTTTGTGTTAAGGAATTTTTCCTGTAAAGGAAAATTTTCAAAATTAGCACTATTACAGTATTCTTTTTAGCATGAAAACAGTTTCTCTTTTTGTTTTATTTCTCTGATTATTCTGAATATTGACCATTGACATGTATTATTTCAAACTTGCACTTCAATTCTTACCAGATTTGCTTGACATACATACCATATTTTGAGTGCGATGTGCTTTCACTTGACATTTTGTTCTACTTGTGTTACATTCTAAAAGGCAATGAGAACTAAGGTTAATTTTAGGGGAAATTTAGCGTGTGTATATATGTACACATATAAATACGCAGATAAGCTGTTACTGAAATTTCCCAACATCTTTCAGGTATTGATTTTATTATCAATCTTATCACATCTACCCATGTTAGAGATATTCTCTGTGCATTGATAACATCCAATATTTAATAAACCCAATCTTATTGGTGAAAGTCGAAAACGCAGACACTCAGAGTTGCTTGATGATGATAACCCTAGCACACGGAAATCTTACTAGAAAATAGAAATATCAGCTCATAAGAAGGTGTGAAATATTAATTATATGTTCTGTACTATGCTAGATAGCTTAGATGTTACAAGAGACACAGTAGTTTAGAAGAATATCTTACATAAGTTTAAGCTTAAAATTTTAAGTAATATTTTGATATTTCAACCAAAAACAATCACAAATGAAATATATATGTTTTCTTATATATAAAAACATATCACATCTTAGAGGAAAGCTCCTATTGATAAAGTAAAATACTTAAGCTTAATTCTCTAAAGCCAATTAATACTGAAATATAAGAGAAGAGAATTAAGAAAGTTTTGGGGACTTGAAATAGTAGGAATACCTGAACATGGAATAAACATGTCCTTGAGCATTTCTTTCTTGTGTGGGTGGTGCGGAGGAAATTGGAAAGATTATTAAGAGACCTCGTTTTAGCCTGGAATGCATTGTTTTTTAATTCTTCATGAATACAAAATCCCATTCCTGTTGGAAGATGCATCTTGAATCTAAAGCATTACAACTAAATTTTCAAAACATTATTCATGTGCTGGTAATACTATAACATTCAATATTATCTAGGCCTATTGTCTACCTTACCTCTCTTTCCTGAAAATTTCAACTAAGGGGCAAAATATTTGTTCCTGTAAGAAATGTTAGTCTGAGAAGCAATAGTAGAGCACAGGCTCTGGAACCAGACTACCTGATCAGTCCCACCACCACTTACTTTCTGGGAGAAAATTACTTTCTCCCAGTGCCTCAGATTCCTCATCTGTAAAACGAGGATAGTAATACTACTACCTCAAAGAGTTATTGTAAGGATTAAATTAGTTAATATACAATATGTAACTCATCTGAAAACAGTGTCTGGTGCGTAGTAAGCATATATAAGTGAAGGTATTTTTTTTTTTTTTACAAAATACTTTAAAAAACTTTATTTTGGATCAACTGTATTATAGCTATGCATTTTGATTTGTAGGCATTCTATGATATAGAATTAACTATTTTTCTTATATGCATTATAAATATACTAGTTTGTGGCTGACAGTTGAGGAGGTAGCTGTCATACAAACATGCATCAGGACTGCTGCACCTGTACTGTTGAGCTTTAGCATTTCCGAGGCAACAAAGTTACATAGAAACAGCAAGAACTTTGAAATCAGATAGGTCTGCATTTTAATCCAGGTTCTGTCTCCTCTAGGGATGTGACTTTGGTCTGCTTGCTGAACTCTTCCTATTGAACAAAATAAACTCCAATTAAATTAAGGGGTTAATTATGTTTTCATGAAAGCATGAAAGGACTTTTCTCTGAAAAAAGAAAGCCTTTCTAAGAATAAAAGCAATGAAAAAATTTAAAAAGAGACTTGACCACAATGTGACAAATATAAACTTCAGAATAACAAAATTGCCATAAATAAATTATAAGTCAAGTGACCAACTGGAAACGCATTTGCAGCAACTCAGACAGTATTCAGAGTCTTAACACCTGAGTCACTTTGACAAAAACATGTATCCTACAAAATTATAGTAGGAAAATGGGCAAAACACATGGACAGGCATTTCACTAAATAAGAAATTTAATGATCAGTAAATATAAAAATATTTATTTGAATCATAACCAAATAAGTGACATTTTTCTAAAATCGATTCTATGTTTTAACTATTTAAAAAACAACATTTTAATGCTGGTGAGAGTAGAGAGGAAAACTGGCAGCATAATATCATGTAATTTTTCTAAAAAGCAATTTTTCAATATAAATCAAGAGCCTTAAAAACATTCATAGACTTTGGACCTGGTGAAAATAGAGATTCAGATAAAAATGTACTCATGTACAAAAGTTTTAATAAAGCGTTATTTGCAGTAATGAAAAAGATGCTACCATGCAAGTTAAATAATGAGGAAGTGGCTAAATAACTTATGATACATATACAACCATCTCATTGAATAATTTGATTAATAGAAATTACCAATAATTACTTATATATTTTTGTAATTTGAAAAAAATTGAAAGTGATAATATCTGTAAAAGAACTTACCACAGACTTTGTCCATACTAGGTAATAAAAAACTGGTAGCTCTTATTAATTATGCTGCTAAAACAAATTATACCAAAAGGTTATTTTATCAGACAGATCTACTTATTTAGCTCTTTTTCTAAAATTAAAATTTATTGGGGTGACAATGGTTAGTAAAATTATATAGGCTTCAAGTGCACACTTCTATAATATATCATCTATACATTACATTGTATGTTCATCACCCAGAGTCGAGTTCTCCTTCCATCATCATATATTTGACCCCGTTTACCCTCATCTACCCCCTCTTCCCCCTTTCCCCTCTGGTAACCACTAAACTATTGTCTGTGTCTATGAGTCTTTGTTTCTTTGTTTGTCTTGTTCCTTTGTTGCTTTCAGTTTTATATCCCACATATCGGTGAAATCATATGGTTCTTGACTTTTTCTGTCTGACTTATTTTGCTTAGCATAATAATCTCAAGATCCATTCCTTTTGTTGCAAATGGCACTATTTCATCTTTTCTTATGGCAGAGTCATATTCCATTGTGTATATACACCACGTCTTCTTTATCCAATCATCTAGTGAGGGGCACGTTGGTTTCCATATCTTGTCCACCATAAATAAGGCTGCAGTGAACATCTTATTTAGTTCTTTACTTACGATTTATTCTTGTTTTTAGCAAAATCCTGGGTTTTGCAGTAGGCTATTGAATTTAAATTTAATATATCAATGATCTATAAACAATGAACTACTAAGAGGTTTAGATAATATACCCATCACTAGAATTGTTTAAAAATAGAAAAAAACAATTTTAATAGTAGCGCTGGGCATTGGACTATACTTATTGACCAGTTTGTAGCAGCAGAAACAAGACAAACTACTTAATAGTAGGTACTTTTTAAAAAATAATAATCATGCTTCCTTTGAAGAACAGTAATACAAGTAGTGTTTTACTCTATGGCCCTGTACAGAACAATGTTGGAGTATCAGTAAAGTATGAAATTCGAAGGCCTATGTGATCTTAGGTATATTAATCTCTCCAAGTTCCAGTTTACTCATTGGTGAAAGAGAATAGTGTGTGTGTGTGTGTGTGTGTGTGTGTGTTTACTTTCAATCAAAAGAAGAATAAAATCAATGACCAGCCAAAACAAAAAGTTTCCATTTCCAGAGTAAGAATATAAATGCCAAAAAAAAGGAAAATAAACAAAAAACTGTGAGCTACTACTTAGCTCATTAAGGGCCAAAGGGTTGTTTTAAAGATGAGGGAAATTTTTCATAAAGTGTCTGGCACATGGCCAAATAATAGTTATAATACATATCATGAATTATTCAGTATTCAAATTCCTTCTCAAGATTTTCCAACACCAGAATATATATTTTGTGCTCAGAATTATAGTAAATTCTAAGTTCAATGTGTAAATAATGAAAATGAGTCTTTATTAAGATAGGGTAAAAATCCAAAGTAGAGACTATTAAATATCCTTGTAAGATACCCAAATAATCTGTATTTGACTATAGTAGACTCAAATTATTCTCTGTTATCATAATGACATATTAAGCTATTGTATAACATTATTGGCTTATATAAAGGCTAGGTTATTTCTGAAATTTTTATTCCAGTGATATAAATGTGTTTTACATCCTAAAAATGCATTTGTTTGACAAATAGCTACTAAATATTTATTATACACCAGCCTTATTCTCGATGATGGAGGCATAACAGTGACTAAGACAGACAAATTCTTTCTCATAATAAAACTTATATTCTTGGGAAAGGAAATCATCACTAAACAAGTTTAGATAGTTATAAGTGCTGTTAGAAATCCTTAGTATAACTGGGGTGAATAGGCTAGGAAGTTTTGTCCAAAGAGGTGATATTTGAACTAAACCAGAGAAACCACCTCTGCAAAGGAACCGTATGTAATTAACATCAATAAACAGAAGTAAGGGCATTAAAGTTCAGAAAAGCAGAATCATTTTTGCTGTAAATTTTTTTTTTCTGAAAAGACATTTAAGTGTTGGTGACAGATGAGAGTTTTAAATAAGATTTGCAGAGAAATGAATAAAGTGTAGCTCTGGATAATAGCTATGTTAAAAATACATTTTTAAAATCATTTGACTTGAAAGGAAAGGGTACATATATCAAAAGACGAGTTAGTAATAGAGTTATTTTAGCGAGTATTAACATGTACACACTACTTACTAAATATTCATTAGGTTAAAATAAGTTATGATTGTTTTTAAATCACTTCTTTTCATTTGAAGCTCTATAACTTTATATCTTTAAAAACAACAACAACATTGAAATGTAAACAGATTGGAATGAAACATATATGGGTTTCATATGAAAGAGGGTAAGCTACCATGAATAATGCTAGATTGGAGATAATTCTAAGGGGATTTAAATTTGGTTATACTTTAAAGAAAAGCATGTTACTTGAAAATCCAGAGTTGCTTTTTATCATCCTTATGAAGGCTTGAAGTGGTGGCGTATGGGCTTTAAGAATAAAGATGAGGAAGGGAACTAATAGTGCAAAGGCAAAGTTTAATTGAAATCAAGACAATAACAGTAAAAGTAATAGAATTGATTAACTATATGACATAACTTATGGGGAGAATACAGTTATAGATTATCAGATCATATAGAATATGAAGGAGGTTGATGTGCCAATTCGGAGTAAAGGAATGAGAATCAGAGGGAATCTCTAAAAAGAAGATTAAGTCTCTAAAAGAAGATTAAAGATTAAAAATGATTATATTGTAGTCTAATGTTGGACTCAGGGAAATAAGCTGAAGCATTATCAAAAAAAAAAAAAGTCCAAAGAATACATGCAACTAAAAAAGAAGGGGAAAATGTTAAAGGAGCACATTGGAAAAAGAGAAAACAAAGAGTTGAGCTGTGTGTGTGAGAGAGAGAGAGACAGAGAGAAAAGTGACCAGTCATTTCATGAAGAAGTACTTCAGATTATAAATTTTGGAGGACAGACCACTTTCAGTTACCTACTAGTTACATGACCATGAACAAATTTTCTAGTAAGTAATATTGAGAAAATAATAAGACCGTTCATATACAATTTTGCTGATTAAGTGACATAATCATAACACACGCAAAGCTCTTCCCATAATTCCTAGCATGTACAAAGTATTATTGTTAAGAATTTAATTGTTCAGGACCATTAGTATTAAGTTCTAGGACACAGAATTTTAACTGTGTACTTTTTACAGCTTTCTTACATTTCATTTTCTATGCCTCGAACTAGTAAAATTTTAGTCTAAGAACATTATTGGAGAAAATAAAAAGCCAGACAGAAATCTAATCAGTGGTTCTCTAGCCTGGAGGGAGAGGATTGACAACAAAGCAGCACCAGGGAAATTTTTAGAGTGACAGAAATGCTCAGTATCTTTGATTGTGGCGAGGTTGCATGACTGTATATAATACATTTCTCAAGTGTCATAGAACTTTGCATCTAAATAGTGTGAATTTTAATTTATGTAAATTATGTCTCAATAAATCTTTAAAAAATTATTGAAAATACGCAAAATTAAAATGAATTATTTTTATATGTTACCCAAATATTACTAACTATGCTAACAGAAAATTTTACTTAATCTAACACCTCCCAAGCAATTAAGAGCCAAGTTCCCTCCCAAAATAAGGTTGGGGGGGCATGGTAATGGGTGGGGTTGGCCTACAGCTTTGGAACCCAGAGAGAAGACTATAGTGAATGAGCCAGAAAAAAAAGGACTAAATTGTTGAATCTAAAGCAGCAATCAGTTAACCAAGAAAGATCAAGAAAAGGATTTAGGGTGGACAGTTCAAGAATAGGCAAGGCATTTAACAAAGAAATAGATTCTGGATATTCTGGATATTCACTGACAGTAATTAAATGAAGAAAAACAGATATATGAGCAGTAGTCCCAACTTATTTTGAGCAAGCTGAGTTTACGCACTGATGGGGTATCTATGAGAGGATGGCTTGGAGACAATTAGAAATGCGAATCTTATGCTTACAGGGAAGGTAGGAGCTGAAGTTAGGAGAGAACAATACCAAAAACAACACAGGAGGTTTGGGAAGAGGAGAGCAGGAAGTGAAGAGTTCAGAAAGGGAGATTTAATGTCAGTGGAGAACAACTCACTTTAGTTTGCAGTTTTATTTAGGATCTTTAGTGTAACCAGTATTGCCGTGTGGGTATTTGGAAGGTTGAATGAAATTCAGTCCAGTCTCTAGTTTAGGTTAGTCTTTCCTAAAGTTTCTTCATCTAATCCTCATCCTCCTTTCTCTCAGAATGAGCCCATCTAATTAATTTTTATTCCTCTCCCTTCCCAATAATGAGTAGAAAAGTTTCATGAGATGATTGTATTAGTGAAATATTTAGAATGCATTCCTTGGAAATCTGAGAAAGTGTTAGACTGTATGACGTTAGTTACTCTGTAGTCATTTTTGCACCCTTGACCAGTAGCAATCATCATTAGCATCTTTGGAGAAAGAACAGTTTGATATTTAAGCAGCTAAGTATTTCCTCTTCTCATTATAAATAACCCCAACTTAATGGCAATCCTAACTTAATGAAAAATTTTAGTATCGTTTTCTAAAATATTTATTTAGCCAACATGGATAAAATTACAAGTATACAATAAAAGTTAATACATCTTTCCTTTTAATTATACTATAGCTACATAAGGCAAACAGATACGTTTTTATTTACAGCACGAGTATTCTCTACTATAAGTTTAAAATGTACATAAGAAAAATTATATGGGTCTCTTTTCCAGCATCAGTCTTATCTCAGTTTTTATCTGATGGATTTTTTTTGTGTGATTTTTAAACAACATTGTCAATATTTTTAAGTATATTTAAATTTCTATTTCTAAACAAACATGAATATAAAGATGCATTTGAATGTCTTTATTATGATCCTTTCAAACCTTCCATGAAATCTGGTGATATGTGTAATAGTGGATGTGTTGAAATATGGCTATGTTAATTAGGTCCCAAACGTGGGACATAGTGGTGTTTGATAATTATATCAGACTAAAACATAATAAGATGGGATCAAGACATACACAGGGTAATAATATGTGCTACTCTGTGGATCTTAATGTAGATTTTAGCCATCAGGAAAAAGGTAAAATATTCCAAAGTGCTTAATACATATGGGGACTAGTTTATTAACCTAATGAATCTGATTCATGTTTGTACTTTTATAAATGGTTTTTGTAGTTTTTTTTAGAAGCAATTTTAATACTAGCCATTGTATTCCTTCTGTGAGGGACTTTCATTTTAAAATGTAGTTATCCCCTAAAATATACCTTGTTTTTTTCAAAGATATTTTTAACAAGTTAAAAATAACTAAGTTGATAGAAAGTAACTAGCATTTTCCCCTACGCATGTCACTGTATAGCTGGGAGAAAATGTATATGGGTAAAACAATTACACTTTAGCTGGTCCAAAAGGTTGTTCTAGATTAGATCACACTTATGATTTTTTTTTCCTGGGCAAATATCCTGATTTAATGAACTTTTCAATACAATCTGTGTCTATCTCTCTGTCTCTCCCAGGCACATGCATTCTCTAACTCTCTCTCTCTCTCTCTCTCTCTGTCTCTCTCTCTCTGTCTCTCTCTCTCTCTGTCTCTCTCTCCTTTTTTCCCTCCCTCTTGTCATTCTCCTTCCCTCCCTTCTTTCTTCATCTTATTCCACTCCCAGCCTCTGTACACACACACACACACACACACACACACACACACACACATGTTTTGTGAGGGAAATTTTAATGAATGCAGTACCGGGGCAAACAGTAAGAATTTTTAGTACAATTTCATTATCTACATTAATGAAATAGGTATGACAATATAAAAGAACAAACACCTATGTATTGTTTGGCTTCAAAATTAACCAACCAGAGAGTTATTTAGCAGAAGGAATCATAAAGAGTGTCTGGTCTAAAACTATTCACTTTACAGGTGATGAATTTTATGCCCAGAAATGTGAAATGAAGTGCTTACAATTACAGGGCTTGTGAAATCAAGACTCGAACCCAAGTTTTGTCTCTTATCTTTAAACCAGTGCTGTTTTTTAGATTTTCTTTAATACTATCTATTGTAAAAGTACCCATTACCCTAAATTTGGGGACTCTATTTCCTTAGATCACTAGATCACGCCTAATAACTAAGGTCCTAAAGTAGTTTGAATATGTTTCTTTTGTCTATAGGGAAAGTAGTCTATGAAATTTGTCTATAGCATCTCCTTTTGAAGTATTGTTTAAAGAATATGGCAAAGAGTTAATAGAGAAACGACCGCAAAGAGTATCAGTTAACCTTGATATCTAAAATAGATTGTCAAGGCTGAGAACGTAATTCAAAGGACTATAGCTCATAACTGACCCTCAAGGTAGTACAAGTTTGTAACTTTCTAGATCTTTTATATTTCATTTAATTTCATGTTCCACTTGGGCACATATGAAGTTCAGTTTTCCTAGATTCCCAGGAGCAAAGATCGTCTTATAAGCAAACACATTATAAACAAAATCAAATTATGTTTTCTTTCATTCCATATGTGTCAGTTCCTAATGAGCACAGTAGACAAATCCACAAAATTGATTAATTTGGAAGTAAGTATTCCTCAAAACTTGTGTATCTTAGTTGCACAGTTAAGATTTTGTTTACACTTTAAAAGAAAATGCTTCTGTTTACCCTAGTACTAATATACAAGTAATTTGGTACATAATTTGTAATTTTTTCAAAAATACTTTCATACTTTTTCTCAATTTAGCTTGTTCCAATATTTGTTATTCTCTGCATTACATCTATTTTTAGTAAAAAATTTAGCTAACAAAGTATACTTTTAATGAAGTTCTAGTATATAATTTAGTATAAAATTTCAAAAAATTTGTTATAGGCAAGTGATTATGAAGAAATCACTTTAAAATAACTTGTAAAATTTTTGTTGCATAGTTTCTTCAATTCCACAACTGCAGAAACTAATATGGAAAATTTTATAGCATGCCAGATCATTTTTTTTAATATTCATAAAAACTGGAAAGATCTGCACATTTTTACATTTGAAAGGATTTCTTATTATAAACCACTTTCAGTTAATACATCAAAATGCTTTTATTTAAAAATAAATATATGTCCATAAGATAAATTAAGTAATGAATGGGAGCGTTTTTAAAATTATTTAACATTTATTTCCAAAGCACTTTTATCAAATCATAACAAAAAATATAAGGTTTTCAAACTGGATAATTTGTCCTATTTCTCACAAACATTTTCTGTTATTTTTTAAATGACATTTTTCTTCTGAATAATGTATAGTCATTGTGGATATTTTATAAACTTTATCTTAACCCAAGTAAAAGCACAATAGCACTATACTTCTAATAACCAGTGATAACTTGAACACTCTGGTGTATGAATCTTAAATCTTTTTCATTCCATCTGTCTTTTGTATAGGTTATGTGCGTATATATTTTATGAATATATAGTTTTTTAAATTATCATTTATAAACTATAGTACTATATCTACCATTTAATCTGTTTTATAATTACTAATTGCAGTATCTTTATTTTATATAATTTATATGAATGTACATACACACTCTACTCATCATTTTGCAGATACACCAGAAATGCAGTCAACCCCCCATTGTTGGACACTTGGAGTTTCTTTTCCCAGGCCTTCCTGGTTATCAAACAATGGGGAGATGAATATAATTGTATGTACATCTTTGCACATTGATTTATTTCTTTAGGACAGACCCTGGGGAGTGGAATTTCAGGTTTAAAAATATGACCATTGTAAAGCCTTTGATACACAGTACCAAATATGTTGTTTTTGTTTTTTTGGTTTTTTTACTTCTTATCATTGTACAGCAGGTACTTAGTGATCATTCGTATAAATGACCACTAATTTTTTGTCAACAGCTAGATGTGACTATCAGTCTGAAAAATAAATTTTTTTCACAGTTATCAGATATTGAAAAAATGGTTAAAATATTCAGTAAAGTCAAGGAGAATTTTTTTGAATTGCACTGCCTTTGAAAATAAAATTATAACATGACAAAATATTATAGATTCATATTTATCTTGAGTCATTATAACAATTTCTATGCTTATTCTTGTGGTTATTGGAAGACATTGATAAGTAGTTTTTATAGACTATCCTACTGAGTCTAGATAATAAACATAAAAAAATAAACATCCTGTGTAAATTAACCTCAAGATGAGCAAATAGCTTCCACACTGATTATACCCTTTTTTTTTTTTTACTGCCTTTAGTTTGGTACATACCTAAATAGTGATTACATGAATTTGGCCCTTTTAATTTTTCATTTGAAATATTATTTCTGTCACTCTCATCACTATTGTCTTAAATCATTTGTTTTGTTCTGTGCCTCTTCTACATTGTATCTTCTTAGAAGAAAAGTTTGTAAACTAAGATTCAATAGGATAGTTAGTCAAATGTAATTTCTTTCCTCTCAATGGTTTGGTAAAAAATAGTTAATTTTAAAAATATGTTTCTACCATATAAGTAATATACTTCTTTAGCTTCAACCAAAAAACTGCTTCAGTAATATTTAGTTTTATGTTCAGGTTAAATTTATTATTTCTATATGTATTTGAAAATCAATTTGAATTATTAAAGGTACACTTTGTATTATCAATTATTTGGTTGGTTCAACAGAAAATAGTTTTTGTTGGAAATCCTTCACTATTAATTAAAACTTGATATTGCAAAATGTCTTTAATTCTTATATTTAAGTGGGAAACAAATTTAAACTATACCTTTTAAAATGATGAAATTCAGAATAAATCCAATTATAAAATGCAAATGTTTAATGATCATTGCACAATTTCTTGATATATTTTTTGTTTAAAAACATGAACTAATAAATTTGTTTTGTAACCTCAGATTATTTGAAGGCACATCTTAGTTTTGTGAAGACACATAATAATCAAAGAAAAAGGAATTGCAGATATGACTATTTTTATCAGAAACCCTCTTAAAACAGCCACTTAATTAAATTTTAAAATCTCAATTAAAGGAAGACTTTTTTTTTTAACCTTAAGCCAAAAAATTATATAGCAATAGGAAAAAAGGATGGGGTGAGTGGAGGAAGGATGTTTAAAAAAAATCATTAAATTAACCACAAGAATTTGGGGTACTAACTGATGCAGTTAAATAAGATTAATAATCTTAGACTTTCTTAATGTCTGTAATGTTAGGTTCTCTCTCTTTTTTCCCCCTGAATTTCAGGGTTCTTTCTTTCAGCTTTGATAGTAGGCTTAAGAGGTTTTTTTTCTTAAAATCCCCAGATTTGAACATTTATTTAAGGTCACAAGATAGATCACCAAATCGGCAGTCTTGCCATATTCTGATCACTAATGTTTAGCTTCATTGTGAATTGCATTACTGCCAAATCTGCGTCCCAGCTTCAAAGAAGTTTGGGGTATGAAACTGCTTTAGAACCCTAAGAGTAGGTGTACGTGTGTGTGTGTTTGGAAAAGCCAGCAAAACTAATACTGCATGAACTACAGAAATCACTGCAGGTGTACTGATGATCATTGCAGCACATATGTAAATAGTGAACCCTAAGCAATCACTGGCTGCTGCCCTTCTATCTGGGCGTTTTCAGCTACATCTCTGGATACAAAATCCACCTATAACCTTTTTTAACTTGATTGTCCTACCAACATTATAACTATGATTTTAACTTTCTGCACACATTAAATAGTCCTTTTTAAGTTCAAAATAAACATTGAATGACTTAGATATATTGATTTAAGAACAAGTAAAACTCTCAAGTGGGTTATATAAAAATAAATGGCTTACTGAATATGTGATATGATATTCGGAAACACATTCAATTAGAATCAACAAAATATTGTACTATTTAAATTATGTGACAGAGAATGGACCAGGAGCTTCCAATCTGAGAAAAACACATTTTGAGATATGTATGAATTCCAGCACATCTGCATTTGACTTTTTTTTTTTCCTGCCTTAAAATTTTTAGAGTGGAGAAAACAAAGCATTGTGTAATTTAAATATATTATTGGGAAAGAGACAGCTTGATTTTTACAGTTTAATACACTTAAAGAGATTATCTCAATAGACATGCAAACTTTTCTTGTAAATGTGTTTGTCCAAGAAGTTTGATTGTCACATTAGTCATTTTTAATTATAACTTAAAAAATTTTTGATATTTAATTTGATTTTGAACACATAATGACTAAATTTGTAGCATGCTCAAATTACAAAATCAAATCACTAAGATGTCTTTTGTGGTAAGCATAGTATCATCACATATAAGAAAATGAATTTTAGAAATTCTTAGATAAATGTATCCTCTAAACCTTTAAGCTAATATTTCCACAATGTATTTTTGAGGTTATTATCACAAAATATTAACAGATAATAGGTGAGGTGAGATTTCTGTGATCAAATGATTATTCTTTATCGTAGAACTTTCAGGACCCTTTATATGCAAATTTGAAGTGTAAATCTGAAAGAGACGGGATTGAACAAAAACCTGCCTCTTTAACACTTTTACTTATTTTCCTTTTATAGAAGTACAGCATTGGACATTAGAGTTGAAAGTTTAGAAATTACATATTCCATTCCCCAACCAGAGAGCGAACAGCTTTTCTAATTGCAATGATTCCTCTAAATTGGTTTTCATTCCTCGGGGAAAGAAACAAGAAGACTGACTTTGGTTGAAATCAAAATAATTTTATTGAAAATATTATTTCTCGGTTATTTTCATTGGAGAAAAGGACCAGCAAAGAAAAATCAACTTGCTGGTAAAGAATCCTTTCTGATGAATCTCTTTATCAATAGGATACTTTCCTCTCTAAGGATATTATTGTTTGTGGAGTGTTTTCTTTACGAAAATAGGTTGATAAGAATGTAGGAAACTAATGGAAGACTTCACAGGAGCCAAAAAATTTTAGAGAGAGTCATATCTGGTTACTGTTTGTCCTACGGATTAAACTCATTGGAGAATTTAAAGCTCTAAGTTAAAAGTATATCTACCCAAGTCTGTTGACTGTATATTCATTAAGGTGGTCCCTTGAGATTTCATTGGTTAGGACTCTAACAAAGAATTTTTCCATTTAGAGACTATCTGTAGATGATAGTTGAGCCTGGAGTTGAGACATTTGTTTGGAGATTGGAATTTTAGTTAATAACTATTTAAATGGTTATATCACTCTATTTGCATCTTTGTTTGCTTGTAGCAAATACAGATGAATATCCTTCTTAACCCCGCCCCCCCCCCCCCCCGTCCCCAGTTACCTGTTAAACGTAAATGATTCTGAGAGAGAATCATAAACTTGATTGTACAAAATCTTTAAACCATTACTAAGGAGAAAGGCTTTTGTTGCAAAGCAGTATTAAACCAATATGCTTTAACACAGGGGTGGGCAAACAGACCCACAGACCACATTCAGCCCGCTGCTCATTTTGTAAGTAAGGTTTGATTAGTGTACAGTCACACTCATTTGTGTATGCATTATCTGTAGCTGTCTTTATGTTATAATGGCAGTTTTGTCAGAGAGCATGTGGTCTGCAAAGTCTAGGATATTTATTGTCGGGCCCTTTACAGAAAAAGTTTGCCAATTCCTGCCAGTATATATCTTATCACTACCTACTAATCAGACAGAATTTAATGTAGCTTCATAAGAAGTTGATGTGCAGAAAATAGTATAAATATTAGAAAATGCATATATATGTATGCGTATATACCTGTATGTGTGTGTATATATATATATAATATATGTATATATGTTATGTGTTTAACCTTTGTCTATTGATGCTATTCAGATTTGAAATACTATTTTCCTATTATGATATCAAAATGAAACATTTTTTAAAGAAACTTCCCACACTCTCAATTTAGAAAATGTTATTTCAGTACACATAATTGTGTGATGCCAAGATGGCTTTTTTGTTCCCTTGCCCTTGGAGAAAATAAACATTTTTTAAAATTTTCAGAATAAAACAAAATATATTTATATATAAATAAACAAAAGATATTTATCTGAGAATATCTCTTGAGGTGTAAACAATTTCAAACTTGTGTTTTAATCGAGTAATAGACATGATACTTGACAGTATTCCACCTTCATAGCACAGAAGCAGTCACTTGATTTTATGTATCATTCAACTTATATTAACATGACATATATATACCCCATTTTAAAATTTGATACATAACTAATTAATCAAATCATTATTAAAATGTGACTCTTAAAAGGAACCAATTGCCTCACTTTATTGAATAGTTGATATAAATTTGCCCTTATACTTAGAGGTCATTTAATGTAAGATCTACATTATTTTATTCAAGATTTTCTTATTCCTCTTTAAAACATTTTCTTCCCTTTTTATCGTATTTAATTAATTGATTTCTATCAAGAATTTGATAGATTTGTTGCTATCAAGAATTATCAGGTATATGATGAGATTTTTTTCAAGTATTAAAATACCAATTTTTACGTAGCACAGTGTTATCTGGATATCTTTACTACAGTTTTAAAGTTATGATCTTAAACAAGGGGTATGTATGTGGATGTTTACATTCCTACCTACACTCAGTGTTTGTGAATTTCCACGACAACATTTTATTATAGAAACACACTTGAGCCTACTAAGCTATGGTTATTTTTCTGGTTGTCGACTTCTAGTATACAATTGAGATTTTGTTTTTACATTACTCATATTTATGAGAAATGGAATTTTTCTATAAAATCTCTTTAATAAATATCATAAATATACTGTTAGAGCATTTTTTATGTTAGCTAAGATTTCCTAACAGAATTCAGTTCTTGTTCTAAAGTTTTAAAGCCCTCTTGATAGCTGTAATTGATGTGTTTTGAGGTAGCCACCTGTTATAGAGAGCATTAATCTCATTTTGTAATAGGCTTACCATCTCACTTTCTTGCCTCCGTTCATTCTTTTTTATTTTTATTTAATGATTTCATTAATACTCTGTGCCTTTACTGGCATGGTATCTTCCGAGGATTATTATTCTACGTTTCCCTTTCTTGACTCTAGTTCTCTGAAGTTTGAGTCAAAAGATCTTGATAACTACATTCACATGTATGTGGGGCAACCTACTCTAAACACGGGCTAATTTTATGATAATAGTGTCTAAATGCAATTGTAAAATTGTATTTGAAAACAATTAAATGTATAACTTCTCTCCAGTAAATAAGTGAAATCTTGATGAATTGCAAGCCAAAGTTCTTATGTTAATACTATTGTCAAATTTATATGCTGTCAAATATATTCTCCTTGACCTACATGTAGCACAAAGTGTTTTCTCTTTAGTGAAGATTTGTTGTCTACTGTCTACTGTTTAAGTTCATTTACATTTTATTCAGATTAAAATTATTTTACATATTTAATAATCATGCTTTTATTTGCCAAATTGCATACTTTAAATAAATCTAAAATAGTGCATTTAAGTTGTACATACTACCTTGAATGAAAGTAATTTATCAGCCTAGCATTTCTTCTTTTATACATCCTGTAAGTAAGGCTCAGAAATAAGAACTGAACATTAATTGTATGGATTTTTTTCTACTCGATAGGTGCTATGGATATAGAGGAGAGAAATCGCCAAATGAAAATTAACAAATACAAACAGGTAGCCGGATCAGATCCCAGACTGGAGCAAGATTACCATTCGAAGGCAAGACATTTTTCTTTTTAAAAGTTGTAAGATAATCAGTTACTCATATGAAACCATTAGATTCTCTTAAAAAGGTGAATACAGATTACTCAGACATGCACATATAATGCAGTGGCCCTATGATATTATTAAATGCTAAAATTTATTATGTATTTATATACCAACTTTTAGGTATAGAATTTGCCTTATTTTTAAAAATCATCGTATTATAATAGGAGATAAATGATCTGAAAAACAAATCTTTTAGAAATTTTTCATTTTATAAAACCTATAAAGGCCTTAAAACCTTCAAAAGTGTTTAGGAAGAACTTCTGTTACCTTTTTATGGTATTCCTACACATATAATTATTTTTTATTTTATAGTGTTTTAATCTAGTTTATTAATGAGTTACTGTAACAAAATATATATACTCATGAGGAGTTGTAAGGTCAAAAGTTTTTTTAGTGAGGATCTTTTCTAACTACTTTTAGGGAATAAGTTGAGGTATGAAGTTTACCAAGATAGAAAAGAAAAGTATTATTTCATTGCTCTTGCTCTTTATTGCCTTCATATTTTCAAAACATTTTTAGGTTCATTAAATTATTCATTGCCAAAGTCATGAAAAGACTTTGCTGTAATGTACCTATTTAAAATTTAATAAAAGAATGACAATGGCAAAACTTAGTCTTAACATTTAGTTATTACATGCTCTATGGCTTAGTTATTTAATCATTGTAATTATGTAATATTTATAGTCTGTGTATGTGTGTGTTAGAGAAAGAAGTTTGGATTTCTTGGTCTATTTTATTCTTTCCTACTAAACCTTCAGTTTCTCTCCATTGTACTCCATTTCTTTGGTAAAGTCATGACTTAAGTAAAGCATAACCAGTTGGACATGCATCTGTTATAGGTAGCACAGGTTTCTAGTTTCTCTGCTGTACATCCTAGAGAAGGCAGAGATTCTTACATCAGCATCATCTTCCAAAACACCAGTCTCTTCCCCAAATCAATGAACACTGACACGGTGAATATAGGATTGTTCATCACAGAATCCTGGTGTACTGTAGATGGCACAGGCTAAAGCCAAAAGAAAGGTAAATTTAAGAAAAGCAAAAATAGCTTTGCCTTTACTCACCAGGTTCTAAACTTCTAGAAATCTTTCTCTAAAATGAAAATATAAATAATTTCAGATAGATTCAGTGAATTTTGTAAAAAATAGTTTTGTAATTTTATAATATTTCAGATACTTCCCTAACCTTATGAGCTTGATGTCAGAAATGATATCCATGCCTTTCCAGTTACTTTTTTGGTATTTCTGCCTAGGGCTAAATAGATAGGCCTGATCTTTTGTGGCATATATTATGTTCCAATCTCTCATTTATTCATTTTATATAATCCAAGGACCAAGGCATGAAGTCCTAATAAAATAGGATATTAAAACTTCTGTAAACATGGCTTTGAGAACACAAATTTGTTTTATTTATCTATATCCCACTATATTTCAGGAAGGAATGTAGATGATTTTTTTTAAAATACATATAATACTCTCATTAATATTGTCAATGAAGAAATGAATATCAAGGGAAAATGAAGTCAACAAAACAAGGTAAAGTTTATAAATAAAATGCATAGTGTATGATCCTGTCCCCCTGCTACATGGGGGCATATACTTTGTCAATAAGCGTCCTAACAATCAGCAAAGGCAGAAAGGGAAACTGGGTCAGTTGTGTGATTTACAAAATTTCTACAATAAAAACAAGTTCCTTAGAAACAATACCAATGATTCTGCTTATGGATACATGACAGAAATTTCTTACAGGAGGATTGACTACTATTTTTTAGAAAAACAAGTTGCGATTCCATTCCAATTCATAAATAAATGAATGCTGAGGCTTCAAACTTTTAGGTTAGAAAATAATTAAGTTTTGGCAATGGATTAATTATACTAAGTAATGTAATTTCCTGGGTATTCTCTAAGGCAGCAGTGTTCAAAGTGTGCTCCCACCAGTAGTATCAACATCACCTGAGGACTTTTAGAATGCCATTCTCCGGCCTCCTCTAGACCTACTGGAGCAATACTCTTGGGGTGAGGTCCCTGTATTTCAACAAGCTTACCAGGTGATCTGATGTAGACTCAACTTTGAGAACTGCTCTAAGGTGAGCTGCTTGTAGAATTTACAAGGTAACTGAATGAGTTGACTTCTACAGTTACAATTTTAGCTTAGAAACCAATGATGAATTATGTCATTAAAAAATGGAGACTGAGAATTTATGATCTGACTCCTTTCCAGGGCCTCTCACAGTTTCTAACAAATCCTATCCCTTGGATATCAAATACTTATTCTGTTTTCTATTGCTAGAGTTATGCATTCACCTTAACCAAAAACGTAATCAAGTCATTAAGGAACAACTTTTTAAAAGGGTCCAAAACACATCTACCTGTTTTGTTCCACTTCAGATTACTTACTGATGTGGAACTATCTTTGCCTGGTCACCTATCTTCCCATCATCCCTAGCTTGATCTTCCTCTCTCAGAGATCAAAGAGAAAATTATAGAGGATTCTTTATCAGTCAAGGGGATTTGCAGATTTAGTTATCAATTTCCATACAAACAGTTCCTTGGATTAAAATTTTCGACATCATCCCTCTCTTTTTAATGAGGGATATTAGGTTATATTTTCATTTTCTCTTCCTTATTTTGATAGCAAGGGCCAATTAAAAGTTTGCTATTGAGCTATATAATTTAATATTTTAGAACTAATGTCTTGAGAGAAAAAAAATCATTTAACAGATGAGGGAACGAAGGTATAGAAAGGTTAATTAATCTACCCAAAATTACATAGCCACTAAGTCATGGAAAGTATTATTTGTAGGTAATTTGTTTTCAAATTTGAGATAACTGAGATTATATCTCAAGCATCAAACATATGGAGCATATGCTGTACCTCTGAGGTATATTCCTGAAATACCAGTGGAGCTGTTAAGAAACTTTGATGGAATCTACTTGAGTATGGAATCTACTTGAGTATTACTGAAGTTATTTGTTTTTAACTACACATTCCGCAGTTTAAAGTCATTGCCTCCCTGAATTTCTCAAGTCTTCTACACTAATAATTGTAAACAATTCTTACTAATTTAAAAACAAAAATATTTTTAGTAACTTACTTTGAAAGCATCCGTAGAGCCATGGCTATTAAGTTACTGTCTTTCTAAGAATATTTTAAATATATTAGGAAATTTGAAAGCAGACAATCTGTATGTAATGAGTAACAAAAGGCATGTGCAGACGTGATTCCTATTTAATCAGTGGATGGTTTCTTGGGGATTTTCCCTCAAAACAGAATTTAACTATTTTTCCCTCAAAACAAGATTTGAGGGATTTTCTCTCAAAACAGAATTTAACAAAACAGAATTTAACTTTCATACCTATTTGTGTTCTCTCTATCCCAGTTTAAATGTGATTCATCTCTTCCACCGGTGGCAAAAGTTTAAGGATCAACTTTTATTTTTTTCTATGAAACCAATATCTTCATTTGTTCAGAAAAATGTGTTTTGTCTATTAAATTTAACAGTACAAATTATAATTCAGCATAGACCATCTACCCTTCTGAGAATTATATAATGGTTAATTAGTATAATTAGCAATAATTGGAAATCAAACAATGTGTGTATTATATCTGAAAATTAATATGTAGAATTTGATGTTTATTTAAATATATGATCTTTTTTAAATTAGTTTCATTTAATATTTTTAAATGATTCCAGAAGATATTTTTAAAAAGGATAACCTATAACATTTCAACATAGAATGCTCTACAGTTCATTGATACAGTATTGTATTTATTTGGAACTCAAAGTTTATTTCTCTGTGGAAACAATGCACTTTTTAAAATGGTGGTAATGTTCCCACAAAATCATCACAAAAATATTTTACCCTTGTTATAGCATTTATAGCTGTGTTCTTACTTGTCTCTATAGAATTAAGTAATGTAGCCCGTAAATTGCTCAGAATTTTTCAAATGTGGACCAGAAGTCCATACAAATCCATTTAACCCATAATCTAATAGATTGAGTTAGTATTGTGGGATCAGAGGACAATATAGCAAAAAAAGGAAAAGAAAGAGTTCTCCTCCATTCATTGTACATGCCTCACCCTATGCACATGTTACCTTTTCACCCAGGCTTTTTGTCTTTTAAGGACCTATTCACCAATTTCAAAGAGACATAGTAGGAGGAAAGCAGTCAAACTACAGTAATTTTCATTATAATATGAATAATAAAACAGAAATAGTTTCATTTTTTAACAAAAGCCTTGTAGATAGAAATAAAACTCACATGTCTGAATTGTAGACCAAATCAATATAAAAAATTCAGACAGGTAAAGACAGTTTTTTTGTATTTTCCCTTTATTAGAACTTCCTCTCTTCTCAACATTGAAATACACGTTAAACGCCCACCTTTAGTGTTTTAAATTGACTTTGAAGACACAGGCAGTAGGGCCACCAGAAGAGGGGAGACGGATCGGGGCTCATTAGCAGTGTCCATATACCATCTGTTTATAAGTTTGATATTTGTAAGTCAGGAGTACTTTAAGGCTCCAATATCATCAAAACATGGCAGCCATACGAGTATAGTGTGCTAGATGAAACACAGCTTGGAGTCAAGCAAACTTGACCTGGGTGGCTTTGGATAGGTTGACCTCTTATTCATAGTTTTTTTCTTTATTAAACAGAGCTTTGAGGTCTATTTCATGGGGCAATGATTAGAATGAAATGAGCTGATGTATATAAATGGTTTAGCATTTAGTAAAATGCCCAATAAGTGGTGCAGATAATATTCATTATAATTATTATAACAACAGTAAATGTAATTATAGGCATCAGAAATGAATATGATGAGGTTGAAAAGAAATAATTGCGCTAATGAAAAGGATTTTAGTGTAACTCAAATATTGAATTTTCCTTTATTCTCAAGGAGATTCAAGCAGTAGAGATCTAAAAGAAAGAATCAAATTTAGGGGGAGAGAATTTGTGACTCTTCAAGGGATATGGAGATTTAAAAAAAAATAAAAGGAGACTGGAACATGTTATAAACTAAATTTCTGAAATTAAGAAATTATGTTATCAAGGTTGACATTAAATGAGCCTGTTATTAACAGGTACACGTATGGGTGTGGGTATTTAAAAAGTAATGCTTCTTAAAAGCAGTGTGTCATAAACGGATCTGAAAACTGAAAGACTAAGTTTATGAAAAGCAAATTTTAATAAGTAGATTAGGTGGCCTTGTACAAATTACTAAGAAGATAAATGAAAATACAGGTACTATTTATTAGAAGTGCAGAAATGAAAGATGTTTTAAGTTTATAGCAGTGATTAAATTTTTTATTTTATTTTTTATTTTTTCATTTTTTTGCCTAAGCAGAAAAGTTCAGTTGCTACTAGCATACAACCGCCCGGTTACTTTATGGTTAAATTAGCTCGGCCTCGTGTCCACTGCAGGAAGAGTTGCAGCAGCATCCGTTCTCAAGCTACCGAGAGAACCCGGTATTCACATAAAACACCACAGTACCAGTATTACAAGGAATCATCTGATGAATAGAGCAGGAGAATTCTAACAGGAGTGATTTCAGTAACCCAATCTCTACCCTGCAAAGTCCTCCAGGAGTAGATTAACATGTCCCATAGAAATAGTGAAACATCGTTTCTTGGAATAAGCAGTCTACTATTTCGTGAACAGAGGCAAGATTTGGATTTTCAAAAAATTCCTGCTAGGTTTAGTCTAGCCAGATATCCAGCAGAAAGATTTCATTTTTTAAAATTAGAATTAAGATCATCTATTCATCGTATCCATCCCAAACCAGGTCAGGAAATCTTACCACTTATTGATGGAGATGTCAGAGAGAGTGCCAGTGGCTACACCTGGATTACTTCAACAAAACATGCCATTTCTGTAAACTTCTACTTTATCAAATTTTTCTATTTCTGTGTTTATTTCTACATAACCCTGCAATCAGATAGCTTCATGTTCTATAGCAAAATCTCAAGAGAAGTTTTGTAAAATTGCTGCTATGGGGACATAGGGAGAAAAAAAAGACCAGTTACATTACCCAGAAGCATTCTTACTGCTAGACTTGGCTCTGAAAAAGTGTGCTGAGTCCTGGGTGCTGCTGCTACCTCTTACATTCCCCATGTCACCCCCCGCGATCTGACGATACATTTTGATGAAGTATTGCACATTTCAGATTGTTTCCTGGCCCAAAACCAGGCCATACCCCAGTAGACTGGCTATTTACCCAAGCCAGCCAGCCAAACTCCAAGCCTAAATTTAACTAGTAACCTGCTGTCTACTGTTTTTACATCACTCTATGCTTGTTCCTTTACTAAGCGTATTTATGAAGAGAGAACTAGATTTTAAAATCTAGGTATTAAACTAGCAAGTAAGAGCAGCAATATACAATATGGCCCTACAAGTGCAAGAGATAAGAATGGTAATCTTTACGAAGGCCTGATTTAAAAAATCTTCAGTCCCACCTGCAAAATTGACAAATGGCTATATAGCCTCATTAAAAGAGAGTGGTAGATTGAAATGAAAAAGAAATCAGATAAAATCATATTTTAAAGGCCTTTATATTCTATTTTCTCTCATCTGTGGTTGTTTCCTTACTGAAGTTTGTAAGGGTAAATTTCTCATTTATGTTTTATTAAAATCCATGAAAATAGAATTTTAAAGAAAGTAGAAATTTTCTGTATGTATTTATATAATTTCTTCCTTTATCTTTAAGATAACGGAAGGGATGATCCATATATCAAGGGAGGAGGAACTGTTGGAAATATAACTTCTCGCTGTTGGTGAGCATTGTTGTAACCACAGGAGCAGTCATATTCACAGCACAACTTCTGAAGTGTTGATTACAGTAAGAAAGAGATATATAGGTAGTTGCTAATCACTCTCCAATTTATTTTTAGTGATTATGATTAAATACAGACAACAGAAAGTCTTATTAAAAGTCGACTGGAGAACCAAACTGCATGGGTTCTGATCCTACTTCTTTTGCTATTTGTATGACCTTGGGCAAGTTAATTAACATCCTTGTGTCTAGGTTTCTTATTCTATAAGATGTGCTAATTAATAGTAGTAACTGCCTCATAGGATTCTTTTCAAGATTAAATATATATATATATATATATATATATATATATATATATACATTTATGTATAATATGTATATGTATACATATATATCTTAAGTAGAATTTGGAATATAATAAGGAATAATTAAATGTTAGTGTAATATGATGATGGTGATGATGATGATGATGGTGGTGATGATGTTAAAGGAGAAAAAGAAAAACTTTTTACAAAAGATAACTTGCTCTGACCAAAATCCTTGGGGATTCAGGTCTATATTTGTTGCCATAAATAATCTAGTAGATGTATATAAGTATATCTTTAAGGTAATCCTAAAAATATGTGGATGGAAAGGGAAGAAAAATGTAAAACTTAATGATAATTTTTAAAGTCTAAAGTTTATTTGGGTTGTCTTATTTTTACCAATTTAGTCAAATTTTTAAGTACCCAAAATTATTATTCTTAGCATTTCTACTCCCTGGCAAGCTGGACATACTTCAATTTTAAAGATAAAGAGAGAGATAAAATAATATTTCACATAATTTATCTATATCTACACACACACACACACACACACACACACACACACACACACACATCCTGAGCCAAAAGAGAATTTGTCTCCTCCATATTTTAGCTAATGGAAGCAACAACTATTCATTATTTCTTGCCTCATAAGTACAAAGAACCTTGCTTTATGTTAAAGATCTCCAGTTGAAAACTTAATGGTAAACAATTTTCACAGAATTTGAATTTTTTATAGTTTTATCTGTGATTAATCTTTGAATTTAAAAGTTTCCAACTTTACGGTTTTTTTTCCTTAACATTTTATATTAGTTTGCTAGGGCTGTCATAATAAAATGCCAGAGATTGTTGTAGACTAAACAACAGAAATTACTTTTCTCACATTTCTGGAGGCTAGAATGCCAAGATCAAAGTGTTGGCAGGTTTGGGTTCTTCCCAGACCTCTGTCCTTGGCTTGCAGGTGCTACCTACTTGCTGTGTCTTCATGAGCATTGCTTTGTGTGTGTCTGTTTCCAGATTTCTGTTCTTATAAAGACACCAGTCAGATTGGATTGGGGCCACCCATATGACCTAACTTTTCCTTAATTGCCTCTCCAAATATAGTCACATTCTGAGGTACTAGGAATTAGGATTTCAACATATGAATTTGGGGGTACACAGTTCAGCCATAACATATCTTTACAAAATAATTAGTGGTCTTTTAAATTATCACTTTACTGCATTATGAAAGCATATTTGATTATAATGTGAATACTGATTTTAAGGTAACTAGCTAATATTGTTTCAAACTTTTTAATTTCTTAAAATGTTATTACTTTTCTCTTTAGATTTTTTTAAACTACTTTCTCACACCCTATCAAACGAAATATATTTAGCTTTGTGTTTGCAGGTTCATTTTTTAAATTTTTTTTCTTAGTCATAAAACCACATTCAATATAAAGATGGTTTTCTTATCCATAATTTCATGCTAACATTTAAGCATGTGTCCTTTTTCTTTACATATATTTGTGAATTGCTACCTCGTGCTATATAACCACATATCAGGCCAGGAAATATAAAAAAGACATTTATTAATTATGAAGTCATTTGAGATTATTAAGACAGCAACTTAAATGTTATAGAATGCTATAAAATTACAGAAGAAATTTTAATTTTTCCCATTTTAATAAAAATAATGTTACTAAAAATAGACACAAGAAAGAATTTTAAATAAGTTACATTTAACTACCTGCTGCTAAAAGGGCTAATCTATGGAAAATAGCTGGTGTAACCAACAGCATAATTTCTTCCTGTGCATTGCTTAAGAACACACAAGGGAAACATTTCTTTTTTTTGACCTCTAGCAAAAAAAGGAAATTTATGCATTCACCGTTGCTTTCATCAAGCCTCCAGAGTTGCTGGCTTTCTAACAACTAGAATACTCTGCAGAGGATGTAAGGATGAATGATATTGGTCACCGACGGGAGAGAGATCTTGCTTTATAGAATCAGGAGGATATGGGAAATAAAGAAGAAAAAAATGTGATGAATAGGGCAGAAACATTCTTTCCAACTCAGATTTCATATAATCTAAAAAGTTACATATAGACATACAAAGAATAAGAATATTCAAAACAATAGAGATGTGAAAATTTATATGTTCGGAACCCATGGCATTTATCACCTCCTAAAATACTTCTGTTTTATATGGTGATTATTTGCTTATTTCTTATCTTTTATAGTAAAGCATATACTTCTTGAGAATGGGGACTATATTTATCTTTGTAGTCTCTCCAGTGGCAAGTATTTTGCTTCGGCTGTAATAAATATTCTGTAGGATTTTTTTTGTATAATAAATATGTTCATGGATACTTAGAGGAAGCTAGAATGGCAGGGGTAGCATGTGTTTGGAAAAGTTTTAGAGGAGGTGAATGTTAAGCTTGTACCAAGATAAGGACAAGATTCGAACTTTAGGAGAAAGTATGGGTAGGTTACTGCCTAAAAGTCAAAAGCAGATTTTCTAATGGGCATATGATTATTGGTTTCTGTGTAATTAATCATAATAGAGAGAATACTGAGAAATAATTCGAAGATTTGGGTTCTAATTTTGATTCTACCAGTTAAGTGAATAAGTCTTTTGATAAATTGCCCAGTAGTTCTTCAAAACCCAACATTTTTCTGTGTACAAACTGAAGGAATCCTATAATCCATAAAGTGCTACACAGATATGTGGTACTTTGGAGGCTGCATTGAAGAACTACTGACACTTGGGTTTCAGGCAACCTCATTAATTAAGCAAATCATTTAAACTCATAACCTAATCTTTAAAATTAGGTTTGAACTAGATTTTCTGTATTTCGTTTCCTTCATCTAATGTTGTCTCATTCACTGATTCAGTAATCTCTGATCATTGTCAGGCTCTCTACTAGATGTAATCTCACAAATGATTGAATTTATACATTTTTAAATTAACCTATGGCATCGTCATTTGATTTAGAGAATAAATTTATATGAATAATGTTTTTGTCTATTACTTCCATGAAATAATTGTTAGCTAAGTTTGAATCACCACTTAAGTCAAAACTTTAGTCAGTTAGGGCAATCAGTCAGTGTGGACCCAAACACATTTATAATTTCAATTTAATTTGCCTAATTATAACTTGAACATGTCTACAGTTTCATTATGTAACAATCTTGTTCATGAGCACAAAATATTATTGTAATTTTTCTTCAATTGAAAAGGTTGCAGGTGTTATTTATTAGCAAAACAAATTTACTGATGTTTTCCTAAACATGGAATTTTGATTGTTTTTATTTCATCAGTTTTAAAGATTCTAAACTAACATACCAATGTGGAAATAAGATAGCTAACCTTGAAATATATCTATATATTGAGAGAAAGAACTTCAGGGAGAAGAAATATTGCATATAAGAGAGTATAGAACTTGATCTGGCACATGGGGGTGCCCAGTAATGATAGTTATATTTATTATTTATTATAACATGTCAGGTAGGGGTAACGAAAAAATAAAATTTAATTTAAAAAAATCTGACAGTTGAACTCCATTCTGATGGATGAACCAAAACCCACCAGCTCAGTACAACTTCCCAACTAACAGAGCAAATGACTGTGATTTT
This sequence comes from Rhinolophus hipposideros, assembly GCF_964194185.1. Lineage (NCBI taxonomy): Eukaryota > Metazoa > Chordata > Mammalia > Chiroptera > Rhinolophidae > Rhinolophus > Rhinolophus hipposideros. Next base: position 28,300,953 of record NC_138059.1, on the reverse strand, counting down.
ATAATTGGCCCTTTTCAGGTCATTTTCATGACTAGAAATACTCACAGCAAGGATAACAGTCTTCAGGGTACAGTCATATAAGAATATGTTACTTCATATGTAAGCCCATTTTCTACCCCCTAACACACACAAAAATTTACCTAAATTTTAAATGCAGCATAAAAGGGTTATTTCAGTAGGACATAAAATATCTTTTTATTCAAGTTAGTTCATATGGTATTGTTTTTATTATTTTAAAGTTTCACTTGTTTAAAATCTATTCAACTACAGTTATAAGTAGTGTTGTAGTGTTATTTTCAAGCTGTTTTTGTATTCTGATTATACATATCATTTTTAGATAGAATTTTCAAAAATCAGAAAATAAAATCTTTATTTTCAAGTATATTCTTGAAGAAACCAATATGTGAATATTTTATGAAGAAATTGCTTAGATTCTAAATATGCTTGCCTAATATCCCATTAAAAGTGAAATTATAGTTCACAAAAATTTTTTAAATGAAAAGAAATAGAAAGAATTTAATACTTGTACAATCTTAGTCAATTCACTCAACTTCTCTGTCAGTTTTGTCATCTATAAAATGAGGAAGCTAGATTATATCCTCTCTGATGTCACTTTCACCTTTAAAATATTGTAATTTTTTTAATGACTCATTGATGAGTAAATAACAAAAAGTATGTTTCAGCATCAAATACCTTTCCCGGGCTTTTTTCTTAGACAAGGAGTAGTTATATGAGACCTCTTTTATATATCTGAACATACCTTGCAATCTTGGGATATTTAGTAACTTTTTCTTTCCTGCAACTCAGAACTACATCCTGGGGTGTCTCTGAAGCTGGTCAACTTTAAATCTGGATTCTAGTTCTGGAACATTAACAGAAAAACATGCCAAAGAAACAGTCAAATGAATGACAGTAGAATAACGAACTGAGTGAATGAGGAAGAGGTAAAGGAAGGGAGGGAGAAATGAAAAAAATATATATGAGGAAAGGAAGGAGGGAGGGAAGAAGGGAGGTATGATCCTTCCAGTCTAAGAATTCATAATCAAATGAGGGAAACACATGTACATAAGTAATACTCATACAAAATAAGCTGTGTTAAGTGATATAATAAAAGTAAACCCTGCGAAGTAAGAATTAGAAGAGAAATATTCATTTGGCTTGGAAAAATCTGGCAATACATTGTAGCATAAACATGAGGTGAAGGACATATCAGGCAGAAGGGAGAACTTAAGCAAATTACAGAAAAATATGAGTACAAGCCGTATTTAAGAACAGCTAGTGGTTCTTTAGAACGGAAATAGAGAACACTTTGGGATACATATTAGGAGGTAATGGAAAAGTTGACAGGGACATGATTGTGGGGGCTTTAAATTACTCAGTTAAAATCTAGAATGTTCTTTACACTCATGGGCTTTAAAGAAGTCCCCAATATGAACAAATTTGTGCTTTGAGAAGATAACTCTAATGGTATACTGAAGATGCATTTGAAAAGGAGATTAAAGACAAGGAGTCTGATTCTGAGGCTATTGCTATGGTCTAAGCAAGACGTAGTTATTATTCCATGCCGTGTTTTGACGATTGGCTCCATGCCAAGTGATTTTTGTAATGCAAACCCAGCTGATGCTGCTCTGTCTTTTCACACAGGAATAAGAGTAGTGGGTCTCTTCTAGATTTTCAACAGAATGTAATTATTTCTGTGCCTGAATTTGATGGATCAGTGAAATTATCTGTCCCTTTCAGGTTTTTCATCACTATGTGGTTAGTCAGGCTATTATTTTACCCTAATTCTCTTAGATACAAGTACCTTGAGTTACTCTATTACTTTCTAAAATGTTAATATTTGAAAGGGAAGCCCACTTCATATTCCCAATCCATTAATTTTTGTTGTTTTTCTACTTGCTTCAGTTTCCCAGGACCTTGATTCTCCCATTTTGTTCTCATGTTTTATTTCTGTTGGAAATAAATAGCTGACCACTCAATATCTGTAATATCTCTACCCTATGTCCTAATAAAAAATATAAATATGTTTTAAAAAATACAAAAATCATATAATAAGCCATATAACATTTAAAGATATTTACAAAAGACCAAGTATCAGGAATTCTTATAATTAAGGAGAGTTTCCTTATGATATTTCTTAATTCTTGCTAGGTTTCTAATCTGAGGGCTTAGAGAAGTATTTAGTCATAATAATGGTATGTTTTCACAGTGAGTGACTCATTTCTCTTCTGGAAAAATAATGTTGTTTTGGACCACCGTGTTTCCCCAAAAATAAGACCTAGCCAGACCATCAGCTCTAATGCATTTTTTGGAGCAAAAATTAATATAAGACCTGATTTTATATTATATAAGACCCGGTATTATATTATATTATATTATAATTATATTATTATAGACCTGGTCTTATATTAATTTTTTATAAGACCGGGTCTTATATTAATTTTTGGTCCAAAAGACCCATTAGAGCTGATGGTACAGGTAGGTCTTATTTTCGGGGAAACATGGGAGCTGCAGACAGTCTGTTCTACTGGGCTTGGATATAAATGAAATATTATGTATATCAGAATGAGATACTGTTATTAATACATTTTAGAGTTTGGGAAGAACAGACTTTGAGAACACTTCTTGACTGAGGCAGAAATTTCAGATGACATTTATTTGAGATATAACTGAATAATAAAGGGCATGAAATAAATGTAAGTCTCACTAAAGCTGTTAAAAAATAAAAAATTATTTACCTTATATAGCATCTAAATCAATAAATGGCTAGATATTAATACACATGTGTAAATTAAAAATAAATAGTCTTAGATGTTGGGAAAATAAATGTAAATCTTAAATGTAAAAATAATAGTTTTAGATGTTGGGAAAATAAAATGATGTAGAAAATATTTGCAAGTTGTTTGTAAACTATAAAAACTATTCAAATTTTAATCATTATTAGTGTTATGGTCATGGATTGTTACATTCCTTGGTCTGACTTTTCTTGATGCCAAGTATAAAAATAATTATGAAAACTAACCCAGGTTAACAGCTTTTAGAATAAAAACATCTGAATTTACAAGTCAGGTTTGGTGTTATCCTACTCAAAGTAAATAAACGAATCTGATGTCAAAGGACAATTACTTATTTAATGAGATGGAATTAGGAACTTATAAAGTTTTCATAGCTTTTTTCAAGTCAAGAGAAAATGTTGGAGATTGTAGACAAATGATGATGAAAATTGAGTATCACAATCTAGAGCTTCTTTAGAATCATCATGGATTATACCTAATTATTATCATGATTAATATTTATGTACTATGTGTCAAGACCTATGATCTCTTTTAAAACACACATTAGTCTTAGAGAAATTAAGAGACTTGCCCAAGATAACATAGCTCCCAGTAAGTCTAAGAACAGTTACACATTCATATCTTTCAACTCTATATCTTGTAGTCATTATCATATACTGCCTCTTATCATTAAAATTAGATGACTACATTATGGTTTTCATCAATATTGCTGATTAAATACTGTTCCTTTTTACCATGTGGTCAGAAAATATTTTTCTGACACAGAACAGGATGAGTGGTATATCAATCAGGTTTGCCTTCAGATTTATGAATTCAGATGTAAAAATAACAACAAAAAACCTTACAAAAGTATTTGAATAAATAAGGAATTTTTTTGTTGATTTTTCACAAACAAGGAATCCAAATAGCAGGGCTGATACTACTGTTTAAGGAGCCAAGCTCCCTGTCTTCCTGCTCCCTGTTAGAGTAAGATATTCATCCCCATTGTCACAGAATGACTACTGCACACCTACGTTCATGTTTAACCTCCCATCAGAAAGAAAAGTGAAGAGAGAAAGGCAATGGCCATACCAGATGAGTCATCCCACTGGAATCATAAAAGTAATAGCTTTCTCCAAATCCCTAGATTTTTGCTTATATCTCAGAGGCCAGACTCAAGTGAAATGGTCACCCTAGCTACAAGTGATCCTGGGAAATGAAGTTGTTTTGTTGTAGTTGTTGTTAAATAACCAAAATGTATCTGGATTCTTTAAAGAAAGAAGGGGAGAAAGAATATTGGTAGGCATTCAGGAGCAACTGTGATAAATAAATAGGTATAATAGACTCTAATTACCATCAATGAAAGACCAAGGACATTTGTTTTCATAAAATGAATGAGCCATATTCATGACTGATTAGAATGGAGAATATTGGAGAAGTCAAAGACAACTCACAAATTTTCTAGGTTTTAGTTTGATATTGAACCTAGTAAATAACAGTGGGGATATAGGAGATACAAGAACAACTGGCTTGGGGTGAAAAAGAATAAATTTGGTTTTGGCCATATTTAATTTGATGTACCTGCAAAATGACATACGGACGATGTCCTGTTAGAATCTAGAAATACAAGTCTGAAGGTTGGGAGAAAGGAGAGGACAAAAGATAAGGATTTACTAGTCACTACATTGTATTAGGTTGGTGCAAAAGTAATTGCAGTTATTACAATGATGTTTAACCTTTTAAACTGCAATTACTTTTGCGCCAACCTAATAATTAAAATGGATGATAGATAATGGATTAGGTCCCCCTGGGGCAATGTGTATAGTGAAAAGAAAATAGGGCTAAAGATTGAAATTGTGGGAAAATATAATTTAAAATCAGGTTAGGGACAGCGAAGCAGGCAAAAGAGATTAAGGATGGTCCAGGAGATAAGGGAGAAACTATGAGTGACGTTATCTGAGCTGCCATTATGGAAAAGTTTCAAGAAGAACTTTAACGACATTAGATGTAATAGCAAGATCAAAAAAGAAGAAAACTAAAAACATTCTATTGGCTGGTAAATTAGGATGTTTTGGTGGTTTTTGTTTGTTCTTGAGCACAGTGTCAGTAAATGATAGATTAGAATAGGCAAAGAGTTGTGGGTTCTGAGGAGCAAAGTGGTGAATGCATTTGTTAAAGGCAAAAGCATGAGTTCTGCAGTTACCTAAAATCTGGGATTCCATTGCAAAACTGGCATTTCCATCTCTGAAAATTGTGAGGAATCAATGGAAGTAAGTAAAGGATGATATTACTCTAGAAACAGCTGATTACTAATAAGCAGAGTTCCCACTGAGCCAAGCCTTTGCGAAAGTCATAATAGACTACTAGCAATAATTCTTCTTGTACAAATTCTCCAGGAAAAATGATTAACTTTATAAATGTCCTTCAGACCAAAAGACAACAGTTGGCCATTTAGTAAGTATTGGTCTGAGGTTAATTTTCTACAATTGTGGGGTTTTTTTACCTTAAGCTGTTCTTGCTGTTTTATTTTTCACAAAATTTCTCTGGATGGGCAATTTACAGATATGATATGTTATTATCCCTTACTCGTTTTCTCCTAAGGAGTCTTGGTGAGTCCTACAAACAATGCATGTATGTATTCCTAAACCCCACGCCTAGTGGTGTTCACCAACTCTGTGTGCAGCGACCGCTTAGTAACCTGAAATCAGCTATGGTGGGAGTATTTATTCCTTGGAAATCAGTAAACTCTGTAAATCAACTTTTTTTTCCCCTAGGATAGCTAGTTGTTAAACATATACCAGCACACCACACTGTATTGAATTAAGATATGAAATGAAAACAGAATGGTGAAAAATGAGAGCATCTTCTTATTCACATGATTATTTAATTGACTGTTGTGCCAAGACTATCTGCTCTGTTCTTATCTCCTCTATTCCCCCAGACTGATAGCAAAGCCCCGCCCAGAATTCAGCCTCTCCTTTCTCTTCCAAAGATTATCTTAGCCATATTTTTTGCTAATTTTTGATCTACTCATTGAGTTTTCTGTCAAAATATGATATGAATATTCCTCCAAGTACTTCTTGATGGCGTAAAACTTGTTTTTCTTCACACTTGGGCTTTCTTACTGCCTACTATTTATCACCAATCCTTGGAGTAGAGTTTTAGATAACAAATTGCAGTTTCTGGTGAGTTTTATTAAATTGAAAACTAGGAATGCTTAATGGAACTCATAATTCCACCCCCACATTTTAACTGAGGATTTCATGTACAAACTCAAATAACCTGAGTTGCTGAGATGCTGTAGAGAAATCAAACTAGGATATTAACTAATCTAAGAACCTCAGATGAGTATACTGGAGAAAAGGAAAATCTTGTTTTAAAAATTCAAATATACTTTTCTCTCAGGACTGTTATTCTAAAATTTTAATTAAAACTTTCCTTTCAGTAGAGTTTTGCAGATATGCTGTTACATTCCGCTAATGTTAGGGAAATAGGGAGAACATTAACTTTTCCAGGCCACTTAGGAACTCCTTAGAGTCTGGAACATCCTGAAGAATAATAATTTCCTGTTAATATTTTTTTTTTAGTTCATGATTTGCTTGATAGTAATGTACAAAACATCAAAATATTGTCGGGAAAGCTTTGTCACTCTCTTACTAATGCTAAGATTTTAATCAACTCCAATCAGAGCACAGTTTTCAGCTGGGACCTTATAATCCTATGCAATAAATCTTCTTTGTTTTTGTTCTGTAAAAAGAATGATGTTTTGTTTTGTAAAGAGAATGATGAACATATTATTCATTGTTCAGCTGTCAACTGTCAACTAATATAAGCTAATTCTTTAAAACGTTGTTTATTGTATAGTGCCAAAACAACACCAACTATTTCCTAAATAAATGAACTTATTTATTCATATTTATAACTCATTACTGTGGTATAATAATAAGTTAGCTCCTTCTATCTCACTGTTAAATTATATAACTTTCTATTATACTTTAGGACAAGCAAGAAACCATTTAGGAAGAGAAAAAAAGAACCATTTTAAAAGTAAACTCCAATGTTAGGTCATTTTTTTACTTTGATTTCTGGGCTTTTTTATGAGCTGTATATATGAAGCTGTTACATTGTAAATAGGTTTAAAAGAGGTTCTGAAGTTTTATTTATGAAAATATTTTTCCTAAAAAACATATTTTTCTTATTATTTCTCACTTTCCAAATTTCTCATTCTGCTTATCATATGTCTATTTGTAATGCACACCTGAGCTGTATCTCAAAAGTAAACTTGCTCAGTTGCTTAGAAGTAGACAGAAAAATGCGTTTGGTGCAAGCCTTGAGTAGATAGCAGAATCATCATCAGACTAGAGATTTGGGCTAATTTTTTTTTTATGTAAATTGTTCCACTCAGTTTTTTTATTTAGTGACCTCCTGCTTTAGGCACCGGAAATGAGCATCTGCTGTATGCTAAGGATACTGTTGGGTATTTTGAGCACCTTCTTTCTCACTCCTCATGATAATCCTTACAAAGAGATGATTTATCCTTTTCTTCCAGGTATGAAAGCTAAATGTCAGAGTTTAAATTAAATTAAATCTTTGTTATGTGCTCAGAAAGTTACAAAAATAAGGAAAATATTGTCCTGGGCTTTAGGATCTTATATTCAAATAGAGGGTTTGAAAATTAAACATGAACACACACACACACACACACACACACACACACACACACACACCTATAACAAGAGGTATCGTGTGATGAATTATATACAAGGCATCAAACTATAGCATACAGAATCTTATATTTCCTTAAATTTTACATATCCAAAATTTTCACTCAGCGAACTAGATTATCTGAGAGGTCTTAGCCAAAGATAGGTACAATGTACACCATGTGTGTCTTAAAAAAACAAATTCTTAAGCCTTAGGCTGGCCTGTGAGTCATAGCAACAGGATCAAAAACCATGACACCCTGAAAAGCAAAAGTCCAGAGTGTGCAAAGTCAGAACCTAACTACTGAAATTCAAAAGTCAGGTATACAGTTAGGATTTAGAAATGAAGGCAAAGCAAATCAGACAAGCAGTCCAGGAGACATGGGATAAACAGTTACCAGGGAGCTTTGGATATCAGGATAAAGTATGAGAAACAAAAATTTTAAAGGAATCTCTATGTCAGCCAAGAAGTGTCATATATGTCCTGCTGAGATAGAGCTATTCCTCATCCTACAGTTGCAGGTCAGTAATTCCCTATAAGTTGATGGGACGTAGATGAACCTGGCCAAATGCGGAAAGTGAGGCCTGATGACATACTGGGAGTTAGTGAAAAAGTTTCATTTAATATTTAAATTTAGCTCTATAAACATAGTTTTGCAACAAATCCATTGGGTGTATATATATGTAGAAATAGTTATATTTTTCCTACAGCTTAGAGCAGTCTTAAAATAATATATTTATTGTTAGGTGTTTTGACCTAATATTTCTTTTAGTAAAGATATTCCTAGAATTGATACCAAGCCAACTTTTAGCTACTATATAATCATTATCATCATCATCATCATCATCCTTTGTCATTTATGAAATACTTGTTATGAGTCAGATATTGTGCTAAGTGCTTTGCATACATTATCTTATTTAATCCTTGCAGCAAGTTCAGGAGATTGGTATGATTGTTATCCATATTATGTTGGATAAAAACTGGAACTCGTAGAAACAATTAGCCCAAGATCACAAGCCTAATAATTTCTGTAGCCAGGATTCAGACCACTGAGTCAGGCTCACTCCGGAGTATATGCTCCTAATCATCACATAACATCCTTATTACCTTAGAGAGACTTGAATTTGGATGATATTATAGTCCCATGAACAAAAGCGAAGGAAAAAATATAATACCAAATCTGCTTCAAAGAAAAAAATGTAATACCAAACTGCCTATCTATGCAATGATAAATTGTTTTAAAAGATATAATAGCAGGCTGCTTCTCTTTTTTTATTATAAATTATAAGAATGAGAAAGATGAAGTCTGTCAAATACAGTACAATATGTATTGAACAATTTAATAGTTTTGAAAATTTTATTGAAACATTCATTTTTCATATAAATGAAATGTTCAAAAAGTATATAAATAAAATTAAAGACTTCTCATTTATGTCTCAACTTGATATTAAAATTTACTTTTAATAAATTTGGTAAAACATATGTGTACATATATTATATGTATATATATATGTGTACATATGTATTATGTGTATATGCGTATATATATACGTTATCTATGTTAGCCAGTATGTATATGCATATCTAAAATAGATAACGTTGATTCACTTATTGAAATGCTATTCTTGTCAATGACTGAAGACATTTTCATTTACAGTGACGTTTTATATTATTTTAAATAACTTTAGTTTGAAAAAGAATATCAGGGACTAAATGTTCTGCAAATAAATCCACTGTAAATAAATAATCTTCCTTTTAAAATAAAACATGAGAGTTCTATTTACATAGATATTTCCTGAAACAAAAGGCAATGACTTTTTTAAAGAATTTAATTGTATTCTTTGTGGTAATAGAGAATTTACCCAGCAAAGTGGAAAGTTAAAATGGGATAAGAAAGGCCAACATTTCACCTAATTTGAATGTATATTTCTAGATTAAGGATTTGATTATTAAAATGTTATGGACCTTAGAAATAATCCCTTTATTTTACATTTGAAGAAAAGGATAGGTTAACTCAAAAATGTATAACTAGATACTGGAAGATCCTGGGGGTAAAAAACAGGTCATTTTGAATCTGAGCTAAGGGTTATACTACACCCTAGTACAATTCATTTTATCTTAGCCAGTATGTTTACATCTAATATTTGCAGTGAATTGTAATTCATACGGATCCATTGGGTAATGATTCTTCAAGTCACAGTAAATGGCTTATATAAGATAATCATTTTTCTAAGGCTTTGTGAAATTTACCACACTCTATGTTTTGAAAAATCTCCGTTGCAAAATTGATTAGATAAGGATATATCAGTAGTATGTTTGAAGTGCCTATAAAGGAAAATCTATTAGCAGATATTCTCTTACCCCAGTAATAACTGGCAAGACAATAATAATACTGGCATTTATTTATATTATGCCAGGTACTAGACATATATTACATTTACATTTGAACAGCACTGGTTTGAACTGTGCAGATCCACTTATGTGTGGATTTTTTTCAACAAATACTGTATACGTATTTTCTTTCTTATTATTTTCTTAATAACATTTTATTTTCTCTAGCTTGCATTATTGTAAGAGTACGGTATATAATACATATAACATACAAAACGTGTTAATTGACTGTTTGTTATTGATAAAGATCCAGTCAACAGTAGGTGATTAGCAGTTAAGTTTTAGAGGGGTCAACAGTTATATACGGATTTTCGATTGTGTGGGGGATAAACTTTCCTAACCCTTGTGTTGTTCAAGGGTCTGCTGTATTTCTAGTTTTCAAAACAACCCTGCAAAGATATTATCCCTATTATTTTATAAACAGACTTTTAAAAGTTAAGGAATTTGCTCCAGTTTACCCAGTTAGTAAGAGTTTTCCTTACTCCTGGTTTTCCAGACTCCAAAGTCTATTATGTTTTTTACAACCCAATGTCATTAATGTAAAGCATTTACGACGGTTTTTGATTTACCAGAATATTTGAACACCCAGAATACCCTGCACCCTGCCTGTGCCAGATAACTGATTATTTTAATTACAGGAAGTTTGAACTATTGTAAATAATAATGACTTTCTCTAGTATTTCTAGGATTCATCAAAATTCCAGCATCATTCAGAAATGAAACTTTCTCTTTTCTCTTGGCTATTCTAAAAACAGTATTTTAATAATTAGATTTTGTGTTGTCTCTAGGTTTTCAATGAAACATAACGGATTAAAGAGAAAATTGATGGCTGCAAAATTGGATTTTATAAGTTACAATGGCAACTTTATCATACTCTTTTTTCAAATTTTATTCAGAAATAAAAATAATTCTACTCCCTTATATTAAGCCAAATGTTTATTTCCCAGATTTTACCTCATGTTCTTCCCTGAGGCCACTGCTGTTTTGAAACTATTGTAATGGCCTTCATTGGGTGTGGTGAAAATGCTCTAATTGCCTTTGCTAAAAACAAGGGTTTCATATAAATTGAATTTTTCTTTTAGGAGAATAGCCATTCACTTTTGTTTTATATGCAACTGAGTGGGGGTTTTTGCAGTATCCTCTGTGGACAATAAAGTGCTGAAATAGGAGAAGCTAATAATTGCTTTGTGTGGTAATACTGACAACTTCTGCGTATTTGTCAATCTGTGTTAACAGTATCGATCAGGATGGGATCCTCATAGAGGGGCAGATAATGTTTCCACTAAATCTTCGGACAGTGATGTAAGTGATATATCTGCGGTTTCAAGGACTAGTAGTGCTTCTCGTTTCAGCAGCACAAGCTACATGTCTGTCCAATCAGAACGACCAAGAGGAAACAAGAAAATCAGGTAAGGGGACTTGAGCAGGAAACTACTCTAAATATATACTAGAAGCTCCTTATTTTCCTTTGGATAAATATAAATGTCTTTATTTCTAAAGGTTAAGGCAGTAAGAACTTCTATACATATTACTTTTTGTATTTTGGTCTGCATTTCAAAGTTCTTGCACAAGAGAGTTTTATAGAACTTACAACAATTTTCCTACTAGATTACTTGAAATAATATCATTAGTTATTTTTTAATGTCTGCTGTTTAAGAAGTAATTCTGTTATTATTATGTCTTTATGAAATTAAAGTGACAGTTTTGTGAAGACTTGAATTTTTTTAATATTCTGAGAAATATGAAAAATAATATATTGAAGGTTTTCATTTTCCTAGGTGAATATATTTCAGTGATTCAGAAAACATAAGAATATTCCTTTTTTAATATGATGCTCCTTTATCCTCCTGAAACTTTTATAAATGCGTGGAACACCTTCATAGCTTCTCAAAATTTCTAAGTGTCAGATACATGTTAGTATAATTTGTGTTCATCACCTGACCTATAGATTTTACGGGTAACTAAGCTAAATTATTTTTTTACTTCTATTGTATCAAAAAAAAAAATCTATAATGGAGAAACCAGAACTTTTTTCCATGCAACTTTGTAACAAGAAAATATGATTTAAAAACAATTATGATGAAGTGTTTTATACAGTGCTTCTCTGGTATACACTGGGGAAAAGTTTCAAGATTTAAAAGATTTAATTTTTATTTATGTTTTAGTAGTTTTCATTACCTTTCTGTTTAATTTTGTATGCATTTTTTCTTACTTTCTCTTTCTTTTTTGTGTTTATTTGCATGCCTTCAATTTGTGTTGCTTTCAAAGGCCAAAGGGAATAGAAGAGGGAGGGAAAGAAGGGGATAAACATGAAGAGATAGTTCATGAGGAGCAGGAGGTAAAGGAAGAAAGAATTAATGAGAATGGGAAAGGGAAAGAAATTATAAAAATATGTAATAATGAAAAAAACAGAGAATCAGGAGGCGAGATAAAAACACAAACTATACCTGAGCAAGGGAATGAAAAAGAACAGTGGAATAAAGAGGATTTACAAAGGCGATTCTCACAGGATGATGACAGGTAAAATATGTTTATTTTTGTAGACGTTTCCCTTTGTGTAGTTTTTTTCCTACCCCTAAAAACTGTTTTGCCATTTGCATTTGGTTTCTTTTCCTGTGTTTTATCTATATATCTTCTAATACAACTAATTAGTATGTTGGCAAATTATTATCAAATAGATTGATTTATTAAACAGTCTTTAATTTGTATCCACTAGCTCTGAGTCTTATTTGGTTTTCAAGTTACGTAACTGAATCAAACTTAAATTTCCCTTTAGTTCTTTAACATTAATTATTTTATATCCTTCCCATTTGTAGAGTCACAACCTTTAAAATGAGATTCTGAAGTGTCTGAAAATGTTTATCCTACTTTATAAGAAATATTACATACTGGAAATTAATTTTTAAAATGAGTAGCAAAAAGTAAGCTTTATTCAGTCTCTGGCTCCTTTGCTTAGTTTTCTAGTGGGTTCTAGTGTAGTTTTGAGTGCTGATGAGGATTGCAAAGCAGTGACAGTGCTCTTTGATACTGTGATAAAAAAGGATTTGATGCCCTAGAGCTTATTAGAAGGCAGACATATTGGGTCAGGCCCTCTCGAAATTCATTCCGCCAGAGAAACTGTCAGAGAAGGAAATTTAAACAGGAGACAAAGACAGAGAAAAAAACACAAACAACAAGGCATAAAGCAACTGTTTTCATTTTCATAGCGCAAGGCACTAAGTTCCATATGAAGCTATCTTTACAGTGTTGTACTGAAGGTCAGATCTGCACAGTATGCAGAAACTCTTCATCCGTCTACCCGAGGAGATGAGATTTCTCTAATTGCATATATCTGAGACTGAGAATTGCAAATTATGTACATTTTGGAGGAATTGGTGTTTCTAGGATTCTGTCCAGAATTTGATTTTGTGTTAGTATAAAGTCTGCTTGATAAGCATACACTATTATAAGCCAAATTTTGCATTATTATATCTAAAACCAGTCTCATTTTCTGCTTTACTCATAATTAACTAATAATTGGGACAGACATTTACCTCTTGGTTTGTACAATTCCGTGGTTTAGTCTATGGTACTTCACTTTTTGTCTCAGATTGGTATGTTTAACTATATCTCTGCTCTATGAAAGTTTCTAATAGACATTAAATCTAAACATGAATCTTAAGTTAGGAATATTTTGTGATTTGAGTCTAAACTAGTAATTTTAGTCTGTCTGTCTTCATTATTTGTCTAACTTTTGATAATTCCATTGGTTTATTAGTGAAGATCATTTTTCTGACTTAGGTATTGGATCATTTTATCATTAATTCGGAGAGAAAAGCTTTCCAAGCCTTCCTTGGAAAGAAACATAGTTCCCTTTCTTCCAAAAACGGCAAAATATGAGTCTCTAATATGCTTTATTTTGTATATACTGTATATAATTAAATTCCCAATTTTTAATATTTCTTTCTTCATGTTCTTCAGGAAGAGAACACATCATTTTACAGAGAAAAGGGAAAGATGGTATATTCCTAGAAATATGAGTCACTGAGGCACTGTACTCAGCTTAAGTAACTATAGAATATTTCTGCAACTATAAACTAAAGGAGGTCAGGCGTTTCTCTCCAGGAAACATATATTCCATAAGATGACAAGCAGTGTCAACTGCAATTTTTGTAAGAAAATGTTGGTGACCCTAATTAATTGTTGCAACATAGAATCTTGAATTTGCTTTTATTTCTTTGAATAAGACTAACACTCTTTATTCTGAGAGAAAATATGTCTGAGTACCCCCAGAGAAATTTTGTTTTGGTAGATGATAAACACAGTTACAGATTGGTTAAATGATCAAAACAACTTACATGCTTATGCAACATTATTGGAAATAGTCTTATTCTATAATAATATTGACATTTTATGCCTTTCACTTGTAATCCAAGCTTTCATAAATGAACAAAAAATTCTGACATCAGCATTTAAGTATTTATAGTAATGTTAGTACTTAAAATGAACACTGACTACAATAAAATCTATTGCAGTTGCTGTTTTCATTACAGTAATCAAATATCATTGTGATACAGAGTTATATTGTTTGTTTTATATTAAGTCAAATGATTGAGCGTCTTCTAAATGTACAAGTAGAAAATGAATAGCAAAAAGTAAATTCAAAAAGTTAATGAAATATTTGCATTAATATTTTTCTAAGTTGATTAATAATATATTTGTATTTAGCTATTTATATTTACACACATGTATATAGATCTAGTAAAAGTCTCAGTATCATTGATGATGATATGGTGAACTCTAGAAAATATGAAATTATATTTGCCATTTAAAATATTTTTCTCTGTGGACATGCGTGTATTTTATGTCAATTTACATTTGCTGATTATATACCAAATATATGTGGTAATCTAGCCCAGAAAAAAAGTGTTAAGAGTAAGGAGAAATAGTTCATTCAACCAATATTTACTTAGAAAATTTCTCAGGCACTGTACTAAGAACTGGGGACAGAAATATAATTAAACGTTTCTGAACTTCTGAGCCTGAAAGTGAAGCAGTTTCTTAGCTTTGCGTGGGTAGATGTTTAAGGGTAGCTCCATATCCAAAAAATGGCTTCAAGGTACCTGAACAAATTCAGAAGGGTATTTGACAAAAGGATTTGGCACAGAAAGGGGAGATCTTAAATCTGCAATGAAAGATAGAAAAAAAAAATGCTGGAAATGATAATACTGTCAAAACCAACAATGTTGATAGTTTTGTGATCGGACTAGACTCTTATTCTTCCAGGCTCTGTTCTGGAGACATAAAACAAATGTAAAAAATTCAAGAAACTCATTCTCTATAAATATGAATCCTCAGACATTTCTATGGAATTACAATTTATCTTTTTTAAGAGAATATCCTTGAGATAGGGAAATTTTTTAAAGGAAAAAGATGGCATCAGTTCAAATTTTCACGAATAGCTGTTTTTAAGAGACTTAAGCCATCTAAATTATCTGGAGAAAAATTCTTATCATCTTTAGAAGGGCAAGCAGAATAATTGTTAATGAAATATTTATTGCTGCTAATATATTAGTTTTAAATCAGAGTTAACATGTAAAAACACATATTCCTGATCATGTACTATAATTTGATGGATATGGCATATGTATGCTTATGTTACATACTTCTAAAGGGACATAGTGAATTATATCTTTAAAATGCTCGAAAGAAAGGCTCTGTAAAATAAAAGGGAGGGGGGAAATCTTATTTGCTTCTTCAATAAATATTATGGGAATAGTGTTGATAAAATGCAAATGATATTTTGTTTAGGGTTTAGTTTGTCAAACATCTTTTGTTCTATTCCAATACCCTTTAAGAGCCACCTTTCCCCAAAACGTTTATTAGTCTCTTTTCTTTTTTCAATTCTTGCTTACATTTTTAACATCATCAAGGTGCTGAAGATGAATAAAACACAGACCTTTTTCTTAAGAAAAGGTGATCAGTTTCTTTCCTATTTTGTACAGTCCAAAATTTGTCCTTTGATCATAAGTATAATCATTGGCCTAAAACTGTGAACGCTATATATATTGAATGTTCTCAGTTTATAATTAAGTAAACTATTCTCATTTAAAAATTAGGAAAATAACTGGATTAAATGTTGATTTTCTGTTATATTTTCCATGTGTGGTAGTATGTGCTTGTGACTTCCCAGTCATCATATCGGATACTGAAAGTGAGAGATTTCAGATTTGATCATGCATGTAGTCTGAAGAGAAGGAACATTTGAAGATAGACTACTGTGAAGGTACAGCTATTAGAGTAACAACCTGAAACTGGAGGAAAGGGTTGGGATCAGAAGCATAGGTGGATGGATTGGCTCAAACCAGGGGACAGATAGATATGAAAATAGATATTAGGGAATTGGGAAGTTGGTTGTCACTACCTGATGGCCTTAATGTTCTCAAACACATAAGAGACAAGAATATAAGAGATTGGAAGTTCAATTAGAGATTTGATTTGAGGATTAGGAATAATTACCAAAGAAAATAGGAGAAGTAGCTGACCAAGGACAAACTAAAGGGCTAATGAATAGTTCTGCAGATCCAGCTGAAGGTTGGAGACCAACAATTTCAAGATACACCAATGTGTAAGAGCAGTGTGATCTTTTCTAGCAGCAGTCAGCCAATCTAAGTGTACAAACAGAGGAGTCAAACTGGAGCATTTGTTGAGGGGTGGGAGTTTTGATGGACTTGGGTTGTTGGAAACATAGCGGTGGAAAGAAATTGAGGATGCTTGTGTAAATGTCAGTTGTAGACCAGAGAGAATAAAAGTCCAGACAGGAACTGAGAGAGTAGGAGGATACAGAGAAAAATCTAAGAGTTCGAAAACTATATGATGTAATACAAAGCAAGTTTGGGGTGCTGGAAGAGGTTTTTGTTAGACTGTGGCATTGAAATTTAAGATTTTTGTGGTGGAACTATTCCGTTAGTTGATAAATTCTAAGTCATGAGCTTTGGAGTGTAGGGTAGATGAAAAGAATAAATATGAAGGTAACTGGAGACATGTAAATTTTGGAATTATTAGGTATTTGCTTAGGTCTTTTTTTCTTTTTTTCTTTTTGCCTGTTCTGTTTCATTTCCTTTGTGTTCTGTGTTTTTTTTTTTTTAATTAGTTTCAGGTGCACAAAACAAGGTAATACTTAGACGTTCATCATTTATATCCCTCACACTGTGGACCCTCATCCCCCCATCCACTATCCCTCCGACATCGCACAGAGCCATCACATTATATATATAAAATTATAGTTGGCATTCATTATTGTTCAGCTTCAGGTGTACAGTGCAGTGATCAAGCATCTACATCTTCCCTGCTTAAGTCTTTTTAATGAATGCTTAAGCTTCATAGGATTGTGGTAAGATTGAGAATTAAAAGGAAGACTAAACCAGGCCCTAAAAACTTAAGTGAATGAGGTAGTGACCATGAGGTTATCAGATGATAGGGGAAAAAAAGCAAAAAACGAAGAAGTATATTTTGGCATAGTCAACAGTCATAAGCTGTAAAGACATTTAAATTTTTTAATAAAAGTAGAAGAGACATATTCAAGAAAAGTAGCCAGTAGTCAGAAATATTACAACTTTGACCAAGAATAGGCATTTGTCACTAGATAAGACTTTAGGGAGAAGCAGTGTGTTCAGGGAAGCACCAGGTTTTAGTTACAAGATATAGATTGAGTGTTTCATTGAAGTAAAAAGGATTAGGAATGAGTAGTAAGGTTATAGGTTTGTAATACAACTTTTGCTTTGCTATTGCTGTCATCACATTTTCAGGGTGGTTTCTCCAGCAAACTCATAATTTCTACTTCAATACCATATCTATATTCTTTGATATGAAATTGGAGATCAGTGTTAGTTAAAATTTACTCCTACATCTTACGTAAATTTTAAAATATACAATTTAATTGACCTTGTAATGTAATCATTGTTAGCAATTTCTGTTAATTTGTGTTTCTGTGGTGACTCATTATTCTATCCTGTTATATCACACAGAAAGTCTTGTTCAGATGTCTACACAGATTCGTTTTTACTGATGAATTGATTTTGTTATGGCTAAAATACCAATTTATGTTTGTATATATTTAAAATGCCCATTAGCATTCGTTTATATGTTGGACTTTTTTGTTTTCTGGCATCACCACTACTGTTCAATATATAGGTTAATAATGTTTCTATATTCTTGCCTTATATAATGGGTAAAATTCATTTTTATGCTTCTTTTAAATATTTATTTCTAACATTCTTCCCACGTGTTGTATGTCAGAGATCAAAATAAATTTAGTCTGAAAGTAGAGAAATAAATAAATTGGAATGACTTCTACCATACAAAATAATCACGGTAGGAGAAAAATTGCTGCAGTAGTTTCCATCATATTCAGTAGTTACTTTTATAAGTCAATAGGGAAATTAATCTACAGCTGTTATTCTAAACAAAATGCAGTATTCTGACCAGTGACTCCGACAGATCTACAAGTATCATTCATGATGAACAAATTTAACATACAGAGGTTTGGTTTTTGTCGAAATAATAAAAGTAAGATCAAGTTGGAAGTCCAACAGTTATCATGCCTGAGTATTATTGTGGTAGATACCAGTAAGTCAGTATAGTCTGGTACTGTCGTATGGCTTCATTTTTCAAATTCTGATTCTCCATGTGGAGAAATGGGGTCTAATCTTGAGGAAGCAATAGTCAAGAAAAAAAAACTAAACCCACCAACACCTGACCTTAGACTCTAGAACCGTAACAACACAATTCCAGTCTTTATTTTTTTAGCCTTATATTACTTCAGCCTTTTACACGTGCTGACCCTTCTCATTACAGGCTTTTGCTTTTATTGTGTGTATGCTTACATTGATTTTTGTGTCTAAAGTATGGTTTCTTTCTTTCTCTTGATGAGTAAAATACGTACCCATCTTTCAATACCCAACTCAAATATAAATTCATCCAAGAAACACCTCTCTTCTCTTTTTTCACAATTTACCTAATATTCTTTTACAATAACAGTATCTCTGTGGCACTCTTTTCTCTCCGCTGCATTATAATTATTGAAGTATATGTTTAATCTACCATGGTTGACCATTAGTTAGCCTTTTGAGGGTAGGGTATCTATCATTTCTATTTATTATCATACCTGCTAATATCTATACTACCTCACACCTGTATGAGTATATGAATAAATGAGGTTGTAATGAAGCAATGAAAGTTTAGAGGCGTGAAGAGCTTTCCACAGTGCTTCTAGCATAGTGCAGCACCCAATATGTTTATCTAAATCTTCTTTGACAAAAGTTTTTAAATAGTCAAGGAGGTTATATTTTTTCCAAAGGATATAAACCTCCTCTTTATTTCAGCAATCATTGGAGTTTATTTCATAAGAATTTGTTTTATGACCCACTTGTATTCCATATAGGAAAGATAGGGTTGGTTGGTTGGCTGGCTGGTTGGTTGGTTGGTTGGTTGGTTGACTGATTTGATGTATGACGAAGAATCATTTCTCTCATTTTTGCACCTTTCAATAGGATTTTAGAATTCATTTTACACCATTCTTTTGGGGGAACATTAGATTGGTATGAATTTGTCTAATCTTTAAATACTGCCTAATGAGCCCTTTTGTTATCTTTTCTAACATGGTTTTCTTTCACTCTTGTTAGATAGACTTCATACAGCATTTTTACATATAAAATAATGATTATCATTTGAGGATGGCAAAAGTAATAAGATTTGTAAATCAGTCTTCTTAAACTTTCTTTCAAAATATTTTGAATAAATGATATATAAAACTTAATATTGAAGTTATCTAACAAGAACTGCAATTTTCAGGACATTCTATGACTTAATCAGCTTTATTTTACTATTTATCATGGAGTATGAATTACTACTTTATGTTGGGGATTCGGCTGGCTTGTTTTGAAAAGTTGTGACTATGAACTTGATGTCATGTTACTCTGACTTATTATAAGCATAATATCACCATCATTCAAAATTTATTTTTAGTATTACAATAAATAATGCTTACTTCTTACAAAATTTGCATAAGACGTAACATAGAATAATGGTTAAATGTTAGCACTGGATTCAGACAGAACCTGGATTGAATCCTGCTTCTCCCAGTTCCTAACAATGTAAACTTGGGCAAATAAAAACTGTTTTTCGGGGAATAATAGAGTAACTTTCTCACAGCATTGTTATGAAAATTTAATGAGATTATATCTTTAAAGCTCTTAACACCTTTCCTGGCACATGACAAGTATTTAAATAGTCAAGATTGATAAAGAAAGAAAAGGAAAGAAGAAAGTAAATTTGTATAATTCTGACTTTTTTTGGCCTTTTAGAACTGCATATGTCATAGAATCTTTCCTACAGCACTTTGCCACATGACAATTCAGAATAAGATAGATCCTTCTTACAATTTCTGCAAGACAAATAATTTTCCAAAATACCAAAAACAATTCATTATAAGATAATGTCACAAAGTAATATGTTAGAGATTCTGGAAAACATTTATAAGGTTTGTTTCATAGTTTGATATGGTTAACCTTTAATGGTCTTGAAATTAAAATTATTTTATTTCTTAAATTGCCTTCATTTATTCACCAAATATTTTTTATGCCAGATCGTGCTACAATAAGGGAAATTGTGGTTAACAAAACCTAATCTTTTCCTCAAATTGCTTAAAGTTCAGAGGGGAGATAGTGAAGTAAATAAGTATTACAAGATAGAGTGAAGTATAAAAAGTAATTGTAATGTGTTGATTCAGTAATAATACTTCCTTGTGGTACAACATTTTAATAAACTACTTAATTATATCATTTAAAGCTCTCTACTACTAAGTGATGTATAGGTGCGTGGAAAATTGAAGTTATAAGAGGTTATCTAAAATGCCCAATATTAAATAATTTAAGTGTCAAAGTCGTAATAGAAATCATATATTTTGACACCAAAGTCCAGTGTTCCTCTTACTTCATTGTAGAATGCCTTTGAAATCAATAAATTGAGGCAAGCAAGACGAGACAAGTGACTCTTTGAGCATTGTACAGGTAGGAAAACATTCTCAGAAGAAAACTTGTGATTTCTATAGCCTCTAATCATTAAGAAGTCTTTTTTTCTGATTTAATAGCTCAAGAACATATTTTAGAGCTTTATCAAACACTTGCTCTTAGCTCTGTGTAAACCAAGCATAAGACTTTTAAAATCCAAAAAATAAAATAATTGAAACATTACATATTATTTTACGCTTGGGTCCCTTAGGTACTCCTGTTTAGTTTCTTTTAAATCTTCCTGCCATGTGTATCTGAAAGGGTCTCTGGTTAAAATCAGTCAGTGAGGTAAGAATATGAAATATGAATACTTAAATGTATAAAATTGAACTTTTTAAATCAGTGCTTTCCAAGTGCATTTCTAGAAAGTTAATCCCATGAGCTAATGCTTCAAAATAAATGGTTTTATGTCAATAAATTTGGGAACTGCTATACATACTGTTCTTCCTTCAAGATTCATAGCATACATCAGCACTCTGAAAAGTCCTGTAATAAAGTTTTGTTTAACTCAGCATTTCCCAAACTTTATGATGGACTCTTTTAGCGTAGTACTTTCAAAATTTTTCCTGGGAAACCTGCTTGAAATTCAATGACATACTTTAATTTTCTATTTCTAATTTTGGCCCCCATTCCCTCAGTGAAATAAATTGTTTTATATCGCTGAGTTTAAGCATAGGATTATGATTTAAAATTTGGGATTGCCCAGAAGAGATCTTAGGAGCTGAGTAAATTTACCATGGGGTTGGATCTTGTTCTTAAAAGGACATGTGGACTAGGAAAAGAATTGTAAAATCAAATAGGAATTAACAAATATGACAAAGAGGAGAAACATATTATCTAAGAAATATGAGATAAGATTTGTCTTTCAAGTAATAACACCAATAGAGGGGATACATAAAAATGGCTTATATAATTCAGCAAATATCATGAACATTTATCAGTTTTGCTGACTTTTCATGTATATTTTTAAATTTGTGTATTTTAAAATGTCTTAATTCACTGTGACTATTGTTTAGGGAATCACTTCAAACAAAGCAATTAAACCGCAATGTGAAGGGATGTTGTTAACGAGTGCCCCCTTTTCTATCTTTTTCTGTACTTCTAAATAACACATTGTCTTGGGATCTGTAGTTGCTGAAATGAAAGGAGATTATAGCTCTAGTGTTCCATTTATGTTGTTGTTGTTGGTGGTGGTGGTGGTGGTGGTGGTGGTGTGTGTGTGTGTGTGTGTGTGTGTGTGTGTGCTTTGCTTTAATGAAGCACATGCTTGGTAGAAGAAGAATCTCCATTTCCCAGTTTCCCTCTAACTTGATGCCTTCTTATTTCTAATTTTCTAGACTTCCAGAGTTGGTTTTACTTTTTTATTTAATGGTTATCTATACAATCCATAACTCCCATATCTAATATTTTAACACATCATTAAACTGTATTTCTACCATTCATTGGAATACCGCACTCTTCATTAAAAGAATTCTGCATATTATAGAAGAAACAAGCAAGTTCCATTATGTTCAAGGATACATAAAATATTCATGAAAGTCTGTCAACATAATGAGTGTATATTAGAAGGGAGCTATTTATAGACATTTCTTAATATATAGCTA
This sequence comes from Rhinolophus hipposideros, assembly GCF_964194185.1. Taxonomy (NCBI): domain Eukaryota; kingdom Metazoa; phylum Chordata; class Mammalia; order Chiroptera; family Rhinolophidae; genus Rhinolophus; species Rhinolophus hipposideros. The sequence goes on along the minus strand of NC_138059.1, from coordinate 28,278,432 downwards.
CTTCATTGTCCTATTATACTTTCAAAGTCCCCACCACTTTATTTTTATCATTGTTTTAATAAATAGTAATGTTAATATCACCTTTGTTTTATAGAATGCTTTACTAGTTGAAAACTGATTTTATATATCAAGATTCTGATGTTGCTCTAAAAAAATAAAATTAGAATTTAGGTTCAATCTGTACTAGTGGTTATAACTACAAAAATAAAAAGAACCTATGATTTAAGTAGGCTTCTCTCAGAAAACAATATTTAGGGGGTACTGAAATGTTAGTTTCGTGGAAGCAGACTCTCTATCAGTTCTGGCACTGTCATGTTACCAGTGCCTAGAACACTGCCAAATGTAGCATAGGCCCTCAACCAATTTGTGTTGAATAATGAACGGATGCCTATTTCAGCTATTTATTTTAAAATTTTTTTATTAAAATAGCTGAACTTAGAAATGGATAAGAAAGATAATTCTAAAGACTCAAGATTTTAAGGCCGAATTATTAGATAAAATCCAGTGCCTTTCCACTAATCCTTTAGGTGCTATGAAATATTGTAATCATCATATTCCCTCTTCTTGATTGTAATTTTTCTTGATAATGATTCACTCCTAAAATTTTAATGTAGCACTTCTCTCTCATAGTTAGACTATTGTACAAAGAAAGCCATAGACCATTATGGGAAGGGGCTTTAGAAATTCTCTAATTCTGACTTAAAGTTAGGACTCCTCCTATGTCAGTGATTCCCAAACCAAGCTGAGCATTTTAAAATATAAATTTTTTGCCCTTGATATGAGAATTCTATTCCATTATACCTAGATGTGATGATTCATAACCCTATACAATATCACTGATAGTTTATTGTCCAATCTGCCTGCAAAAATTCAGAGCTCTCTACCTTAATGAGGCAGTCCATCATGTTCTTGGAGATTTGGAACTAAGTGATCACTTCATACAGTATATAAATATTTATATATTTATGTTGTATAACTAAAACTTATTTAAGATTGTACATCAAGTATACTTTAATAGAATTTTAAAAACTTTTTATTAAAAAATAGAAAAAAAAATTTTCTCAATTGAGCCAAATCCTACCTGCTTATAACTTAAAAAAAGATAGAAAGAAAGAAATTCCAGTGTCTTAATCTGGAGAGTGTTTATAAAGGTATTCAGTTTGTAAGTATCCTTTCATTGAACATATGTCTTATGCATTGCTTTGTATTCATGATATATTTCATAACTTTAAGAATATGAAGACAGGATTGGAAAGGAGAGTTGTGTTAGGGACTATCATCTCAGAATTGAACCTGGTTATATTTAACCCACCAGTGATATGTATGGTTATATATATATAGTTATATATACAGTTATATATAGTTATATATATAGTGATATATATTATATGACATACATTTTAAATATATTTTAATATATACATATTTATAATAATTCTTTATTTTTTTGCCTTGGCCAAGACATCTTTTTTTTAAATTTATTGGACAATGGTTAGTAAAATTAGATAGGTTTCAAGTGTACAATTCTATAATACATCATCTATATATTGCATTGTGTGTTCACCACCCAGGTTAGTTCTCCTTCCATCACCATATACTTGATCCCCTTTTCCTCTTCTTTGATTCGTGCAATTCTTCATGATTATTTTTCATAGAGCTTTTATGCTTCAATTCTAGACTGCTGATTCAAAATTATGTGTTTTTCAATAGAATAAACTGCTCCCACTATCGAGGTTTATTGAGGGTCACTACAAGGTTTTTAAGCCATGCAGTTATTTTTTTTTTTTAATTTACAATTCTTAGTCTTTCTACCACAGTGTAATGTACAATAATGAAATAACAGCATAAAAAAAGATAAAGTTAAGACAAATAAGAAAAATGTTATTTCATGATTTAGTATAGATATTTTCTGTTATGTAGTTTCAGAGTGAGATATAATAATCTAGATTATTAAGAATCTGAATTTGTAAAAAAAATAATAATAATCTGAATTTGTATCTAGCAAATAAATTGTTCTAACATTAGAATTTATAGTTTGTCAAATTTTACTTCTGAAAAGTCATTTTCTCCAAGTGTGTTTAAAATATTCTTATTGTTATTTTTAATTATTTTTTTACCTTTCAGACACAAATAACACATACATAAGAGAAATTCTTTCTTACTGTTTTGAATAGTATTTATTTTATTATCATATTATTTCATATTCCATTATCTCTACTACATTTATATTATATCTGCACTTAACTTGCTATATACAAATTTTTTTTCCATTTGAGCTTATTACATAGCTTGAAATTCAATCAATACATCATACATCTTGTATAGAAAGGTTACAAATAACTTCAAAATAGTGAAAATTTACCTCTTTAACACAATTTTATTTTTAAAAAATGTTTTAATTAAGTTTATTGCAGTGACATTGGTTAGTAAAATTATATAGGTTTCAAGTGTGCATTTCTATAATACATCCATATATTGCATTGTGTGTTAAAACATTGTAAGTTTGTAATAATGATATGAAAAAAACGAAGTTAAAAGATGAAGGAGGGAACAAAAAAATAGTAAGAGGATTAGTTAATATATTTTATTTAAAAATATGTAAATTGTGCTATAAAGCCTTTTTAATAATCTTTTGAGTAAAATCAAATCTACTCACTAGTAATATTTAAACACCTTAGAGTTTTGTTTATAAATGTTAATATCTAATATTCCTATTAGCTATAGTAAGACTCTAGAACCAAATTATTTACATTGAAAAATCTGACAATTCCATTTTTTTCTGAATTGCTGGAATAGATGTCTAGACCTTAATCATCAGCATAGTTGCTATGGAGAATGATAGACTAACTCTCAATATTCCTTCAATGCTTTTTTTGTTCAAACTTTTAAAAATCATTTAAAATTGTCATTTACCTAAATTTATAAGAAAACATTTTAGTCCTGATAGCTTTTTAGTTTGTATTTAAGGATTTCATATTTTTAAACTTTAATAACTATGAGACCACCTGTAAATCAATATTTCTTTATGAATTTAAAATAATGAAATGCATTCTCAGAATATTACTACATAATAATTTATAAACTATTCTGCAGTGACAAAAAGCAATAGTAGTGCTATAAAACTAAGACTATAAATGTATTTAAATTTGCATTAATTTGTTATAAATCCTAAAATTTAATGTTAACAATGGTGATTAAATTCTTCAGCTTTTAGCAAAATAAATAGCGTAAACAGGAATAATAGCTGTCCCTCATTTCTTTTTGTGTCAGATATAGTTGTCTATTCAAGAAGGTATTTTGTTCAAGTCAAGGGTTAAGTTTCTTTAGTGCTAGATTGACAATAGCATACTTAAGATCTATAATGAAAATCACATGCAAAAAAAATGCCTTAATGATCTTTTAGATGGTTCAGTAAGACTAGGATTTTTAACTTAATTAGAACAAAATTTTAAATTGTTCCTCCTCACTCTATAGAAATAATTGTTCAGTGTATCTGGTTTTGACCAGCTAGAACAAACTTAGTAGAATTATTATTAACCATATTTTACTCCCATGCTTACCAGAAATAGGAAAGTGACCAAAGAAACTGCATACACCAAGATAACTGAGATTTGTCCTAAAGGCGACTTCCATAGAATTTTCTCCAGACTTATTATTAAGTTTAATTTCTATGACTCCTAGAGTTTCAGTGTTCTAACATTAGTCTGGGCATCTCAGACTTAAAGGCCTGAAGGTGCCAAGCAGGTAATATAAGTGATTAAAATCAGGTTTAAGGACTAGATAATGTTGGGAGTGTGGCCAACCAGAGAGCACATGCTCCCTTTAAACAGGTAACTGCTGCTCAGCTTCAGCTAGTCACTGTCCTACAGGAATAAAGGCAAGACCATCAGATCTGATGTTTCAGGAGACCGAAACCTCAATTCTTATGTTAACTTTGTAAACAACTCTTCTGGCCCAAGAAAGTATATCTGTGGGCCAGATCCAATGGGTTGGCTCCCTATTTGCAGCTGAAGTAGTAATTGTTAGAATAATGACCGAGTTACTAAACAGGAATACATTGTTTTCTTCATATTGTCCTAGCATGAAAACTGTTCATATGTTTTAGAACATTCTTTAATAATGTAATTTCAAACAGATTAATCAGATAGAATATTATATTTCTAAAATATTCTCATTAATGATTAGATAGACGCATAGATAGATAGATAGATAGATAGATGTTAATTAATTAAACTAATTAAACTTTGGCTTTTTGCCTCATTTTCCTCCGGTAAAAAGCAAAATAATAGAATGTTGTATGGAATTGTTCTGTAGAATGCCATAAAACCCTTAACAAATACAAAAAGAAGAGCTGTGATGGACTTTAAGTATCTAAGAGTGGAACTAATTATAGAAATGCTAAATAAGTATAAAGAAATGATGTCTTCCATGTAGAAAACTGTTTTCTATATTTTATAATGTGACTACCTAAATGAAGGAGACATTAAATTAAGCTTTATTGGGATTGCCAGAAAATAGAAAACATTAAGTTGGTTCTAAAAATGGTTTTAATAAAGCAGCTCTTTAAAATGCAAAATTAAATACTATTGATTGGTTTAGGGTTTGTTCACATGACGTACAGTGAGTTAGATTGAATTTTACCCTCTCAGCTGTCGTTTTTGAATTTTGGAGATACTATTTAATTTATCATGGAAGAGAATGATATCAATTTTGTTTTTAACTCTGATCAAATATGTGTCTAAAACCAAACAAGCATGGCATTGTATAATTATTATAATTATAGTATAATAATTATTATTATTTGTAAAGCTGGATAAGATTTCTTTTTTAAAAAACCTTCCTTTATTAGTCAGCCTAACTTAGGCGTAAATAGTAGTCACAATATACTTCACATTTATTTTTAAATGATAAAGCGCTTTTCTTATATCACTCTAAGTATAATAGTGTATTGTGTGAATTTGGAAAAATTGTATATACAGTGAAATACAGCTATATGCTTTGGAAATCTGCTTACACTTTGCCTTCTTCTTTCTGACCTAGTTATTCAGAAATCTATCTATACAAATTTATTTCGGCTTTGTCCAAAATTTATCACACTGGACCTATTAATATTTAAATTATATAAATGATATATGGGAGCATACAATGTGTATATTGGCATATATTCTGTATTTCATGGATATCTTATAATCTAATGTATTCAAACAGGCTTACACTTTTGGGGTAATGAGACTTTAAAATTTGTGTAGGCATAAATATTTTGAAAAATAATTTATCTGAGGATTTTTAAAGAATGTAGTTATGAGCAAAATAATCTTTAAATTTTCTCCTGATTTGTTGTATGGAGTATTGTCTTCTGCTTTCATTAACAAAACCCAATATCTTAAGATAAATATTTCGGAAATTTTGTCCTCTCTCTTCTTGTACTGAATTCTGAGATATCTACCATAGACTTATCAAATTTCTGGTTACCCTTAGGCTGCCCAATATCTGTATACATTTATGTATTTAAATGTACAGTTTAAGGGAATTCTTAAATTTCGAATTGGTGTCTTACTAGGACATTTATATTATTATTACAAAGATTGTTTATGATCAAATCAAAAACACAATAAACACAAATGGGCAGCAGTTCTGGACAGAATACACTATGACCTTGCATTGGCACCGAGTACTGAAAAGTTCGAGGAAATACATTATGAGAAGAAAGTAAAAATACTTCCAATAACCAAGAAAGTTATTTCACTGGTAGGGGAGTTTCCTTTTTTACCGTATTTTACCTGTTAATTATGATAAAAAAATATAAAAATTTTGTAAATTATGTAATGTGATAGATACTTAGTACTATAAAGAAAGAACTTCGTAAGAAAAATGTTTATAAGAATGTCATAGTAAAAAACTTGATAAAAAGATTCATTCTATTTCCAGTTGATAATTATAAATTGTTTAGGCTAACGTTTCATGGTTAATGTATACGACATATTCTCTTCAATTATTGTTAGAACCAGAACTTTGTATGTGATTATAGTACTTTAGGCATGCTGTAAATCCAGATTTACTGTAATCTCTGTATATAGCAGTTAAAGAAAAATGCTTAGCAAAATACACTTTGCCCATAAATTTAAAGAGTAAAATTTCCAAATAAATTCAAAATGTCCCAATATTCACTTATTCATTAGAGAGAGTAAAATTGTCTAAATGGTAATTTTAAAAAGATTATTTTTAAGTTTAAAATTATGTTATTCATTTTGTTTACTTCTAAATTTGGTATCTCAGTGTTCTCTCTGAAACAAAATTTGCAATACAAATATATCATGTCTGTTCTGGCAGTTTACTATCAGCTTCTACTTGATTGGTGCCTATGAATCAAGCTCCGGGGTGAAGCTGAATAAGGGCAGTTTAACCACTCTTGCTGCCACGTTACTGCATTCTAGCTTAAAATAAAACCCATGGTTTTATGAAACTGAAAAATTGCAGTGCCCTAGAGCCCACAGAAGTGACACACCATTATCTGTTGCTTGAACAGCAAAATGCACGTATGGATAGAAATTTTGATTGAGATTTATTCTGTCATGTTAAATAAAAGATTATTTCAGAATTCTATTTTTACTTAAGCATAGTAAAAATTCTTGTGTTCTTAGACAAATATAGAGCACATTGTGATATGCAGAGTTAACGCCCAATAATTTTCCTAGCACATTTCCATATGGTACAGCGGAAACAGCACTCAATTGGATACATTCTAATTCCATTTGGCTATTAACACTCTGTGAGATGTGGGGCAAGTATTTTAATTTCTTCGGTTTCTCACTCCTATAGAGAACAAACCAGATGATTTTCAAGTCTCCTTCACCTATACAATTCAGATGTAGATCATTATAGTTTTAACATTTAAGTAACATTTAACATTCAATCTAAAGTCCAAAAATATAAGCTAGATAATAATTTATAACCTTGAAAAATGAATGCTTAACATTTTTTGCTTTTTAGCCAATGATATAAAGTATATTTATAGTTATTATTACTTAATTCCTCAAGTTAGTTGACTGTTTCTTGAAAAATTATCTAGGAACCTTTCCATCTTTATTTTCTTTCTCCATTGGACAATTTTGAGATGTGTTTCTAGACTGATATTCATGATGAGGGTGAAGACGATGTGTTAGTCATTTCTGTAACCATCAATCACAAAGTAATTCATTCTCATTGAGAATTGTGTGTTGCCTTAGATTAATTAAATAACTCATTAGCTAAAAAAAATTAAAGACTATTCTTATTCACTATTTTGGTTTGTTTTATACCGTACAGTGTATAATCAAATAGCAATGATTTTTTTTATTTAAAACTTTTAAAAAATGTTTTCTAGAGAAAATATCAGGATATTAGCCTTACAACAGGCAGCAAGAGTGTTATAAAACTAAACTACAAAAAGGATAAGGAAAAAAGGAAAAGACTTAAAAAATACCACATTTTTTGGTGTCAAGATATAATTAATTCCATCACACTGTGGGGATATAGCACCATATATCAGTGTGTAAAAGATTCAGTCTTTTCCCTCTAGTCACCACTGAAATATAAAAGAAATGAAAATGTAGATTAAATTAACTAAGTGGCTTCTCTCCTTAGCAGTGTTTTACAAACTATTAACTTCCTTCTCCTTTCCTTCTTTCTTCCCAATGCTCTTCTCTCTTTCCCTCTTTCCCTCTCTGTCTTTCTCTAACCATTTTTCCAGCTGCTACATTTTGGCAATTGCGATAGTTTCTAGAGAGATACTAAGACATATGAAAAGCAGTTGTTGCTTTAAGGAGGTCACAGTGAGTGGAGGACTTGGACATTTAAATAATTACACTACAATAACTAAACTAAATTGGTAATATAAAGATATATTCAATAATAGAATATTTTATAGTTACATATGTTAAATGTTATATAGTTATACATATTAAATAATCAATGATTCCTCAGTTTCCTCATGTAAGGAAGTAGTGTAAAGAATCTTGGGAAATACCAGTTAAGTTCCAAGGCACAAATTCACATTCCTGATTCCTCCATATTCCAGCAGATGCTATACCATTTCAGGGCACTAGTGTCTATGCCAGTTAATCTTAAAATTCTTATTTTAATTTGGTTTTGATAAGATACTGGAATAGACATAGCAAGAAGGAACAAAAAAGGGAAAAATACAAAACTATTAGAAAGAATGAATCAGTAAGTTTTGATGATTTATTGAATTACTTCACTCATTTATTCAATAGATATTGAGTGAATACTAAGTGTCAGGCCCTATTCTGTATGCTTGGGATAGATACAGCATTGAGCTAACAGACAAAATTCCTGCTATCACGGAGCTTATGTTTTGATGGAGAAGACTTTAAAGTGCAAAATTAATGCACCTGATAATTGAGGTGAGTCTGTGTTTGCTAGAGTCAGGGGTTTTTACCAGAACACAGATATCCTGTTTCTCCGAAAAGAAGACCTAGCCGGACAATCAGCTCTAACGCGTCTTTTGGAGCAAAACTTAATATAAGACCAGGTATTATATTATATTATATTATATTATATTTATTATATTATATTATATTATATTATTGCATTACATTACATTACATTACAGATACAGACCCAGTCTTATAGTGAAATAAGACTGGGTCTTACATTAATTTTTTGCTCCAAAAGACGCATTAGAGTTGATGGTCTTGCTAGGTCTTATTTTCGGTGAAACACGGTAGTTCTAGGGCCCACTTCATTCAGGCATATGCTGATGGAGGGGTGATCTGACCTGAATATAGGGAGCAAAGGGAAAGGAACAGTTAGAAAACTTCAGTGTTTCTATTTTTGATAACTAAAACTGTTGAAAGGAAAATTGGGTAGGTGAAAGTTTCATGAGTTCTGAGCAGATAAAGAGTAAAAGATTTTTAAATTTTGAAGTTTTAAAGATAAGGAATGAAATTGGCTTGAGCTAATTGAATCTGCATATTTCTATTTAGATACGTAGTTATAATCTGGTAAAGGAAATAAGAATAATCCATGTTATTATTATTGAAATTTTATTAACTTCATGTTTAACTTCAGTTTTTAAAAGAATGGTAATAAAAATAAGGCATTAATTATACCACCTTGAGATTATTGTAAACTATTTCCATGGCAGACATTTAAATTTCCTATTACCCTATATATTTTCTGAATAGAGTACTTGACAATCAATAAATTACTCTTCCTTTCAGAATCCCAAGAACATGAATTTAAATAAAGTGTCACGTACTGCTGAATAAATAAAGAATATATGGCTTACCAAATGACACTATATTTTTGTATCTTAATTTTCAGTTTGCTAAGGTCATTGGTTGCCATGTTATTTTTGTATAATGTGATTTTCCAGAAGTGTTCAAATTAGAATGAAGTGGAGTGACATTTTTAAGCAAAGAAAATACTGCATTTCAATATGAGAGTAGCTAGATTTTTGCCATCTGAAAGAAGATACTTAATGACCTTTTAAAAATATGTTTATTTTATAATGCTAACTTTCAATCTGTATATTTCTTGATTTTAATGTAGAACCATAGGAAATTAAGGGATCTTATGATATTTTAACAACTCTAAGAAGTTTTTATTCTAATTATCTTAGGCAATAATTTTGAAAAGTCTGGGTCAGAGAAAAATCATGTATATTCTTAACTTATTATGAAATACCCAGATCATTCTACTTAGGCAGCATTTCTCCCGTTTAAAAATAAAAACCTCTAAAAATGAAATTTTACACTAGTTATAAAATAGTGTTTAATTGATAAGTACAATAGGTATTATTTACACTAAATTTTTATTAAGTGAATCAAGGGAGGACAGTAGGCTGAGGTATAACAGTAGATGATTTTTTAAAAATCATGTATTTGATGTGCGAAGTACATCCTTCTGTTATTTCTTAAATACAATCTATGCAGGAATAGGATATAGTCAAATGTAAAACATTGGTGGGAAAAAAAATTGTGAATGGTGGTTAACTTGTTGTATTCTTTAAACAATTTTAATCTATAGGCCCAAGGACAATTTCAAGTGATTTAAAATAATTTCCAAAGCTCAAAATACAAATGGTCAAATGATTTAAATTTTCTGTGGTTAAATATTATTTTAAATCTTACAGGAAAATAAAAGAATAGTGAAGTCAAAAATTTAATATGATACATAATAAAGTAAAATTAACTAATTTCCAAATAAAATTTCCCTACATAAACACATGAAAAAAATTCCAAAGTTAATTTTCTTATATGTAAAATTATCAACCAAATTAGACCTGTACCAACCTTCGTACCAAAAGTAACATTTTATTTTTCTCAAAATTTAAAATCAACCAGTGTAAAAAAGAAAGAAAAAGAAAAATTAATGATATACAATCACATTTTACATGAAAGAAAAAATGTTTCCCCCCAAATCATTCTTAAGTGTATGCTAATCAAAATAACACAAAGAAGCACCTAATATGATTCCAGATAAACAAAGAACTAATGAAATATAACACAGATCATCCTTTAGCTAAATAGCTCCAAAAATGTGGATAACTATGGCTGGAAAAGTGCAGTAATATCTGCTTTCTGCTTATTGATAGACGTAGAAATTTAACCATAAAATTCTATCTAAGCTAAGAAGCAAAACTAACCAATTCAGATGTTTGAATAAGGTCATTTTTGATTAGCCTACAACACATTTTCTTATGTGATTTTTGTATGTCACTTGCATTAGAATGACCAGAGAAACTTCAAAATGCAACTGTCCTGACTCTCATGCCCTAAGTAGCACATAGAATCCCTGAGGCTGAGGCTGCAAACTACATTCTTGAAAAGCTCTTCTAGTGGTTCAAACATTTGAGAACTACTCTTCTAGTTCATCTGGAAATTGTGTACTTCATATACTCTTACAACGGAACAATATAATTCAAAGACAAAATTTACTGCTTGACTCTTTGCCCAGCTGCCTTCAGGGATCTTCAAGTTTCTGGAATTATCCCCAAAAGCTTTGCCAAAAGAGAAGTAGACTTGTCCAACCCACAGTTAAAGACGCGGGAAATCAAAGATTACAATCAGCATTCTGTGGTTTGTCAGTTTGCCCCATAGAGAACAAGGAACACTTTGCCTTATTGGTCATGTCCATAAATGTCTTGTCACTGATTATGAAAAACAAGCGACAAGAGAAAAGATTGGTTTAAAAGATTGTGAGTGGTAAGAAGCTGCAGCAGCAGCGCAGACACAGTAGAGGTGGTATAAACAGCTGACTCACTCAGGAGGAAAGACTAAAAGCTAAATAATCCATGTAATTGTGTTGTGCTCTCCATAGTAAAGGACCACGCTGTCTATGCACACACATAAATCACAACATCTGGACCATGATCTCTGGGAGTGATTGAAGTTGGAAAAAAAGTATCTTCTGGTCAAGTTAAAAATCTAAATACTTCAAAATGCCAATTAACTGAGCAATGTGAGCTTCATCACTTCAGGAGAGGCAGCGCAAACTCGGGCCATTCTGCCTTTGTTTGAGCCCTGATGCCAGTATTTTCATCCAGTTGTATGACTGTTCAGTTTTCTCATCGTTAATTGGGATAATCATAGTACTTACATCATGGAGTCTCTGTGAGGTTTAAATTAGTTTATATATGTAAAGCACTGAGAATAGTGCCTAAGAACATAATAAGCAGTTATTATTCAAATATAAAACAAAATTATATAACAAGTAAAACGTCAGCGTATCGTAAAACTTTGGAAAGATGCTCTGGCATTGCAAACAGTGCATCTATTAACACATGAAATCGAAACAACCCTAGAGAATTGATAAAAATATTATTATAAACATAATTATGGCCAACTTTCACCGTGATACAGGTCAGTAAATTAGATGTCTCCCGATTAAAAATGAGTGAAAATTGACTATCTGTTCCTAAATGTATGTTCATCTTGGTGTCAGAAAATTATAATCCTAGACCTTTCAAAAGGTCACACATTCTAAAAATGCAAGCAAAACCTGTATGTGTGTAGGCCACAGCATCTGGAGTCTCAAAAGATTTGATGAATAAAAGAATAGCGGTTGATCCTCTCTTCCATGTCTTTATGTAAATTGTAATAAGAAGCTCATCTCCACTGCTCTTTGTGTTTATAAAATGTCTTCTCTTCAGAAACAAGGTTTAGTGTTGGCTGATTTAGGTGTTCCTGTGCTTACAACTGGGATGTGGATTAGATGACAGTGAGATCTATTTCAGTGCTGTAACACCAGTCTTTTCCTAATAAAAGCCAACTTCTGTGTACTCCGAACCCCCAGATCCACAGGCTCCTTCTGCACTGGTAGGGAGGAATTGGAATTTTGGTCAATTTTTTATTATTTTTCTTATGTTTCACTATGGCTTGACCAAAGCAAGTCCACTCGAACCTTATGTACTTATTGAAAAGTAATATAAGTATGGAAGCTGAGAAATTATTGTCAAAATGCAAAATAAGAGGTCAGCCAAACAAAAAAAAAAGTGTGCTAATGCATAATGTTTTACTGGCTCTTCTACCTTTTTGTAGCTTCAGTGAAACATAATTTCCAAATTCACTTGTAGGATATCAAAACTCTTTGATGGCTGATAGAAAATAGTGCCAATGAAATCAAGTGAAAGGTACAAATTGATTTGAAAAAGAACCTATGGGGCAATGAAATGTGTTGAGGTTTTGTTGATGGGTACATCAGGCCTGCAGGATAACACAGTGCTCAAGCAAATGGTCTCTAGAACCAGGTAAACTTGGGTTTAAATAAAAAACAGTCATCAGCTTGTGACCTTGAACAACTTACTTCCCAAATAATCTTTTTATCAGCAGCATGGGTATAATTACCTACTTTTTTTTCCCCAGTTTAACCAGTTTACTTCCATTTATCATTTTATAAGTGAACCACAAAGTGAAAATCTTGAGAACTGAAAAATCTTGGGAATTCTTGTGTAAATGGTTTGCTCTGTGTTGTGTCTGGCTTCAGGACACGTGGTAAATCCCATCTATAGTTAAAAAAAAAAAAGTGCTACATTGTTTTGCCAGTGTTCAAAGATTCTGGTGAATGTGAAATGAGATAAGATATATGTAAGGTGCTTAACCTAACGGCATGGAGTAAGCATTCAATATATGTTAGACAAAGTTAGAAACTGTTTTTGAAGTAGTGTGATGATATTTTGAATAGAACTGAAAACCCAAAGCACATTGATGGCATTAGTGAGAGATAGGATTTTTTTTTAAGGGAAAGAAATATCCTTCAATAAAGCTGCTTTGCTTTTGATTTCGTCACTAGGAAATCCATACAGCTATGTTTGCCTCCAGAGATAAGGGATCAAAGAGGAAGTACAAGTTTTCAAGCCAGTTTTCATCATGGCCACTCTGAAGCTAGTGCCCATTCAGTGTTAAGTTCCAAATGATCTGAAACTCAGAATAACAAATGATATTTATAATTATTATCCTAGTCATTAAGAAAAAGTTATTTCAATGGCTTTTGTAAAAGGTTCCTACCTTACAGTATCATATATATTTAAATTTTAGTTGTGATAACTCTCTAGAACGTTTACTTATTTCAGATTAACTTTTTCATAAATGTGTCTGCTCTTGGCTATTCTAAAATATTGCCTGTTAAGGTTGTACTTGTTTTAATTTAAATACTAATTACTTCAGAAGTTACCTAAGGATTCACAAAAGTGGAGTAAAGGTGAAGTAAAACCATTAATTCAACAAACATATGAATATCTTACTCATCTATGCCCAATAGTAAGTGCTCACTAAATGTTAGAAAGAATAGACAAATGAGTAAAAGAATGAAAGAATAATGTGTATAGAATATAACGTTATATTTAAGAGTGCAGGTCTGGAACCAGACAGTTATGTTTGAATCCTGGCTCTCCCACTTACTATCGTGTATGTATGTGTGACTTTGGACAATTTAGCTTCTTTGTGCCCAGTTTTCTCATCTATAAAACTGTGATGATAACAATAGTTTCCTCATTGGATTATTTGAGGATTAAGTAAATTAAAACTAACAAAACATTTATACCGTGTAGTATGCACTGGTAAATATTTGCTATAATAAGCACAATAAAAAAAGAATTACTGATGACAACTTTAAAGGCAAAACTTATATGTGAAATGCCATCACTTTACAAAGTCATGTACAACATTTTTAAGTTGAGAGGAATGAAGATTGGGTTGGTAACTCAACTGTAGCCAACTGATACTGCCTCTACCCATATTTCTCATATGCAGGCCTTTTTCTCACAGATTGGTGATTGAGGAAAAGGGGAGGGTATTTGAATCTAGTCTGGAGTAACACTCAGGCATTGATACCTCAGCTCACATTTTAGCCCATCTAGCCCAAGATTCTACAAGCAAGAATAAACATTTTTCTCTTATAAATTTAAAAGATATTTAGCCACTCTATTAAGTTGGTGCAAAAGTAATTGAAGTTTAAAAGGTTAAAAATAATTGCAAAAACCACAATTACTTTTATACCATCCTAATATTTAAAACAGGTGAAACAGGGATGCTCTTCTGAGTCTAAAGGAATGACCGCGCCTGGTCGTACCTGGGGGATGTCTAGCTGCTCCAGTCATAGGAGTGGGAATGAACCAGCACTAAGTTTGTATTCTCCTTAGTTACCATCTGATCAGCAGGGTCATACAGATAACATGGGTAAGAACGTGTTTATCCAGCTTTATGGAGGGTATTTAGTCATTCCTCTGTGCTGATGAGTTGCATATATGAGTATCAATTTCCAAGGGTGGTGGCTTTTCAAAACATTACTCTAAGACTACATTTTTAGTATTCAAATAATAAGTCATTTTATCTTTTAGTCTTTGAGGGATTAATATATAAAGAGGTTAATTATATAAAATAACCTATCTCATATAACAGAATAAGCAATGCTGTTTAGTCAGCTGTGCCCTACTTAATTAAAATTTTGATTTCTTTGATATGCTAGACTAATTTTAAATAGAGTCTCACCTGTTTTAAATAGCATGGCTAAATGTTTTCAATTTATAAAAGAGAAAAAAAAATTATTTGTTGTTTATAGAATCTTGGACTAGATGGGCTAAAGTGTGACCTGAATGTTAGACTAGATTCAAATACAACTTCTTAAGTTACACCTTTCATTTCTACTTTAAAAAGCAACTGAACAGGAAAGTAACACATTCTAAGACTGGATTGTTTTTACATAGGGACATAACTGAAGCTTAAGAATAAGATTTTATAGCAAATCAATAAAAGCATTTGCTGACATCTCATTGTATGCTTTGACTGTCTGCATCTGAATTGAAAGTATAACCTAAAAATAGTGTGTGGCTCCCGGAAGACTGAAGGATTAACTTAAATGGAAGAAAGAAGGAAGCTACTCCAAATTAGTGCAATGCTTTGGTATCAGCATGGAAGCGAAACTGAGTGCAGCGTCAGGCCCTGCATGGCCTGCATGGGAGGGAGGCCTGTTGTGAAGTGTACAAAGGGACAGAGGACGTTAGTGGTGTTTCTTAATGTATTATCTGAAATTCTTTATTATTTCATGCCTTTAGCATTTACTTGATACCACATTTTGTCTTAGACTGTATTTTTCTGTATGCTTTGTTTAGCAAACTGGGTTAAAAGTGGTTTTAGAACAAATGTCATGTCTTACATTTATAATTGGCGTAGCATTGACTCCAGTGTACAAATAAATATTTGTTAATTGATTGACATCTGTATATCTCTAAAACAGTTATTAGGCTCTTTTATTTTCCTTATCAGCGGATACCGTGTTTCCCCCAAAAATGAGACCTAGCTGGACTATCATCTCTAATGTGTCTTTTGGAGCAAAAATTAATATAAGACCTGGTCTTATTTTAATGTAATATAAGACCGGTTTCACATAATATAAGACCCGGTCTTATATTAATTTTTGCTCCAAAAGACGCTTTAGAGCTGATGGTCTAACTAGGTCTCATTTGCGGGGAAACGCGGTATTTATTGAATACCAAAATGATTTGAAACATATTAGATGCAGCTTAAACATTAATATTTAATTATTCCTACATTATTAGGAGCATTAATTCATATAATGAATTTATTTAATTCACCTATTCAATAAATTCTTTAGAGTTCTTTAGTGCCAAGTATTAGGTACTCGACTGCTGAAGTACATTGACAAAATGAACTGTCCAAGTTCCATGAGAAGAGAGCAAACAATTGCAATAGAATTTCTATAATGGAGATATAATAAAACCTTGATAAAACACTATAATGTTGCCATATTTTAGGTTCGTGAAAGATACCGGTGAACGTGCACAGTCTTGCTATGTGAGCCCCGCTCCGCAGATTCCAGTTGCAATTTGGTGCCACCTGGCGGCACTTGTTTACTTTAGTGAAAATACCCAGAGTGAGGGTGATTCTAAATCCTGTGGCTGAGACTTGCAGTATAATGGCAGAGTCCGGGCGTCTCTTTGTTGGTTCCCCCAGCCCACACAGGATTGGGGGACCTGCCTTACACTTGCCTGCTTCCTAAAATGGGCTTGAGGGCCTTGCCATCCTACCACACACCCCTCCCAGACGATGCTAGGTAGAAGATGGGAGCAAATTGGCAGTCATGTTATATCTAATTCATTGCCATTATGGAATGTGTTTTGTACGGTTTTTCTGTCTGTACAGTTGATATAAAGGAAAGCACATCAAAGTTATACAAGCTGACGGGAAGGAGATTGGGGAAGTCTTCACAAGGAACTCGTGTTCAAGCAGAGACTTAAAAGAATTATAATGGTTTGCCAAGTGGCCTTATGGGAAAGGGTATTTATGAGAAAGGAGAAAAGTAGATGTCCAGGCACAGAAAACTGAAAGTATGTAGGTATTCCAGGGAACTACACGTAGTTGTGTATTTCTAGAGTGTAAACTTGAAGAGGGAAGAAGGAAATGAAGTTGGAATGTTAGGCATGGGTCAGAGCATTACTCATTTTGTAGGCCTTGCAACAGACTTTCTGTCTTATTCTGTAGAGGAAATAGCCATTAATGAAATTTTTGCAGGAATTTTATTTGTAAAAGATCACTATAAAGCTAGTTTTCTCATCTGTAAAATGATAATAGTAGAGATAATAGTACTTTGGGTTATGTGGGTTAGAGAGAATATGTTAACTACTTTCCAAAGTAAGTATTAGGTAAGTGGTAGCTATTAGTACTATTATATTAGTGTTAATGTTACTATAATTAATGATTGGAGGGACAAGGCTAGAGGCTTGTACATAATTTGACAATCAAATCTGTATATCCATTCAGATAATTTTGAAAGCTGTTCATTTTCTACTTTGCATGTTAATATAATTAGAACTAAGATAAACGCATTTTAGTATATTTGTGATTTTCTAATTAAATAGTTATGTTCTATATTACTCCAAGCTTAATAGCCTTAGTAAAAAAAGTTCCACTTTGCAAATTTTCTCTGGGTCATTTTAGAATTTCTGTCTTTTGTAATAGACTTATATTGTACTCGATAATGTCCATTCCCTTAACTGTACAGTTGAAGAACTGAGGCCATGGAGCTCACATCATTTGTCTAAGGGCATATGCTACCTAGTCCTAAAGTCGCAACTCCAGTCTCATAAACCTATGTTCTCATTCATTAACCTAATTTCACTAATAATTGAAAAGTATAGAACTGTCGTCTAATGGACAAAATACCTGAATTTCCATCCTAACTTTTCCTTGAGTTACTACCATGTTTCTCTGAAAATACGACCTACCCAGACAATCAGCTCTAATGAGTCTTGGAGCAAAAATTAATATAAGACCCTATATTATATTATGTTATGTTATCTTATCTTATATTATATTATTATATTAATTATATTATATTATATTAAATTATATTATATTATATTATACCCGGTCTTATAGTAAGATAAGACTGGGTCTTATTAATTTTTGCTCCAAAAGACGCATTACAGCTGATTATCCGGCTAGGTCTTATTTTCGGGGAAACATGGTATTATAGGAGGATATAAAAGCAAAAACTGGATAGGCAGAGATATCCAGTTTGTGGGATTGTCAAAGCCCCTGACTACGGCAAACAGAATGGAGAAGCACAGTTACCACAAGATAGCAGCAAAAGGCCTGTGAGGTGAGATAGAGTGGCAGCTAGTTGTCGGCAGGTAGTAAATGCAAATCTGAAAAGATTGAGCGAAATAGGAGTGACTTGAATGTTTTTACCAAACAGCAAAGGAAGGCCTACCATGTTTTCACAGAGGTAGTTGTTCTCTTGTAAAACTCTCAGCCAGGCAGTCTCCTAATGTGGTTGCTGGATCTGCAGCATCAGCACCACCTGGAAACTTGTTAGAAATGCAGATTTTCAGACCTACTGAATGAAAAACTCTGGGAATGGGTCAGAGAAATCTCCAGATTCTGAGGCAGTCTAAACTTTGTCAACCCCTGCTCTAAACTAAGTGGAATTTGTTTTCATCTTGCAACACTGGGAAAGTGTGATTGCTAAGAGCATGAGTTAGAATCAGACTGCTGGATTCAAATACCAGCTTCAGGACTTAATAGCAATGAGACGTTGGGCAAACTTCATAACCTTTTGCGCTTTACATTCTTCTTCTGTTCTTATATCAAGTTCCTATTTCATAAGGTTATTCCGAGGAGTATTTCCAGTGGGGGACAATATGTGTGAAGGTCCTAAGGCAGAAAAGTGCTTGACGTTTTTCAGGAATTTAGAAGAGGCTGCTGTGGCTGAAACATCGTTGATAAAGAAAAATGAGATGAGATGAAAGAAAAAGACAGGGGCCAAATCATGCAGTCTGGCAGAGCATTGGAGAATGAGGGTCGGTTCCTGAGCTTCTGTGGAGGAATTGTATTTGCAGAGGGACATTTTGTTGTTGTTGTTGTTGTTGTTGTTGTTGTTGTTATGGGAGGGAGAAAGAGACAACAGTGTACAGAAGCAATTACGTTTCTAGACTGATATTTTCAAGGTAAGGAAATTTCTCCTGATAGATTCTATTTTATGGATTTTGGTTTTTTCCCCAGTACAATGTAAAGGCATTGAAGAACTTTAACAGAAGAGTGACATAACCCAATTTATGTTTTAGAAAAAATCACACTGGTTGCTATGTGGAAAATGGAACATGCACAGTTAGGATGCTATTGCAGTAGAGTAGATGAGAGTATCATGGACGTGAGTGGTAAAAGTCAGGTTGGGAAGAAACAGAAGGATGTGAATATATTTTAGAGGTAAAATCTGTAAGACCTAATGATAGATTAAGTATGGGGATAAAAGGAAGGGAGTAATCAAAGGTGCCTCTTAGATTTCCATCTTAAGCAACTAGATGAATAGTTTCCAATGAAACAGGGAAGACTGAAAGAGCAATATATTTGAGAAAAAAGTTTAGGTTCACTTTGGGACACATCAAATTTGTGATATCCTGTATATGAGTGGTTATTATAAGTAAGCGATTGGATAGACAATTCTGGAGTTCAGAAAAGAAGCCTAGTCAGCTACCTCAAATTTAGAGATGATTGTGTGTGTGTGTGTTTATATATATTGGTATAAATATTGGTGGATAAATATTATTTTTAATATAAGGGAATTTCTTCTGACAGCTTCCATTTTCTCTGTGAAATAAAAGGAAAAATTATCTGCTCAGAGTAAAGCAAAAGTTGAAGGGTTTGAGAAGCATGAAGAAAGAGTACAGTGGTTATTGTGGAGTGCGAAACACATGTGTGGAGTAACTTTTGATGACAGTGAATTACACTGGAACCAATGTGTCCTGCTGAATTCTTTTCCAACAATGCTGAAATGTTGAGTTGTGGGCATAGAAGAAGCACATGGTAGGATTCATCAAAGGGTTCTGCCAGTTGAATGCCATATGAGGAGAGGTACTAAAAATGTTGAGGGTATTTGCAAAAGAGTGATTGAAATGATGGGCAATGGAATCTAAGTTCGTTAAGTGTGAGAAAGATAAGGGGCTGATAATTGGAGAAAAAGTGGGGGGATCGAAGTTATAATGTTGAAAGGTAAGGATACCTGGCTAAATGGGCTAGAAGGAAAAAAGATAGAAAGCCTTGTAGCAACTTTCTGAATAAGGTTGGGGTGTATTTCCCCATTTTACGTAATAGAGCAACTGAGACACAAACTACTTTGATTACTCAGTTACAGCACGAGTAGTGCAGCTTCTTTTTGAGTGTGAGTCTCCTGAATAAATTCAGTTGTCTTATTTTTCTTACTAGATATGCAAATCACTGATATTCTTTGTTCAAGATTAGGAATCATTACCCTTAATAGGTAGAAATACATATGTCCAAATAAGTATTAAAATAGAAAAATCAATTGTTCATTATAGAGCATACGTCTGCCTTATCTTTATAATATTTATTTGCTAAAATGTTCTTTTACTGCTTTATATTTTCACTTTCAATGTATCTATTTTATGTTTTATTTGAGTGTCAATTGCATTATAGTTATTTTTAATATTAAACTTACTGGTTTTTTGATGATATCATTTGATTGCCTTTATAAGGTTTTCACATTAGTCCATTTCATTCACAAACAACACGAATTTCATAATTGATATCAAAGGGAAATTATCATTTATATAGGAAAATGCCTTTCAAGTCAAATATTTTTGCTGGATTCTATCTATGCCATTTTAAGCCAATTATCTAGAGCAGCATTGTCCAATAAAAATATAATGTGAACCGCATATGTTAAGTTTAAATATTGTAATAGGCATACTAAAAAAAAATAAAAAGGAAATGAAATTAGTTTAATAATGTATTTTATGTAACCCAATATATCCAAAAAAATTCAAGTTATGATCTACATAAAAAGATTAATGCTATATTTTATTCTTTATTTGGGGGCATGTACCAAGACTTCTAAACCAGTGTGTATATCACATGCACAATTGAGTTCATCTCTTTTTGGATGAGGCACATTTCAAGTGTCCTTTAGCCACATGTTGCTAGTGCCTGTAGTGCTGGACAGTGCAAATCTAGGGCGTTTATGAAGTATAATTCAACAAAGTAAAATACTCAAAGTCAAACTCTTGGTCTATTTCTCCTGAGAGAAGCATAATTTAAGAAATCTTGGTTAGGAAAGATACATTTTTGTTGGAAAGATACATATTTATTGGAAAGAAGAAAGAAAAGATAGTTAAATTTTTGTTTGTTTTTTAAGTAAATAGACTATCAAATTGGTATCAAGTTCTGGTCTTTCTTAAATACAACAATTTGATTGGTGAGCCTATCTTTTAAATCCATAATTTTTTTCATTAAACTTCTATGTAACTATTTGCAGAAATATATTTTTAGCATAATTGTTTTTGCACAAATTTGACTTTATATGACTAATGATAAATCTTGGGCAATTTGATACTTTCATTGCATGATAATCTATAGCATAGTCATTCGAACAGTTCTGAGGATCTATGATTTTTACTTCTGGAATATAAGAATTTTAAAATATAAGCATTTAATTGTGTAGAATTTAATAAATGTTATGTTCCAAATTAAAAATTTAGGGTTTCCACTTAATGTCAATTAGCAACATTATTGGTTTCAACATTTTAAATTAAAATCCTACTATAAAATATTCAGTGCAATATAAAATATAATATCAACACGTATGCTTATTGTATGCTTATAATTGAATACTGTAAAACGTGAAGGTGAAGAAAATTACCTTGTATTTGTATTTTCCTTTGTATATTCATTATTCATTCATTCAAATATGAGTTTAAGAGAAGTGGCTTTTATGTTCATTAAAAAAAAGAACTTAAAATAGATAAATATCTGTGAAAGCAGAAGTAGCCTATAAATATACTACAGGAAGTATGTTAGAGACATGATATTTACAATTTGCTTAAATTCTATTTATCTTTATTGTTTTATTATGATGCATAGATATTTATTAGCTTCACTATTTTCTAGCCTTTGGCATCTCAAAATTCATTTGAGAATGGAAGTGTATTACTTTCATAAGGTGGCTAACTATAATGGAAGTATTAATATCCTTCAATTAATTTTGCTGTTAGTTTTCAACACAAACTTGAGAAAATAATACTTTAATGTTTCATATGAGCACTTTTGCCACAAGGTTACAGTGGTGACTCCTTTTTGATAAGCTCTTCATGGGCTATCATTACATCGCTAATCTCACTGAGCATTTTCATCCAGTCTTAATAACATTTAGCTAACAGCAATAATACAGCACTTAAATTGGCATTCTTTCTAGGCAAAAAGGGGTTTATGGGAAAGTCTGAGTTCTGGAATTTAGGAGTGTTTTCAGGAGGATGATCTGTAGAATAAAGACAATTTCTCATTTTAATCATTGTTTACGAACAATATGGAAGAGTAAGTTTATCTGCATGGATTGTGTGTAGCATTTCATTTAATGCCAAAGTGTATAACTTTTCATTCAGTACCAACTCCAGTTTTTGACATTTTATGCATACTGAATACATGTCTGTTAAATAGAATTTACCTGTATATGCATTATTAATTATCAATCACTTGTGTAACATACTCATATCTTTTAAATCCATAACTTTATAAATATTTTCATTGGAATACATCTTTTCAAGTTTGAAATGACCAAACTTGAAATGGGAATTATTTACCAAATGAAGTCTAAGGGACCAATTCTTTAAGGCCATAGAACTTCTCTGTTTATGATTACAGCTGCTTCAAATAAATCTAGCAAGTTTAAGTTTCTGTGCTTACTAAAGCCTCAGTGTCCCCAAATAATTGTAAACAGATATAATTATTAGTGACATATGTAACATTTAGCATGTGCTAAGTGCTGTATATATGTTATTTCATTTAATTATCACAACTTTATGAGTTATTTTTGTTAGCTTAATTAACTCATTTATTCAACAAATATGTACTGTACACTTACCATGTGTCAGGCGTTCATTTAAAGCGTGGGATTTAGCACTGAAGCAACGAGGCAAAGTCCTTGCCCTATGAAGCTTAAATTCAAGTGGAAAGGTATATGATAAGTAGGTGAGAAAACTTAAGCACAGAACAGATAAAGAAATATGCTTCAGGTCATGAACTGTTAAATGGTAGAAATAGAATAGAAACCCATGTCTAACTGACTTGAACCTAAACTTAGGTTTCACCTCTTGATAAAATTATCAGATTTTGTTGCCTTGAATAAATCACGTAATATTGAACTACGTATCTGCCTAAGAATCAAGCATAAAACTTTTCCTATGAAGGACCATGCCGTAAGCTTAAGAGAATCTGAAAAGTAGAATTACAGTATCCCCACCCCTGCCCACAGCTTCACTTTCACGGTTTCGGTAGCCTGTAGTCAACTATGATCTGAAAATATTAAATGGAAAATTCCGAAAATAACCAATGTATAAGTTTTAAATTCTTTGTCATTCTGAGTAGTGTGATGAAATATTTTACCTTCCCACTCTGTCCTGCCCAGGACATAAATTATCTCTTGTCTAGCATATCCAAGCTGTATATTGCTACTCTTCCATTAGTCACTTTAGCAGCCATCTCATCTCTGTTATCAGAGTGATTGTCATGGTATCACAGTGCTTGTGTGCAGGTAACCCTTATTTTACTAAATAATGGCCCCAAAGCACAAGAGAAGTCAGGCTGACTGCTCAGATAAAGAGAAGCTGGAAAGTGCTTCCTTTAAATGAAAAGGTATATACATATAGGAAAAATCTTAATATATGTAGGGTTCAGTACTATTCACGATTCCAGGCATCCACTGGAGGTCTTGAGACATATCCCCCAGGGATAAGGGGGGACTCCTGTACCTCATTACCCCAATATGAAGAATTAGGCTCATTTCAAATCTAGGTTGTTGCTCTTTGAATATGTTGATCAGTAACTCTCTCAAAATACCTGTCTTTTGGGAAAACAAAATGTAAACAAAACCTATAAAATCATTTGTTGATTACTCCAACCAAAGAAAATTAAAAATACTGATAGTTAGAGAAGCATAGCTTTAGTCTCAACATTCTCACTGTATATTTTGTTTTGTTTGTTATTTAATGAGGCCAAAGACACAATACTTAATGTCTCACATGTATCTTAGAAATTCTAAACATTAGGAAAAGTATACTTAAGCTCCAGAAAAATTTGGCAATAGTTTTTTCCTATATAATGCATGGTTTTAGCTTGTTATTCTTTATATCTTTCACATTTAAAATAATGGTAGGAAAACTCCAAAAGCCATGCACTAGACTGAAAAATGGTTTACCTAACTTCCCTATGTTAGTTCCAATTCCAGGGGACTTCCTAACCTTGAAAGACTAGCATTGTGCACGCTGAGACGTCATCCCAGAGCAGATTCATGATCTCTGTAGGACTGATTGCCTTGGAATCTGACAAGAAAAATGATTAACTTTCTAACAAGCTGAAGGCCTTCCTTTAAATGGTTCCAAGGAAGATTCAGTATGTATGACCAAGGACATCTTGTCAAAAATATCACTGTCATTATAATCAGTGAAGGAGGTTATTGTCTTTTGTTCATGGTGATTTCTGAGTGACATAAAACAAACTTATACTTCGGTGATGATCACTGGAACATTGTCTACTGCACAACTGCAGGCTAAGCAGATATTGTAAATTAAGTCAGATACTCGTATACTTTTATATGAAAGAATAGTTTCTTTATGGATGAATAAAGAGATAACCGTGGGAATTTAATACATTGTATTTATTAACGTGAGATTTAGTCAAAGAGAAATTACCAATGTTTGTCAAATAAGGCAAGGAAACTATATTTTAACAAAGAACAAGTTCAGATTGCCTATCATAAAAAGTATTTTGTTTTCCATATGTGATGCCTAAATTCAATATAAAGTATGCAAGTTTAAGTCTTAACCTAGATACCATGCTATACTTCACAGAGTAATTTACACATTAAAGCTCTCTGTGAGTTTTCCTTCATATCCTCTCTAATTTATTATTTTGTTTTTCTGTGTCATGGCCAGTCAGGTGTTCTGCCACAGGAGGAGACAGGAGAGGCTAAGAAAAACAAAGCTTATGTTAATAGGTCCTAGGGAACAGGGAGCATGCCACACCATGCAGGACCACGTGTGGAAGGCTCGGGATGATCAGGAGGCAGAAGGCAGGAGTGAGGGGTAGGTCTAGGCCAGAGCCTTTATGTGGGGTTCCACTGGAAACACAAGGCCCGGCAGAGTAAATAGTTCAACATTTACTGGTTTGAATAATTCCTGCAAGCTGGGCTTTGGGCTATGTATGGGGCGGTATCTAGTTGCCTGGTAAGGGCCCTGGGATGATTTGGGGGTGGGGTGAGGGGGTTGGCTTGCTGTGAACGGGCCAGATGGAGGAGGTATGACTTTGAATTGGGTAGTTTTCTTATCCAAAGTCATGCTGTTGGCTGAGCCCTTTGCTATCTCTGAGAATTGGCTAGCCCCAGGAAAGGGCAATCTCTCCCTAGCCAGGAAGCTTTTTAAGGTGTCAAAACATCATAATAAACTGAAAATAAAAAATATATAAACAATACACGTACATACATGTGCACATGCACACACATATAGTCTTTAGACATTAATTTTTTAATACCCACTAAAATTGAATTAAGAGATAAAAAAAAATCTTTACTTGGAGCTTTGTTGTTTAAATGTTTTAAAATATCTGTAATCATTGGTCTATTTGTGTATACTACTGACAGAAAGACCTCTTCTTGGTTTTTTTTATTTCTAAGGCCAGAACCCTAATTTACACCCCCACACACACACACCGAGCAAGCAAGGGACCTGATAACAAATGCTGTCTCAAAAAACACTATGTGCTCCTCTTCTTCACTGCCATTTCCAAATCCCATGGCCCTGTCTCTTGAGCCTTGCTGTCTGTTAAAGAAGATAGATGGTGAAAATGTCTATCTTTTCCAGTAAGAAAGCCATTATGAGAGCAATAATGTAAAGTTCACTAAGAAGAACAATATAATATATGTGACATTATGCCACAAATTTCAGGAATTTGGAACAATGAGAGTTATTTCTGGTGTCCCACAAATCATTTTACCTGACTAACAGATGCTAGGAAACAGGACTTATTTATATACTTCTCTTTGCTCATTTATTGTCAGACAAATACAAGGAAAACATAGACTGCAATAAAAGTATCTTTGTTTCTGAATACAAAGGAATAATATATATTTTGCCTCTTGAAAAAAACATTCTAGAATGAGTTTTGTTTTTTAATCCCAGACTCCAAAAATTTGGGTAGATTCTTCCATGTGAGTTTGAAAGATTGGTTTTAATTAGACATGAGAGTTGTGTAGATAATAATTAGATTTTATCAAGATATATAAGTTTAAGGCATGTTCTCAGTTTTTGAAATGATACCATGTGACTACACAAAAATAGAGATATTTTAAATTTGAATTTGATCTGTATCAATTTTTCAAAAAAAATAGTATCCACTATTTTTCAAAATAGGGGACTAATGTATTTTGTAATTTATAGACTGAGGAATTAATATCCTTAGTATATAACCATTTATAAGTTTTTATATATTTTGAAACACATCTAGTGATTTTACGAGTATGTGGGCAAAAGTTACAGTTCAAGTATAATTTCATATTGTATGATTTTATATGGGTAAGTTATAGTCCAAGAATATTTTCACATTATGGTTTAGCTTTCAGTATTATTTTTGGAGGCATAATGTGAATTTTTATTTAGTGTAATCATTTCAATAGCGTAAAATAGTCATTATTTGTCAAATAATCTACAAACTTGATACATTGATTATAGAGTTGGATGATTAGCAAGAATAAACAAAGCCCTTGGTTTATTTTTTTATTTTCATAAAATTTTAGCTATTAGTGTTCCTTTGGTATTAGAATGGTGAAAAATGTTAGTTGATACTTAAAATTGTGAGCCAGCAAGTATACCTTCTGATAATTTGTCAGGTCCTTTTTATGTTACTGGAAATACTATGTAATTATGTGGTGATTATCAGAAGAAGCTGAAATGAAAATGAGTTAGAAGCAAGTCTACTCCTGTGTAAAATATTTACATATAGAAAAAATCAGGTTTAGCTGAAAAATGCAGGTGAAATAATAGAAAAACTAAAGGGGATTATGCATACATTGTATTATAAAGTTAAAATTAGGAAGTTATTCTGGAAATTTGTAAAGGAGAGATGTTATTGCTTAAAAATCATATACTAAGGAAAATTGTGGGGAACAATAGGCAAAGCTGGATTAAAAAGAAAGAAAAGAACCATGAAGATTTGAAAGGAATTAATTTTTTAAAAATAAATTAACAGAAATATTACAGTCATAAAAGTTTGGAGGTTGAAAGTACAATGATCTGTAATGTCCTCATGTACTAGGTTAGGAAAATGAGACTCAATGAGTAAAAGAAACTTTTCTGGTGAGCCATTAGTAATGTGGTTTTTCATCTAGAAATTATAATAATATAGTAGAATTTTTGTCACTAGCAAGCTGTTGGGAAAGGAATTTTGGACACTACAGGCCTTCTTGGTGCTCCTTAAACCATCCTAACTAAGCACGATGTCCTCTGTAACCATCAAGGCACTGCTTCCAACCATGAGACCCAAGATCTAAGGACCTTAAACATAACTTCTCTGCTAATGGCTGTAATCAAGGCAGATGTTTTTAACTAAAAATACTTTATTAATTAGCTAAATATTTCTTCCTAACTCTGGACATGAACTTTGTGGCATACACACACAAAACACACACACACACACACACACACACACACACACACACACACACACACACCAATACATTTAGATACTATCCTAATATGTTATAGTATATTGATAGAACGTATTTATATCTCCGCAGTGATGTTAAAAGCACTGTTTCAAATTTGTCATCTCCAGAAATCTAAGAATTAACACAAGAAACTCAGTTTTTACATACTCTTTTGAGAGAGATGTTTTCTTAATGTTTTTAACTTAAAAGGGTTTCTCGACATTAGGGTTGGTCATTGGAATTTCACTTATAAACTAAGACCATGTTTTTATACAGCAATATTTACATTTTACATGCTATTTGCCAGTAAATTGATTAAAAGAAACAGTGTCATATCGCTTTTGTATCCCGTATTTGTAGGGATAGATGTTCAGTAAACTTTGGTTGAATAAATGATTACCACTTTACTAGTCTAAAATTGTAGATGGTCATTTGAGTGAGTGAAATAAAGCTTATTAAATCATAAATTAGGATAATAATTTCAAGTTCAACATTTTAGCAAAGGAAGAGTAATATAAATTTTTTAATTAGGGGAACTTGAGACAGGAGCAGGATTTGCTACACACAAACACATACACGAACACACATACAACAAGAATACAATTCAGGAAATGACACTTTAAAATCCAGACATCTGCCCAATGACTGGCAACTGGTACAAGCAAGTATGAGTTACCTTGGTGATAGGCATTTGGTTAGCTCTTGGCATCTGCCTCGGAAAACACAGCAGAGGGAAGGAAAAAGAATTTAAACCTTTCAAGGTGTCATAATATTTGGGATCTTGGCCAATCTTACTAGATTTTTTCTACTCTATCATGATTACTATTGTCTCCTAACTTTTGAGCTCTCCAAACCCTCTCTAGCATCACGTCCTAGCTCAAGATGTTTTAACACTTCCACTCCTACAATTGTCTGTCCACTTCCTACCTTTTAGTGTCTTTTCTATTCCTGTGCTGAAGTTCTCAAACTCCATTGTGTTAACTGCTAGCCCCTGTATATCTCTATCCACAAAATTCTGAATCAACCCAGTCTCATTGGATAAGTTATCCAACCCATTCCTTGGATAAGTTCTCTTCTAACTGCCTTCCTAGCTTTCAATATGATGAAATACTGTTTTGACATGACTATGTATTTTATTTACAATGCTACTCTTATGCCCATACTCTCACAAACTCAGAATTTATCTTTGTCATGTGTTTGCTATTTACCTTAATAGGCACCCCCTTAGCACTAGTCATTCTTTAATTAATACTTTTGGCCCTATGGCTTATAACCTTCATTTAATTTAATCACATACTCCTTTAACCTTTGATATGCTATTTAAGACTTTGCAGGGAATATTTACAAATATTTCACTTGCCTTTCATTACTTTTCTCCTAATGACTGACAATACCAGATTTGCCTTTTTAAAAACCTTTCAGGATACAACTTTCAACAACTGTAATTATGTCATAAAGTAGATAGCTTGCATTGGCAATTTTACGTATTTTACTTTGACACTACCAAAGATATAGTTTTTCATTGTTTGTCTAAAGCCAAAAATTAGAAAACATGTATAAAACAATATTTAGAAATGTAGAAACATTGTGTCTGTTTCTGGAACTGAGTATCCTATATCAACACCCAATATTATGGTTTAGTGAACTCGTTGGATTGGCTTGAAAGCCACGCTATGCACCTTTAGCCTGTGGAATGAACTATGTGCACTGAATAACTTGACTTATGTAAAAGCAAAAGGAAGGTTGATCCTTGATT
This sequence comes from Rhinolophus hipposideros, assembly GCF_964194185.1. Lineage (NCBI taxonomy): Eukaryota > Metazoa > Chordata > Mammalia > Chiroptera > Rhinolophidae > Rhinolophus > Rhinolophus hipposideros. The sequence goes on along the minus strand of NC_138059.1, from coordinate 28,248,950 downwards.
GCACTTTTCATTTGTCTGTTTAATTTTTTCTTATTGCCAGTATTTTTCATGTTCATTTTGGAAAAAGTAAAATAGAAAAAAAAACCATGTTTTAAAAGCATAATATCCAACCAGAGAAAATTGAAATTATGTTTGGCATACTGTTTAGAGTAAATCCTTCTAGATAAATGCTACGTGCTTTTATACTTCTCCGCCCTAAGAACATAAACTTCTGAACGTTTAAGTTTATTTTTCTTTATATTCCCTTTATTCCCCAGTTATACAGGTGACTCGTAGATCATATCATGAATCCAGCTTTCCCAAACTACTGCCTAGTTTAACAAGAGATGTCTTTCTTTTTATGTGAATTTCTTTTTGTTGTGTTGTTATCTCCTTTGAGTTTGTTTGTTTATTTGTTTTGTGTGTGCGCGTGCACGTGGGTAGCCTCTGGCGTTTGAATTTGTCTGTGTCCCCCAGCATTTGGCTAAATCCATATTTGGTATGTGTGCCAGCCAAAGCTAAGCTGCAAATCTCTGCTTCCTTTCTCCCCCACCCCCCCGTGTCAAGAACATATTTTATGTCAATAAATATTTATTTACAACAGCATTTTCAAAGGTACATTCTTTTTTATTGATGAACATAACTTATTTAAACACCCTCTACTATTAGACATTTATGGGGTTTTTCCCTTGTGTGTTTTCCTATTACGATCAATTCTGCAATGAATCTCATTCTTGCTAAATCTGTACTAAATCTGCACTAAATCTTGCTAAGTTTTCCCTTAGGATAAATCCTGAAAGTAGAATTGATACATTAAAGGCAGTCTTTTTTTTTTAAGGCATTTGATATATATTGCCAAATTGCCCTTCAGAAATTGAACACCAGCAATATTGGAAATTTACCATATTACCAGACTTACGCATTTTTTTTCTTTTAAAGTAATTGATCATGTAGTGGGCCTTTGCTTTCTTAATCATTTGAAATGATCCCGTAGGTTTACAGAGTCTTTACTACAAGTATTCCACAAATCAACAGTCCCAAAACTTTGAAAATTAGGTTTGATAGTTTGTTTATTTACAACATTGTTTGCTTGTAGTTTTAGGTGACATTCAGAAAGAAAAGTAACGGAAAACAATAGTGATACCCTTGCCTCAGTCTCCCTCCCCTCAAAACACAGCATCCTGGGGCAGCAATTTATAAACTCGTCTCTGGTGATCTCTGTGTTTCAAGGAGAACCCTTTTGCAGATAATGCATTATCTACATTAGATAGATAAAATGAAGAGACAGGTATTTCTTTAAAACCAAATGGTAATTAAAATATTTATCTACACATTAACTTACCAGTTCCAGTTAGTATTTTATTGTATCCTGCTTGATTTTGGCCAAGTTCTTTACACCCTTTGTATTAAACCTTGAAAATTAAAATGCAAATATCAGAAGGTACAGTAAGCAATATTTTGTGAATTTATCTTTGATTTACTTGGTAGGTAGGTAATAGATTAGGTGCTTTTTTTTTTAGAAAGGAAAATACTGTATTTTAAGAAAAGAAAAGACTGTGTTAAAATTGCACTGATGGTAACCACTTTGAGCACCTCTTGTAATTGCAGAAGTCAAATGTGACTTGTATTCATCTTTTGTTATCGGTATATGAGTATTACAATTTTAATACAGCTTTTTCCTTAAAATGTGTATACATTTTTTGGCACCCCCAGTATGTGTTTGGGGTAAAAATTCCTACATAACAGGAGCACCAGGTTACTGTGGCTATCGGCATATGTTACTATTTTTCAAAGCCTTAGTCTCAACCAAATTTTGACTTTTCTACACTATGCCATGCCTTCTCTAATGACAGCATACTGTGAAATCCTAGGTTGCATTTCTGTGTTAATTTGCTCAGAATCCATGGAATGAGAGATATCTTGGAGCAAAGCATTCAGTTAAAGGGGTCCTTATAGATATTCCAGTTCGCAACAATGGATGCTTAGTGGATGATGATGGCGGTGGTAATAATAATGGGAAAGAGGAAGATAATAATTTGTGGAGCTCTTATATGTCTGGCATTCTGCTTAGTGCTTAACCTATGTTTTCTCACTTATTAGCAAAGGAAGTTAAGTTCCAAAAAGGGAAGCAACTCTCCCAAGATCAGTCAGTAAAACCAAAGAGCAAACCCAGAATTCCTGATTCTCAGTGCAGCCGGCCCTCCATTATATAACACTGGCTATATGGAAACCATTTTAGACAGTTTAATATCAAATTCTTCAAATTGAAATTTATGATTACAAATATTATTTCTATTGATGCTATTAAGTATTTACATTATACATGTTGAAGAGCTTTAACTTTATTTTATCTATTGCCCATATTCCCTAATAATAATTATGATTTTTATTTATAAATTTTTACTTTAGGTATTATCGATATTCTTGAAAATAATAAAGGAAAATAAAATATTCTAATTTTATAAATGAGGAACCTGAGCTCAGAGTAGAGCAATTAACTCTTCTAAAGGAAGTCAATTAATTAAGTAGCAGAAAAGCTAGGATTGAAGCCTGCATCTGTTTGCCTCCAAAACTCTTTTATTCTATTGTTTATTAAAAAATAGCAAAATCAAACAAGCTTGAGAATGATCTATTTGGGGCATATACACTACTCTCTTCTCTCTCTCGGTCCTCCCATTCCCAACCCCCCATCAGGCGGTTTATGCCTCATTTCTCCTTGAAACTTATGCCTCATTTCTCCTTGAAACTACTGTGAAGAATATAATAATACACTTTACTGTATCTTTTTAAAATTTCACATTGAGCCTTTTCCCTCTTAAATACTGGGAGAAAGTGTGTATATATTAATTAAATTAATGGGTGGTCCTAGCCTTTTAGCAGATTTTACTCTAGAATAGAGAAAAAATATATTTTTTTTTACAAAGACCAAGAAATTGAATTAGAGGTAAGAGCTCAGCTCAGTGGGTCAGTTTCTTTACTCTCATGCTTTCAATGATGTATGAATATATTTCTAATATTTTTTAGATTTTATTCTTTTATTTTGTTTCTATAATCATGTGTTATACACTCAGATTATCAGAATCAAATTAAAGCAGTAACTATGACTTTTTAATGCACTGAGTCAATAATTGGTGATATATACATGAATCTTCCTATTTCTGCAAAGCAGGCTGCTTTCTTCACATTCTTCCTGGTTTATGGGGCCAGCTGGACAGCCTGCTTCCAGATTCTTCAACCCCTGCTCTATCTCCTACCACAGCCCAGTAATCACAGAACAGTCCAGGGTCCTTTCTCTGATTACTACCATTCCCAGAGTTAGTCTCCCAGTAGCTCCTCAGTCAGCTCACATGCTTCATTGACTCATTGATTGCTTTCTGACCATATTGTCTAGAAAAGTGATAAGGATTTTTCTTTCAAATGAATGCAAGACGAAAATGTTTCTTTTCTTTATGTTTGGAATGTAGACTTACGTCCATAAATATGAAATTATACAAAGTGAAATAAATTATTTTTAATTCAAAGCTAATGAAAACATCAATCCCTGTTAGAAAATTTAACTATTATTAGATAAACTTTATTTGGTTTTTCACATAATGAAAAAGCTTATTTTAAAATGCCACTCAGCAATGGATGCTATAATTTTTTGCCATTTTTGGTAAAAATTTTCCCACTCATCCCATTTCTTCTTGAAGACAGTAGTGAAGCAAATTGGAGAAGAATGCTTTTGGAAACCTCTTTCTTATATTATACAGCTACCTGAAAGCATTTTTGCACTTGCAGGACAACATATTCTCCCCAATGAGCCCAGTGATTTTTCATGAATGTATTTTTTTCCTGTGGCCATTCAAACTAGTGTATTCTTCAACAGCAGAAATGAAATAAGTCTGGTTTTCCATAATTGCGATAAGGTTGGCCTTGAATAGTAAGATCGATTCAAAACCATGGTATTTGAAAATTTTTAATCCTAAAAATATGTCCCATAAATGACAGAATTTAATTATATTCCAGATGTTTCATCTAAAATACCTTTTCTGTCTTTTCCTTTTTACTCTTGTCTTCACTTATAATGATCCATCGGCCTACAGTGTCTTTACATCCAAAATGCAAAGCAGACAAATGGGCGTCTCAGGGAAGAACATGACTAAAAGCACCAGCATCAGCGGAGATATGTGCTCACTGGAGAAGAATGACGGCAGCCAGTCTGACACAGCAGTGGGCGCCCTGGGCACCAGCAGCAAAAAGCGGCGCTCTAGCATCGGGGCCAAAATGGTAGCTATTGTTGGCCTCTCCCGGAAAAGTCGCAGCGCTTCTCAGCTCAGCCAAACGGGTAGGCATTTTTTTGTTACTTTTGACTTCATAGCCGAGTTGCAATTAAAATGCATATTCTTTTCTCTTACTCGTTTTATTGCAGTAATATGTGGATGATCCCATGTTCCAGAGGGAAAGGGGAACTTTAGTCACCTGTTCTGAAAATATAACAATAACTTTGTTTTTCAGTGGTGAATGAACCTGCTTTAAAGTAAATCTTGGCCACTGTTCTTGAAATGTGTTTAACGTCCTTCTTCCTCAGGGAGGAGTTAAGCTGTGGTTCCCCAGATTGCCCCATTGCTGATCCTTTACAAAGGTACTCTGATCTGTGAGATACTTGCTTTTCTTTAGGTCCTCAAGTTGGAACCAGCCAAATTAATTTTTATTCCCAGCAAGTTATGGTGATGAAGATGACACCTCATATTTTGTGTGAATAATATATTCTTATTGCTGACAACCTAACTTCTTTTTTAGTTTGTAAGCAGCATTTGCCAGTAGTATCAATTTTCTCACTGCAGTTTTATTTCCTTGGTAAAACTTCAAGCAACTTCCAGCAGCAGCGATGGAGGAATTTTCTGCTGACAGTGAAGATATGCAAAGCTTTACTGATTTAAAATTCCGCTGCAAAATCACATCTGCAGAAATAAATTAGATCCAACACTCCTATTCAGAAAAGCCACTGTTAGCAATTAAGAAATTTGTGAGTCAAGGCGATGCCTTTTTTCAAATCGGTGTTGATAATTAAACATTAAATCCTGGGTGTCTTGGAAATAATAGCATATCTTTACCTAACAAACAAAAGCATATAATACGGTGTTTCTTATACAGCAAATAAATTATAGGCAAATGGATTAAATCTCATTTATGTTTGAATACTAGGGTTCCTGTACACAAAAGTCAAGACTTAAACGTGCAACACGAAATAATTTGAAGATACATTAATTCCTGGACCCGGCCGATCTTGATTTTACAAACTATAACAGATATACTGGAATTTGAGCCTTATATAATAATATTATATTGAAATAGTCATTTGATGGTATTCCTTATAACTTGGTTGTGACTCTCTATATTTAATGTGATTGTTGTTATAAGAATTGTTTATTTGGTGTATCAAAATGTTATTTTTATTTTAATATAGAAATAGAAATTTAATTGATGAACACAGGTATTTAAATGATTTAAAATTGCTAACATTTATACATAATTAACTGTGTTGTGCTAATACCATAAATGTTGGCCTTTTGAAAATGTTTCCATATTTCTCCGGCAGTTAGAGCTTTATTTATTGTGGTTTTCTCTTTAAAATTTATACATGTCTAGAAACCAAAAACTACTCTAAAAAAATAAAGTCTATTAATTCAAAAAATTAAAAACCTAAGACAGACTGTACGTTAGAGAATATGTGGAATTAAACTAAATAATTAATTCCATTTATTTGGGGGTTTTTGATGAATACCAAGCATCTACTATGTGCCAGGCACATGGAAAACAAAGATGAATAAGAAACCATTTATAACCTGAGCTGCTTATAATCTAGCAGAAAACAAGTACTTGAACAGGTTGTTGCAAGGTCATATGTCAGTGGTAGAACTAGAATTGTATAGAAAGTGTGCTGGATGACTAGAAGAAGGACACCTGATCCAACCTGGAATTCCAGGAGGAGATAACACCTGATCTAAGGTCTGAAAGCAGAATAATTGCTAACCAGGTAAAGAACAATTTGAAAGATTTTCCAGATAAAAAGCATAAAAAACTGTAATGTACAAAGGCATGGAGGCATTATATATACAGGAATGATAGTCAATTAGGTGTAATTTTAGTCAGTTAGGTGTAATTTTACCATAAAATGTTGGACTGAATGTAGCTAGAGATGAGGCTGATGGATAAAAGGGACAAGATCATGGAGAATTCTGTAGACCATATTAATGTATAGGTTATAGGAAGTTTTAAAAAGTTTTCAATAGAGAATTTATATATGGTAAGATTCACATGATATATAATTGTTAGGACATTCAGGCTGTTATTTTTCTAACAAGTAGTTTTTGAGCATCTACCGTATGCCAGGGACTATCCTAAGGAAAACAGGAACAAGACAATAGAGCCTTTTTTTAGAGTTTGTATTCTAGTGGGGCTGCAATAAAGAAGTAAACTACTGGAGTTTACTGGAGTGAGCACCTGATAAGAAGTATTTTAGGATCAATTAGCAGAGCAGAACAATAATTCAGATAAGAGGTAAGAACCTGAATGAACCTGAATTGAGTCAATTGTAATAGAGACAGAGAGAGGGTGATAGTTTTAGGGATATTTTAAAGAGCAACGTTAATAGTCAATCATTTGATTTAGTGTCTCACTGGATATAGGGAGGTGAAGGAGAGAGAATTCTAAGATGAGTTCCGTATTTCTGGCTTGCATCACTGGGTGGATTGTTGTAGTGCTATTAATGTATATTGGACGTATAAAAGAAGGAGTAGGTTGGGGGAAGAGGGAGAGGGATGAGTCCTGAGCCCCTGAAGGAGACCGAGAAAGAATGATCATGAAGAAAAGACAAAAACTATGAGAGTACTGTCACAGAGCTAAGAGTCTCATAGAAGAGTTCAAGAAGAGAATGGTCACTGTTTCCGAATGATCAATTTCATGACTTTACAGTTTTGGCATAAATATCCAATATATCTTTGTTTGAAAGTATTTTCATTGAAAAAGTATATATCTATTAACTATCCACTGAAATTCTGTAACAATATTAGTTTGTTTTTTATGTATGAGTAGTTATAGGTTTTTAACCATCAAAAACATTGTGATGTTGGCAGATTTAAGAAATGTAGTCTTGTTCCTTATTATATCATATAGCTCCTTTCTTTATCTATAGCAGAAAGCATAAAGTATATAGCATGAAGTATTCCTTTCTGTCGTCGTTTCCATTAATATTCAGTGACATAACAGCTAATATTTTAATCATGCTTAAAATATGCAAGCTATTATTTCTACCTATCTACCTAATAGTTTTGACCTATTAACAATAGAATTAGAATATCTCTCATTACTGGACTCCAAACTTTCAATGCATTTCTAACTCCCATATTTGTGTATATATGTGTATGTTTCAAGTAAGATTTTTATGTTTTCTTTTAAGAAAAAACTTGCAATCATAAGCTCCAACAGTATTTAAAACTGAAATCTTCAAATTTAATATCTAAACCATTTGATTATATGATAACATCTAGAGTAATGAATTTGTTTTATTATATTGGAGCTTACATAAATACATAGAATGTATGGAGTAACTTACCTAAAACCAAGAAATACATTTTTAACTAGCATGTTTGCATTTTCAAAGATTCATTTAGCATTACCTTGACTTTCCTGGCATCTATATGGAGATCTGCATGTAATTAAGTTACAGAGTCATTATTTAATGAAAGACATACAATAATGTTTTCAAATTTTTAAGGTGGTTTTCATTATTATAAAAATAAGTGTCATTGCACCAGTATGGATTTTAAACTAGACAAGACTGCTTCCTTGCCTCCTGAAGAATAGAAAAATGAGAAAATGAGATCTTTCTAAAACATAGTGAAATTATTCTCAATAATATCATAGTAATCATATGTAAACAATAATTGGCAAGGGAAAACCACTTATAAAGGTATATTGGCCAATACACGTGGCAGCTAAATTATACATCTTTTTTTCTGCCATGCTATTTTGTATTCTGCTTTTCCTGTTAATTGTAAACTCACTTTTAAAGTCACCATTTCTAAAGATTAATTATGACTTGCTAAGCGTTATAACCTAATAGAAAGCATATTGAGAAAATAAGGAGGCTTGAATTCTGTTTCGTACTCTGGTTATATATCAACTATGACCTCTTTAAAAACCTACCCAACATATCTGAGTCATAGAATGTTCATATGACACAGAGAATTAACACCTGTTGTACCACAGGATTTTTATAAAGATAACATTTTTAGATGTATAAGAAAATGCTTTGAAAACTTAAAAATCACTTTGTAGATGTGAGACATCAATAGCCAATTCAGCCTCATGAGAGAATCAAGAATTCTGTTTTAGACATGGTGATGTCGAGATGCCCATTAGACATATATGTGCAGTTGTTATGTTGGATATGAGTCTAGATATGAGTAGGTCAAGACTAGGGATGTAATTTGGGAGGAATCAACAGGTAGTATTTGAAGCCATGGCACTGATAAGATTACTTAGGGTAACTTGAATCAAGGAGAAAGCTGAAGACTGAGCCCTGGGGATACTCCAACATGTAGACGTCAGGAAGAGAATCCATCATAGGAGACTTAAGAGAGAGCAGTCCTTAAAGAAGAGGAAAAGGAGAATATAGTATCTTGGAAACAAATGAAGAAAATATTTTAAGAAAGATGATCATCTATGCCCAGTGCTTCTGAAAAGTCAAATAAGATGAAGACTGAGAATTAACCATTGGATTTGGCAAGATGAAGGAATTGGGTAAATCTTGGCAAATCTTACAGTAGTGGACAAAGCCTGCTTGGGGCAGGTTAATGAAAATGGGAGGTGAAGTAGGGTCTTGAGAATAATTTCAAGAATAAAAATAAGAACACCTAATATTTATTGAGCATTCTTTATGTGTGAGGCACTATTCTAAGCACTTTACCTGTAAATCATTTAAACCTCACAACAATGTTATGAAGCAGGAATTAATTACTATTATCCTCATTTACTGATGAGGAAACCAAAGTAGACAGAGTGGGAATGACTTCCCCAAGTTTACCCAGCTAGTAAGGGTAGAAGTTGGGATTTTAATCCAGGCAGTATGGATCTAGAGACTGCACTCTAAATTATTCTGTCTAGACCAGCACTGTCCGATAGAACTTTTGGCAATGATTATTGTTCTCTCTCTGCACTGTCCGATATGACATGGTGGTGCTAGCCACATGTGGCTATCGCGCCCTTGAAATGTGGCTGGTGTGACTACATGTTTTATTTATTTATTTGAATTTTTAACTAAATTAATTTAAATTTAAATAGGCACATGTGACTGGCGACTACTATGTTGGACATTACAGATAACAACAACTCGAAAGAGAGATTTTTGAAAAAACGTAAATAAAGAAATAGGACTTTGATGGAGATGGAGTCAAAGAAGAGTTTTATATTTGTAATGCAAGAGGGGATACTTCTGGGAACAACTGAATAGGTGAAAGGGCTTTGGTTCTAGAGCTGAAGTGGAGATCAGCTGTTAAGACCTGTGGAATCTGCTCTTTTCATCTTATGATATTTCTAAGCTCACACAGTACTTTACATTTACTCCAGTTATAACACTTTGTAACTAATTATTTATTTATTTGTCTATCTCCTGGCTAAACTCTTTCTTATTTTGTATATCCATCTGAGTGTCATGTTTGCTATATTATAGTTTCAAATATAGTGATCTTCAATGAAAGGTCCATGTACTCCTTGGGGTACATGATTAAATTCTCTAGGAAATGGAAAGAAATTCGTAAATGTATTTTTTTAAAGACAAAAAAAGATAGTAAGCATTACTAATATTTAAAATATAGCTCTACCCTGGTGTTCTCAGTTCATCTGGATATCAGAGGCTGGTGTACTTGGTCTGGATGTCATGTCTTGCATGCCTTTCTGGAGGTGTTAGTTAGTTTAGTTAACCATCAGAAAATGGGCAAGTGGCTTAAAAAGATTCCTGCAATGAAATTGTCAATCTAGTGTAATACTAATATTGCAATTACACAAAAAAGCTACTCCTATCTTCAACAGACTTTGATGAAGTAAATACGGTGACACTCAAAGATCTGACAAGAAGCTCATCAAAAAATTCAAAGTTATCAGGAAGACTAATAAAATATAGATTCGTATCCACTGTTATTAACAATGAACCTTACCCTGCGTTTATACTTTATATAGTCTATGGTATGTCTTTGTGAAGTCTCTTTTTCAGTTATAACATCATTAACACTACTAAGTAGGAGAAAATTGAGTTTGGAAGGAGACCTTCAAATTGCTCTATTTATCAGCTAGTATAATTCCAGCTACTATATAAATTCCAGTATATAAATTGAAAACTTAACATAAAAGAAGTTTATTTATTGAGCAAAGATCAGTTCAATGCAGTTATTCCCAGTTGGGTGGGTGGCCTTCCATCTGGTCAGACAGGGTTTGAGGCTCTTTTCATCCGTAGCTTTACCCTCTTTAGGGCCTTGGAGCCCTCTCTATTCCGTCATCACATGGGAAGTTTTTATGAGCAAGAAGTGGAAACAGTAAAGTCACTTCTGCTTATATTTCATTAACTTCACTCAGTCACAAAGCTGAGTGCTGGAAAATGGAAGGTTGTGGAATATAGTCTAGGGAGTGCTCAGGAAAAAGAGAAATCAGGTTTGGTAAGAAAACCCATATTTTTAAAAATTATAACATACATTACTTCAAACATTTTTCCTGAGAGCTTAAAGTCTTATTTACCATTAGAAATAATGATTTGCAAATATTTATTGCATTTTAATCTTTTAAAATATTTTATATGTTTTATGTATTATAAAAGTATAATCGAATATGTCTATCATGTATAATTTTTTTTTTTTTTTTTACTGAAACGGAGGGGAGATGATGTTTTAAAAGATTTAAAACAGCTTATCTAGTATGTAATTTTATAAGGCTTAAAACCACTGCTCTAGTAAGTAATAGTTCTAAGTGAATGTTTGCTGAATTCAGAGGTCTATTAACAGAGAACTTTGTAATAATGGAGACTAATGGAGATGTTAAGTAGTAGTGTTGTCCTTTCGTGTCATTAGAAATCTCAGACTAACGCTACAGGATCTATATAACATATTAAGAATTTAACAAAAAATGTGCCTTTAACACTAAATTTAGGCACATTTCTCACTTTTGAAGTTATAATAACACTACCAGCCATTATTAATTAAAAGTATTGATAGTCATGGGACTATTTGTCATTTGCTAATAAGTGCAAGTGATTCAAATATTATAGGTGAAATAAACAAAATCTTATAAGTGAAAGCTATTATTAACATCTCATAAATTGTGTTAAAGTACTTCTGTAGCAAGCTAGATAGCAATTTTATTGTCAGTGGAAATTAATTAGCATTTCTTAAATTTTAATTGAATTTCATGTTATTTGTCTAAAAAAAAACACTTATTTTATATTTTTTTATTGTAGTAAGACAAATATAACTTAAAGTTTACCACCTTAACCATTTTTAAGTGTACAGTTTAGTGGCATTGAGTTACGTTCATGTTGTTGTGCAACCATCACCACCATCCATCTCCAGAACTCTTTTCATCTTGCGGAACTGAAACTATCCATTAAATAACAACTCTCCATTCGCCTTTTCCTCTGGCTTCTGGCAAACACCATTTTATTTTCTGTCTCTGTGAATTTAACTACTCTACATACCTCATATAAGTGGAATTATACAGTATTTGTCCTTTGTGACTGGGTAATTTCGTGTATCCTAATGTCCTTAAGGTGCATGCATATTGTAGCATGTGTCATAATCTCTTTTCTTTTTAAGGTTGACTAATATCCTGTTGTATATATGTACCACATTTTTTTTTTAACCATTCATCTGTCAAGGACATTTGGGTCACTTCCACTTTGTAGCAATCGTGAACAAGTTTGTTTTGAACATGGGTATACAAATATATCTTCAAGACTCTGCTGTCAATTTTGGGGGGCATATGTCCACAGTGGAATTAACTGGATCATATGGTAATTCTATTTTTAATTTTTGAGGATCTGCCATACTGTTTTCCATAGTAGCTGTATCACTTACAATCTTACCAACAGCACACAAGGGGTTCAGTTTCTCCACATCCTTGCCAACGCTTGTTATTTTTTTATAATAGTCATTCTAAGAGTATGAGGGAATATCTCATTGTAGTTTAGATTTGCATTTCCCTAATGACGAGTGATGTTGAGCATCTTTTCATGTACTTATTGGCTGTTATTATATCCTCTTTGGGAAAACATCTATTCAAGTCCTTTGCCTATTTTCTAATTGAGTTATTATTTTGTTGAATTAAAAAAACTTTTCTATAATGGGAAAATATAAGCCTACTTTCCAGATTCTTAAGTGTCATCTGTGTACTAATAACATGTTATTATTTATTTGTATTTGTCTGAATACCATTAGATTATAAAGTCCTTGAAGGAAGGAACTATATCACATTCATTTTAATATCTCTGGTAACTAAGATAATAGTTGATATCTACTAAATACTCAATATTTGTTATAATGAATGAATGAATGAACAGTTCAATTTACATTTGTTATAGACAAGATAACTTAAAACTGTTCCTCAAAATGTTAAATTGGTAGGTGGCAGTTTTTAAATCTATATATGATCATATAGTTATATGTCAAATACTTCTTATCATCTCATATTTTAGTGTTATTTATAGAAAGAATAATAGAGCCCTTAAAAGCTATTGTTAGGAACTATGTATTTTACATCTACACATGCAAATTATCTTGCATTATCTCTATCCAAACATAAAGATCACACTCATTCAAATTATTTAAAATTTGCTAATGAATTCTTATGGTATTTTAGTCATTTCCCTAAAGCATAAACTTTACCATACATTTTTTCATCTCATTAATTTAAAAAGGCATTTTGGTAGGTGCTGTGGAAGACAAAACTTGACGAAATATAGTTCGTACACTCTCATAGTTCTTATACTCAAGGATCATAAAACCTACTAGAAGAAATGAGTTTCAGGCTTGAGTACATATAAAACAAGGTGGAACATGATGAAGACAAGCAAGATATTCTATAAGTGTAGCAGAATAGAGAAAAGATTTTAGATCTCATCTCTGCTACATGGACAAGTTATGTAACCTCTCTAACCTCCATTTCCACAACTGTAAAAATAATGGAATCTATCTTCTTACCTCATGTGATTGTTATGATCACTTATAAAAGCATTTAAAATATTGTCAAACATATACTAAGTTCTTAATAAATGGCAACTGCTATTGTTAATATTATTATTAACATCAATGTAGCTGTTATTCTTATCATTAGTGCAGTAGTGGAAATTGTCACTTTCAACACCGATACCAAGGTAACGGTTCATCTGAGCCTTGAATTATAGATGTTTAAACTGTGAAGATGCTGAGACATGGACATTTCAGGCATGGGCAACCTTAGACCCAGAGATAAAGAAATGCAGTTTATGTATAAACAGAGCAGAGAGTATTTGACACATGATGGGAAATAAGACTAGCAATAGAGGTTGGGGCCAGATTACAAATACCTTAATGTCAGGCCAAGGAGTTAGAACCATAGAGTTGACAATATGGAGTTATTATTGCCGGATTCGGAACAGGGTCATGACAACTAAAGCTAGAGAGATTTTGTCAATAAGTAAGTCTAGAGATCAAGAATAGAAGACAATTGTATTAGTTTAGAGCAGAGGTGATGAGGACCTGATCCACATATACTAGTTTTCTATTGCTGCCATAGCAAATTACCACAAACTTAGTAACTTAAAACAATGCAAATTCAGTATTTTCTCAAAAGTCTGGGTAAGTTTGGGTGGTTTCTCTGCCCTGTGTTTCTCAAGACCAAAATCAACAGGTCATCATAGTGGAGTTTTTATCTGAAGGCTCAAGGGAAGACTCCATTTTCAAGGTCATTCAGGTTATTGGCAGAATTCCGTTACTTGCCTCTGTAGGACTGAGGTGCCATTTTCTTCGACATACGGCCCTCTTCATCTTCAAGCACATTGACTATTTCTTGTGCTTCTAGTCTCTCTGAGTATGCATTCTGCTGTATTTCTTTTGTCATCCAGCTCAAGACAGTGTTCTGCTTTCAAGTGCTCATGTAATTAGGTTGGGCCCCCGAGATGATCCAAGATAATCTCCCTGTTTTAACGTCCTTAACCTTACTTACAGCTGCAAAGTGCCTTTTACCATGTGATCTAACATAATTTCAGATTCTAGAAAATAGTGCATGGACATTTTTGGGGACCATTCTACCTACCACCATGATAATAGCGGAAAGAGATGGAAAATTGAGAAGAATCAAGAAATAGTGTAGATATGTTATATAAAAATTATTATTTATATCCTACATGCTTCCTAGGAGAAAATGCAAAATGGAAATAAAAGTTAATTTTCACAATTTACACAACCTGACTAAAGAACATGTACCAGTTATTAAGATATAAGCTTTTTAATATAAAATTTAGAAAAGAATTTACCAGTCATTAAAAGAACGTAATTAGTAATAGCATGAATCTGTTCATTTTAATTTTCACAACCTTATATGTATGCATTATCATTCCCATTTCACATATCAGCAAACAGATTCAACAGTTTCATGGTATACAAATACACTCCAAAACTGGTATGCTTTACATCACCCCACTGTGGCTAACAGTATATTTTTATAATTAGTTCTTTTCATACCATTGGAGGGGAAATACTTTCTCTTCAAACTGAAAATTTCTCAGGGAACTACTTTTAATTTAATATTGGTTTTATTTAATTTAATTAGACATATATTTAAGATGTAAATAGCCAAAGGCATCGTACATGCTAGTAATCACTAAAGACCTAGTAACTGTAAATCACTAAACCATAAAGAGTTTAATTGTAGGCTGAGAAATACAATCTAAGAAAAAGAAGTCTTTAATTTTATTAAAATAAATGCTTTAAGGTTTTTTAGTATCAGCGTATAAACAGAAATGCAATTTTAAGGTAAAAGCCATTTTTAGTGAAATTTCCATATACTCTGAAGAGGAGCTACTTGATGCTTTTTATTCAATTGAGTCCTGTTCCTGTTACCTACTAGGAAGACTTCTGGTATTTATAGCTAATTTAATAAAGCCCTAGGTTGGCAATATAAAACTCATTCTTCCCACATATGGAAAAGGTAGTAGTGTTGGCTCATTGTTCCCCTGGGCTTTGAAAGCTACTTGGTATTGAGACTTTGTAGAATGAAAAACACTAAGGCAGAATAGAACCCATCTTTCCTCTCTGATGCTGCTCTAAGTGGACAAATCCTTCTGGCAGTATTTATTTATTTATTTATTTATTTATTTATTTATTTATTATTTTTTCTTTTTTATTAGTTTCAAGTACACAAAACAATGTAATAGTTAGAGATCATTTATATCTCTCATACGTGATAACCCCCTCCCCCATCCACTATCCCTCTGACATTGCACACAGCCATTACATTTCCACTGTCTCTATTCCTAATGCTGTACTCCGCTTCTTGTAACTATATATATATTATATATACATATATGTATGACAATAATGAGTGTCAACTACTATTTGATATATATACATAAAATGTATGTGTGTGTGTGTGTGTGTATATATATATATATATATATATATATATATATATATATATATAATAGTAGTTGACACTCATTATTGTTCAGCTTCAGCCTCAGGTGTACAGTGCAGTGATCAGACATCTATATCTTCCCTGAGGTGGTCTTCCTAATGAGACAAGTGTCCATCAGATGCCCTACAAAATCTTTACATTATTGATTACATTCCCCAAATTGACTTTCGTATCCCTATGGCAATCTTGTGGTTAACAACTGTGCTTTCTAATCCCCTCAACTTCCCCTTTATCCCCCCCTCCCCAGAGAACATTATGTTAAGTGAAATAAGTTAGACAGAGAAAGACAAATACGATATGATCTCACTTATATGTGGAATCTAAAGAAAAGAATAAATGAATGAAATAATCAGAAACAGTCTCAGAGACATAGAGGAAAAACTGAGGGTTGACTTTTTAGTGTAAGACAAAGTTTTTCTTTTTTAACTGACAGCCTTATCCACTACCTTATAACATTTTATCATTATATTGTTACCCAGTAAATATTTACTGAATTTCTACTCTGTAATAGACACCATGGTATTATTAACTGGGATCCTTCTCTTCTGGTATTTATGTTCCAATCAGAGAGATGGGCCTTAACAAATAAAGTAATAATTAGTGAAAGTTACAAAGCTCACCTTGATGAAAAAAAGTACCAAAAGGCATTAAAGTGTATGACCGGAGATACTAACCTGGCCTGGCTCTTTTCCATCCACCCTAGCGCTTGTTGGGATACTTTGCACACAGCAGGTTTCAACAAATGCTTGTTGAATGGAATTGAATGTTGTACATTGTGTATGGTGTCGTTCTGTCTTTGTGTTTGGTTTGTTTAGCTATTTCTGTACTTATGAATATGGTTGGCATATTCACTGAGATCAGTGTGTATATATATTTTCTATTAAAAACAAATTAAAAGCCAAAATGACTTTTTGAAAAGGGATTTAATTTCAACTATAAAAAATCCGAATTTGTATACTATGTATACTATGACAGAGAGGGGCAATAGATTCTAGTTTAACCTAGACATATACTTGAAGTTGAAATAGTGGGAAAATGGATCTAGTATACTTCTCTAGAAGTTCGGCACTGGCATAAGAGGTAATTTCTGTAGCTTTTCGTCCAGAGAGTGGTTTTGTGTTTGTTTTTGGTTTTTGTTCTGGTGTATGAGGAATGTATTGCTTTTTTCCTTGAAGCTTCATGATTGCTAAGAAAATAAGAGTGGGACAAGAGCTAATAGAGAAGTATGAGATGAGTTGGGGAAATATTCTGATCAGTAAATTGATGGTGAGGCAACATGTAATGCAGAAGTACAAGAAAGCATAGAAAGGTGCAGAGACAGGGAAATAATTGCAGAAAACCACAGAGAACCCCCAGGGGATTGTGCTTATAACTGAGGCATTTCTACATCAATCCCTTTCAATGAAACCCTCCTTTCCAAAGGAAATATAGTGCCCAGAGGTAGGAGAACAGCAGCCAGCAGCCTCCTATCGTATCCCTTCCAGTCCCACTGATATTTGGAGTATCTCAATTCCTTGTCTTTTTTTGGTCTTCCTGCTCCTTCTGCCAGCAGTCATTTTATCCTGGAGTTGAGCTATCTGTGTGTCAAAGGGAAGATGTATGACCACAGATTTCTGACTTGCTATCATCCAGACTAAGTTCTTCATTTAACCAGTCAGTTGTAAAATTATTTTACTGAAAATGACAATTTGATAGACTTGTACTTCAATATGTTAAAATAGATCTCTTTTAAAATAAAATACAAAGACTATTTAATAATCTGTGTTCATTTGACTTATTTCATTTGGAAAGTCCCCCCCCCCAAAAAAATAAGGACAATAAAAATTGCTTTACACAGATGGAAATACCAATGTTTTAAAAACAAAATAGTAAATGTGAGAAAGATGGCATATCATATACCTAAATACATATATGTTTGAAAATCCATTTGTTATTTCTAACAGAAATGGAAAACTGAAGTTTATTTCCTTCCTCAATGAAATATATCTTCCTTCCAAACCACAGAGCACAATGTACAATTTTAAAGCTGTAGAGGTTCTTTTTGAATCATGTTCTAGAATTTAATCCCACTTACAATCAAATATTTTTTGTTTTTTATTTTATAGTGATGAAGACCACGTGGTTCACATTCAGTGTATATTTGAATGATGTTTCAGATATTTACATATGGATTGGGCTTATTCTGAATTACACCATCTCAACTTCAGTAAAATTTCCTCAGAGATTCTGTATACTGTATTATTCCTGTGTTTAATCCTCTCAATCATGTTTATTTATTTTGAATTTATCTTAATGTGTCGAAATTTAAACTGGAAAAAATTATGAGGATATAAAGATGCTTATTTTTTCTGGCTTTTTCACAGAATATTTTGTGTCTGCTTCCTTCTGAATAAGAAAACTGTTTCAGTTCATTTAGTTTTAATTTGCTTTATCCTCTTGGTCGTTTATGGTTGCTCAGTCATTCTTTATCTCTTGGTGTAATTTTCTTCTTGTTCTCAAAAATAGTCCTCATTAAATTTCATTCAAATTCCAATAAGACATTTTAATATACTAAGCTCAGTGAAAATTATGTTGCATTTAAATATTGCTTAAAATTTTAAGTAGACTATCAAACACGCGCTAAACAGGTTTTTTTTTAAGTATTGTAAATTTAGAATAATCAATATGATTAACTGTGTTTCTAATACAGAAAGGGTGCAGGTACTATGTGCAGGTAACTATGGACTATTAAAAATTATACAAATTATACAAAAATTGTGCAAATCGCAGACACCTTTTCCAAAAGCTTAAAATCCATTAGGGAAGATGTATCAGGTAACATATCAGTAACACAAAATAAGATTTCAGAAAGATGACTTCTGACTGGAATGAGATTTCAAATGGCTTCTTGGAAGGTATATTATTGGAGCCAGAATTTGAAGATTAAATAGCCTTTTAATGAAATGATATAGAAGTGAATGTCAAGCATAGGAAAGTTTAGTAGTATACTGGTAGGTAAGTTCAGAAAAACATAGATATGTATCAGAGAAAGATCAGTGATCTCATTTGACTAAAGTACTGGTTTTCAAACTTTTTTCTGAGCGGTGGAGCCCTTTCAATATTTGGAAGAGTCAGACAACACAATCTGTAAGGGTGTTCAGGGGGGAGCATGACATATTCAGGGAACTAAAGTACATGCAGTGTGCCTGAAGCGTAGAGTACAAGAGATAGAGTTGAGCTGTAAGCCTGCAGAGTTGGGCTGAGAACAGATCATGGAATATCTTGAAAGTCATGTTCAGGATATTAAATTTTACCCTAAAACTGCTGACAGTTTTGCCAAAGGGAGAAAGATTAGAGGCAGAGAGAAGCTGCTGGGGAGTTTTGCAGTGATTTTTTTTTCTTTTCAAGAAAGAGTAGTGGCCTGGACGACCAGGTAGTAATGTGGAGGGAGAGACGTGGATGGATTTGATAAACAGAATGAAAAGGACTAGATGGTAGATGAGAGGTGAGGGAGAGAGAGGAATCAAAGCTGATTTCTGAAAGTTTGACTCGAGCAACTGGGTAGACAAGTGATTTTGCTATTTATTGAGAGAAGAAAGCCAGACGAGAAGCAGTTAGAACCATGTTACTCTGAGGAATACAAAAGAGTGTTAGTATTAATACTTACTACACACCGGCACTGCACTAAGAGTGTCATATGCACTGTCTTCAATGCATTACCTAGTAATCATCTGTAATGCACTACTTAATCTCAAGACATATTAGCTTTTAAGAAGAAGGCCAGATTATCAAGGCTTAAGGAGGAAATAGGTGGTAGAAATTGGAGGTACTGGCTATAAAGAAGCAAAAAGAAAAAGGCTCTAGTTGAGGGACTGACAAACTATGGACCACAGACCAAATTTGACAGTGCTGCTTCTTTTCTTTTTGATAAGTAATTTT
This sequence comes from Rhinolophus hipposideros, assembly GCF_964194185.1. NCBI lineage: Eukaryota > Metazoa > Chordata > Mammalia > Chiroptera > Rhinolophidae > Rhinolophus > Rhinolophus hipposideros. Next base: position 28,229,354 of record NC_138059.1, on the reverse strand, counting down.
TTATTTGATAAAGTTTTATTGGAACCCAGCAAAACTCATTTGTTTATGCATCGTTACTTTTGTGCTACAGTGGCTCAACTGAGTGGTCAAAATCATATGACCCAAAAAGCCTAAAACATTTACCATCTGGCCCTTTACAGAAAATATTTTCTTGCTATCTGTCTGTTTGCTGTCATGTTCATTGAAGAAAATGTGTTTTCTTTCTTTAGCCAAATGAAACAGACACAGGAAATGTAGCAAAAGAGGAATGGACATTTACTGTTGTGCCAGCCATATTCTAATTTATTAACTCTTAATCACCATATTCTCTCTTTGAAGTAGGGATTATGGTCCCTACTTCTAATTTTTTATATGAGGAAACTGAAAGGGCAATGTGGGGAGAGGCAAAGGAGAGAAAACAATAAATGCTTTTAGTAAGTCCTGCTCAAAATTGTGAACCAGGTGAATTTTCTCTGGTAGTCTCCACTTTCTGTCCTCTTTGAATGGTCTCCCTTCCTTTCCATAGCTGATCCTCCTTAAGTTTTTTCAGATTCTTCCACCTTTTTTCTTTTCTCAGGAAATAATTGACTACCTCATTCCCATTAAAATAGAGAATAGCTGGAAATGCTTAAATACCCTCAACAAGTATTTGTATTTTCAGAACTGGAAAAGGACAAAAAAAGTGAAGCTGTAAAGGTGGGGATTCCAGACATCAACAGTGGAGAGTGAAGTGTGGAGAGGCAAAAGATCTTCTTCTATCTCCAAAATCATCCCCATAATTATTATATAATCTCCTTTCTTTTCCATTCCCAAGTGCACCTTTGAAGAGCTGCCTTTTTTGTGAAGCAAAAAGATGTTACCTGCGGAAAGATTGTTTTAGCATAATGACTTTTCAGTAACTTTTAAGTTGCAGTAACAAACACAGAGACCTTTCTATTCACGTTATTGGAAATTGACTCCTCCAAACCTCATTGAAACTTACTATTTGAAAAGATGGACTTTGAAGAGCAGAGATACCGGGGGTTGGGGGGAACAAATAGAGAAAAGTGCATCATCATTACTTATATAAACCTTTCACACCTTGGAGAAGTTCTTTTTGTAGAGGTTGAAGCAATACCAACATCTGAAGTATCACTGAGCAGGCCTAGTAGTTTCTATCAATCTGGCATGATTTTTAGGGGTGGCTGATGTATGTTCTCTCCTTTCACTTTTCTTTCCCTCAAAGAGCAAAAGAACTGAGCCAAGCTGCATGCTTCTCTTCATCCCAAAACAGGCATAAAATCTGCTCCAAAACGAGTCCAACTTTTGAGGATGGCAAATTTATTCTCTCTCTCTCTCTCTCTCTCTCTCTCTCTCTCTCTCTCTCTCATGTTGTTTTATCTCCAATTTTATCTGAGGCAGGACTTATATCAATCTCAAGAGTCCTTAGCCCCATTGTTTCATATCTGTTATTCTAATTTGCTTACGTCTGTGATATCTTGCATTGAACCCCTGGCAACATGAGCTCTCTTACTTCTGGCGTTGTGGCTAGTACTGATTCATGGCCTTGTCTGTTTCTCCAGCTCTCCAACTCTGGCTTGTTTTCCTGTCGTGTCTTCCTTTCTAAATTCATCCAAAGAACTAAAGTCATGGATAGATTCCCTGAATATTTCTCTCCTTATTGTAATACACTGAATCAGGAACCATGTAGAAACCCTCTCTGTTTGGATTATAACCCTGACCACCCACCACCACCATTACTCCCACCCCCAACATCATCGCATTTGCCAGTCTGTTTCTGCACACTAGTCCTGTCCTGGCTTTGGATAGTAATGGGCAAGGTTCCATTCTCTCAGGCTTCAATTCTGGTGCTTTAAGCTATTGGTTTATTTATTCTGTCCTCCTTGCTGTGAAATTATAGACACTGTTTTTATAGTATCTGTTTTCAACAGTATCTCTATAACTAAAGAGAGATAAAAGTAAGCCTTCTATAATAAAGAAAAGATACATAAACATTATATAATAATTTTCTTAAAGAAAAAAAAATTAAGCAGAAATAATTGGAGGACAGTCACATCACTTCCACCAGGCTTTCTCAATATTTCTGTACTATATTGAAATTATGTATACTTTTGAACTTACAGCTGAAGGGCAGAAACAGCACATGGTTGTATGTATTTCTCCTATTTTATCATTAGCAACCTTTACAAATATTTACTTACTACAAGCAGTATGGTTATTGGACATAAGTAGGAAATGTGACAAACTCAAAAAGTGAATTTATGTTGAAATATAGGAGGCCAATATATACATGTGCATAGAACAGTTCTAGAATGTAAGTTAGTCAATGATAATATGTTTAAATATCATTCACTGTAATTATGATTAATAATATACTGTATTGCATTTGCATCTAAAGGAGATAACAGCATTTTTTAAAACTTGAATTACTTTTCTCACTTAGTAGAATAAGACAGGTGGTAATATTTCATGAATGTGAAACCAAAGCAAAAATATTAAGTGACTTTCTTGAGGTCTTGTAGTAATATTAATAATGAAGCAAAGATAAAGCCTATTTCATTGTTTATAAATGCAATCGTGCTGCCTTTGTACTAGGAAAATCATTTTAAATTCTCAGCTACATTCCATGTAGTAGCTCTTTTCATAGAGAATACATTAGGATGGCAAATTTATATACCTAGTATGTAATATCTTTACTTAGAACTAAGCTCACTGCTTAATAAGATCTTACAAATATATGCTCAATTTCTAGATTTTATATGTCAACTAAGATGAAGTGCTACTGAAAAAATTTCCTAACATAAATGATTATAAAGGTAAAATATTAAATGCTTAAAGGTGATCTCTACAAATTAGTCACACAGGCAAAGAAGGAAGAATCACACATTGAACTCATAGACATAAGGTAGTAATAGACTGAGGCAATGTGACATTTCTTTTTGGGCCTTGCTTCCTTGTTTCTAGGCTTAAAGGGAGATATCAAAACTACAGATAAGGAACTCGAATGATGATGGCGTCTACCATGGGCAAGCAGGGGAGAAACAAGGATGGGCTAGAATCTAAGAAATTATGTTTTCTCTTGCTACTGTAACAAATTACCACAAATTTAGAGGCTTAAAACAATACATATTTATGATCTCACACTTTCTACCTACACTTTGTAGGTAGAAATCCAGACACAGTGTGGCTCAGCTGGTTCCCTGCTTAGAGTCTCACAAGGACAAAATCAAGGTGTTGGCAGGACGATGTTCCTTTCCAGTGGCTCTGGGGGTGAATCTTCTCGCAAGCATGCAGTTATAGGACTGAAGTCCCCATTTCTTTGCTGATTGTCAGCAGGGGATCATTCTCAGCTTCTAGAGAAAGCTTGCATTCCTTGGTTCATGGGTCCCTTTTTCCATTTCCAAAGCCAGTAATAGCGGTCAAGTCCTTGTCACTCTTCCAATCTCTCTGACCTCTCCATCTGCCTCATCTCTCCTCTGCTTCCCTCTTCCAGTGCAGCTGTACAGCTGACTGTTCTGCCTTCTTCATCTGCTTTTAAGGGCTCACTTAATTACAATTGGCCCATGTGGATAACCCAGGACAATCTCCCAATTTTAATATCAGTACCTAGATTATGTTCAAATAACAGTAGGATGTGGATCTTGGGGGATTGTAGTTAGAACTCTGCCTATCACAAAACCCTAGAAACAGTAAGCCATATTTTATGAATGAGACTATCTAGTTTCATATTAAAATATAGATTTTGTTGTTGATACTACAAGCCTTAGTGAGGTCATGTTAACTGTTCCTAACTGTTAACTGTTTCAATCATCTCACTACTATGCTTCTAGGGGGTTAAGTAAAAGGTTGTACCCTCATCCATACATAGTTAAAACAGAGTTAGAGATGACAACAGCAGAAAAATCTCAAAGAAGTTCTTGGATAATAAGAGAAACTACACTTAAGATGTGCCCCTCCATGTGGAAATCGTCATACTGTTGGCAGTTTGGGAAAATTGGGATTTTATGTTATTAAGGAGAATGATTCTTTTTGCAGTTGCTAAAGAATACTAAGATAAATAGTGATTCTTAGACATTTACCTAAATTGACTCTCTTGATTGTTGAACCATACTCATGGTATGATCAGAGACATGGACTTTATATTTTGCTGTTATGTCAGTGAATATGGGGAGCCTGGGCATAACAATAAGAATAGCTCAGGTTAATCTATAAAAACCCAAAATGGATGTCTCCTGCTAATTAAGAATCACAGTCCTCTTCGTTATCTTCTTATTTCAAGGACAACAAATGTGCTCATTTTATTATTTTATTGAAGTAGATTCTAAGAAAATTTTTTCTGCATTTGTACTGAAAATTTTGACTTCTCCTTTGTTTCGATTTACCTTTACTAACAATAACACAGGAGAGTCAATTTTCACATGATAAAATAAAACATGGTATTTTATGCAGAATCTTGTGTAACCACTAATTACTACTTCTTATATAAACTTTCTCCTTTGGAATTTGTGTAATATCTATTTTGTTGCTAAGTAAACTGAGCCACTGAAGGTAAGTGGCTTGGCTAGGAAAATGTAATAAAATAAGAGCAAATTATTTTCAAATTGTAAATCTCTGATAATACATATCTGTTAAGTGTAATCATTATCTTGTTTTTCCAAGAAAACATGCATCAAAAACATTTGCTTTTCTGTTTTTTTAATTTATATTCATAAAAACAATATCTGCTTTTCTTATGTAAGAAACAATTCCAACACTTGTAACAGAAAATAGAAGTTGTTTCTTCACTTATCCACCTCCTCCCCTTTGATTCACCTCCCAAAGATAACCACTGTTAACGTTTTGTTGCATTGTCTAATCTTCCAAACTTTATACATATTCAAGTATATACTCGACATTTTCTATTGAAATTTGCTTTTTTTTTCACTTAAAAATATATTTTGGAGTTTTTACATGACAGTATGTATAGAGCTATCTCATGTTGCAGAGAATTCTATTGAGTACCCTTCTAGTTCATAAATTTAGCATAATCCCCCATTGAAGGACATTTAGGGTTTTCCTACACAATGGTACAGTGAACGTCCTCATACTGATCAAAGTGTACATATGACTTATCTGTGGGATCATTTCTGCAAGTAGAAAAACTAGCTAAAAGGATGTGCTCATTTTTAATTTTGAAAAATGTTGCAAATAACCCTTTAAAAGTACTGCATCATTTATATCTCTTTCAAGAGAATGTAAGAGACTGATTTTTACCCACTCTTGACTATATGAGTGTTAATATTTTTCATCTTTGCCAGTCTAGTAAAAATTTTCATTTTCTTCAGTACTCAACAAACACTTACTGAATACATTCTTTGATTATTGGTAAGGTTAAAACTATTTCCATGTACTTATTGGGTTATTAATCATTTTTATTTCTTTTTTCCTGTGAAATTCTTATTCATAGTCTTTGCCCATTTTCCTGGTTTTGTGTCATGTTTAGTAAACTCTTCCTCTCTCTAATACTATGAAAACGTTATGTTTTATTCTCGTATGTGTATAAGGTTTTTATGAGTAGATCTTTGATACACCTGGAATTTATTTTGTAGATGGTGAAAAGTAGAGATCTAAATTTATTTTTTCCAAGTAGATAGATAGTAGTTAGACCTAGGTAATTCACTGAATGGCCCAAACTTTATCTATTTATATAAAATTCAATACTTTGTATATATTAAATTGTCCTTATTTTTGTTCTCGGTTTTTTCTATTCTGTTTTATCAACTTGAGAAGTTAAAACAGTACCATAATGTTTTAAATACTAATTTAGCTTTATTATTTGTTTTACTAACTCATAAGTACAGACTACCCTCATTATTCATCTTTAGAATTCTTGCCTAAACTCAGATTTTCTTTTCTTGGCAAACTGTAAAGTTAAAATTGCATTAAAATTTAGATTAATTTAGAAAGAATTGGCATCTTTGTAATATTAATTCTTCCTATTTGGAGTCAGGATGTCTCTCCATTGATTTAGGCCATTTTTTATATCATTCAGTATCATTTTGTAATTTTCATTATATGTCTTCTGGACATACTTGTTAATTTTATTCCTAGGAATTATGTAACTTGTATTACTATTGGAAATACCATATTTTTTTCTATTACATTTTAAAACTGGTTATTTTTGTTATTTATTTATTAAAATTGTTGATTTAAATAGTGTTTTAAATCTTGTATCAAGCCACCTTCTGAACTTTAATTGATTCTGATACTTTTTTTTCAGTATTTCTACTAGCTTTTTATTTAGATTTTCTAAATACAACCGCAGATCTTCTGAAAATAATAATTTTCTCCCTTCCTATAAGTGTACTTTCAAGGTATGTCTCCTCAAATCTGTCAGAGTTTAATTGGAGCAGTGACTTAAGATATGTTCAGAAATGATATTGCATTTGTTCCCTGCTACTTTAGAAAATGGATCAGTATGACTCTGCTCTTTTTAAAAAAGGGAAGGAGAAGAGATATTTTTTTCCTTCCCAACCCCAAATCTACATTACATAAGTCATGTTGTCAAATAGAAAAATAAAATTGTTTTCCTTTCTACTGTATCCTCTGTAATACTTTGAAGCATAAACTTTAATCTATGATTCATTGCTTTTTAAGGTCACTGCACTATTTAATGTATTTATATGACATTGGGTCTTTTGCCAATCTAAGATCTATTTCCAGCTATCAATATTTTTAAAGTCATGAAAAAATGAATTTTAAAAATAAATTAACAAAGTGACAGGAACAAGGGCAAAAGTAATCGGAAGTAATATGTACTAAGGGCTTTTATGCCTGTTGCATTCTAGCTTCTTTATTTAAATGCGTTTCTGGTTTAAAATGGACAATATTGGGCATGATGAAAATGGAAAATTTTTTTCACCTAAAGTAGTATTTCCCAAAGTGTATCCCACAGAACAATAGGTCTTTGGGTGCCAACAGATGTTAAGCAGAAAGTATTGTTTCATGGTCAAATAAGTATAAAAAATGTGGGTTAAACAATTTTAATATGTGGGGTCTTTTAGTTGCAGGACTTCATAAAGTCTTTTTTTATGTTTATGTGCTTTGTGACTTTTCAAAAGAAAGGCAGAAAATGTTGTTTCTTCTTGACTCATTTTGACCAAGTAATCCTTCGTCTGTGAAGCATACGTCAAAATTAATAGTCCTTGGAATACTTTGAAAAACACTTAAACATTTTCAAATTTAAATTGTAGCATGTGTTTTTTAAGAGAACAGAATTAGAAGAAGAAGACAAAAACTTTTCACTGATTCTCTAGTTGCATTTTTTGGTAAGTGGATTGACTAAGGACTGAAATGTCCTTCTCAGCTGTTTTAAGTATCTGTGATCCATTCTTTAACTAAATCAGGAAGACAGAGCTAGCTGGGTGGTATACATGAGGTGAGAGGTGTGGTAGCATGAAGAAGATGTAATGACAGAGAAAAGGAGTGGGGGTGGCGATAAAGGTGCAGTGATTTAGCCAGAGATGAATTGCTGTAATCTAAAGTGGTACCAGTGGTGTTAATGGGATTTGTAGATTTGTAATACATCATGATGATAAAACACAGTATGATTATTGTGATCATTTTCAAATATCCCTAATGTTATATTTGAGGGACGTAAATTTGAAAGAAGGTGTAAATTTGAGGGACATAGAGTAAGATTTAAGCCACAGATGATGAAAGCTGCAACTACCAAAGGCAATAATTGAGAACATTTTACCAAAAGAATCATTTATTTACAAACTAAAATTATAAATGTTCATGTTAAAGATAAAGGATATTGATAATCAAATAGGAGTCTGAGGTTTAGTTTACACAGGTGTCCAAAAGAAACATAATGTGAACCACATTTATAATTTAAATTTTCTAGCAGCCCTATTTTTAAAAGTCAAAGGAAGCAGGTGAAATTAATTTTATTTTGCTCACTATAGCCAAAATATTATTTCAATGTGTAATCAATAAAAATTATTAATGAGATATTTTATGTTTAATTTTTTGTACCACCTATTTGAAATCTGGTATGTATTTTATATTTATAGCACATCTCAATTCAGACCAGCCACATTTCAAATGCTCTGTTGTCACATGTGGCTTGTGCCGCGATATCAGACAGCATAGGTTTAGACAATACAACTTTGTAGATGTGCCTCTTTTGAGCCTTGGATTTCTCGTGTATACAATGGACATAATATCCATTTCAATGGGTTAGTATGAGGATCAAATTATGAATTGTTTACAAAATGATGATTATTTACTTTAAGTCATGGAATAGGTACAGCTGTTCCAAAGATGCAGCTGAAAGCACAGCCTTCCTTTAAGACTCAGAAAAAAATAAAATGAATGAAGGCATTAAAAATGAATCAATGAAAATACAGAAGTAACAAAAACTTTTACCCCATGTTGGAAGTTGTTTTGCAGCTCTATATTCTATTCTGTTTGTTGGAGAACAGCTAAACAATATAAACCCTTTCATGTACTAGCTTTCCAAATAATTAAATTATGAAAAGGATTGCTGTCTATGGAAGAATTAATATATTTTTTTCTAATTTCATTCTAAATTCGCTATGACATTGGCTGCCAAGAAATTCAAAGTCAAATATGAAGTTCAACTATAACATTAAGTAGGACTCTATAGTAGTATATTTCTACTCATTTGTATTTTATTAGTTTTCATGTTTTTTCTACTTTATTTTACCATCTTTTTCCCATTTATCCTTCTTAAGTAAACTCATATATTTTGTAAAAACAGTAATGTAAATAAATACAAAGATCAAACTCTTTTACAGATTTTTAAAGTTAAGAAGATTAGACAATTTTGAGTACTAAAATATCATTGACACAGAATGCAAATTTTCCAGAATACCATGAAAAATGAAAATTATTTTGTATAACAATTGACTTTTTTAAAAGAGAGAAAAATCTGAGTTGTCAAGGCATATAGAGCTAAAAATGTTAGGAAATGCAATATATGTTCCTTTAAAAATTAAACTCAGGACATCTCATTAAATATAAAGGAATATGATTTTATTGGAGGTAAAATCCATGACTTTTACCATAACTAAATTTAACAAGCTGTAATGGAATTAAATCTCATCTGTATTTGATAGTCTCATTTATTATCTGTATTTTCACCATCAGAGGACTTCGGGGAAAGCAGTAAGTAGTCTAAGTTCTGCAAATATAGACATCTTTTAAAGTCTAGACTGGAGTTAACTGTGAAAGGAACACATTTTTGATAAAACTTCCTGTAACACTCAGTAGCAGTCTTACATTATGGGATCTACAAGGAGAAAACTATTGTTTCTTTAGTTGGTATTTTTGGGGTATAAGTATGACCTGCAAAGATTATGAAAACATGGAAAGTGTCCAAAAAAAAAAAAGGAAACAAACAGTATGCTGTCTGTGTCATAATGTGTACTCCACCACAGGTATGTAGAAAACATATATAATGTGATTTTTTTAAAAAACAAGTCATCTATGCCCCAGAGAAAAACAAGGTAGCAATACTATGACATGAAATTTAGGCACAGTATTTCTGAGGCCCTGTTTTCTCAAGGTCATCATGTCTATACTCTCCTTAGATTGCTCATAGTGAATTAGGTTATGTGCTTCTAAAGTGCAAAAATTTTATCTTTTCTATAAACTATTATTCTTAAAGCATCTACACTTAACAGCATATGTAATTACTTTTTGTTCAATTTGAGTACCTAGTCTCCCAGTTAGATTAAAATCTCCTATAGAGAAAACACCATTTATCATAACTCTTTTACCTACCTCATGATATCTAAAAGAGTACTTTTATTGGCTAGTGTGGGAGATATATTTCTTGCTTGGTCATAAATGTTCTTTCTGATAGAATCAAGATGAAAGCTCTCACTGACTATAGTCCTGAGTCTGTATGATTTCTCTTTTAATATTTAGGTAGTCTAATATTTAGGTGTTTCCAAATAGATCAATGAAGTTTTTAGTGGTTATTAGTAGTTGCTATTGAATGACTTTTGATTATATTTTATTTTGGTTAACCCTAAAAGATTCAGAAAAAAATTAAGATAATATTATGTATTTCCTAGAAGTCCTTAGTAAGTGAAAGATTGAATTGTGGAAATAATAAAGAACAAGTCTACTGACACTCATCCACCTCCCTTGAAAAGCACTGTGTTAAGGAACCCTTTAAGTATATGTGTACACACATACATATCATGCTAAGAAGTCAGATTCTACAGAAGTTTATGATAGAGAATGAAAGAAGACAAAACAAAATTCATGACGTGTAGAGAGTTTTTTGTTTTATTTCTGTTTTTGGGGGGTATACCAGTAGTACTTGCTATAATAGCATCTGTTCTGACTGGTGAGTTGTAAAATATTTTCAGTGTTAATGCTGTTTGTGTGAAGCATAATTGCCTTGATTATATCTTTTTATGCATATGAATAAATGAAAATGAGTTTAAATTTCTCCAGTTACATTTACATTTCACACGAGGAATGTAATTTCAACTCAAAAACCCCTGAAAATAAAGCATAAAATCTTGCTTAAACCAATAATTGATTATATTTCATAGTAAACAAAACTGATTCATTAAACTTTTATGATTTTCCTTCCTTGTACCCAGTGGGTTATGTATAAATTTTTAAGGATCCCTGATCTCTGTAACCTTTCAAAACTGTCATTTTAAGTCTTCATTTATTTTATGGTTAGAATGAAGAGCCATTCAACATAACTAAATAATATATAGATGTTGTTTCCAAGAGCCACAGGTCCTTGGAAACATTCTACATTTGCCTGGATCAGTGTTATCTGTAGTCCAAAGTCCTAAAAAAATGCACTAATGAAAATAGTAAGCATTATACTAAAAGAGAACCTTCAGCTATGGAGATATAAATTAAAATTAAAGGGATTTGTCATTAAGACTCCAAATGGTATAATCAGCGTTTTTTGTTTCTTCCTCAGTAAATATCTCCTTAGTTATAGTTATTTCTGTCACTCTTTACATACAGGGGTCTAGCTTCTAGCATTGCCAGGGTGGGGAATAAGGTGTGCAGAAGAAGCAGGGGAGAGTTAGTAATTCTCTTTGTCTATAGGGCTGACAGATGTTATTCCATTCTCAGAATTCCAAGGGCCCTTCATATTAATATTTAAGCCTCCCATTCCCTTGTCCTTTTATCTGTTTCAGGACTAAGTCAGGATCCAAAAAGCCCTTGGAGCCTTAAAAGGTCATTCTGCAGCATGATTCCAGCAATCTGCTGGTGTTCCCAAAGTACAGGAATGAATATTATTCAAAGGAAAAAATACCTTGAAGGAAAATAGAGGAAAGAACCTATTTCCACAGGGAGGTCTGGGGAAAAGAACAGCTTGGGAAGAAATAGTATTGACAGACTGAGAAATGTAACAAAGCCATAATACTCAACTCAAGTCTCAAGTTAGATGATTTTAACATACTTTCTCTTAGAGGAAATCACATGGTTGCCTTTGGAGTACAGGTAATCTTTGAAGAAGTTATTATATGACCCTTGTCTTTGCCTTCATAGACTTAATGAGGCAAACGTTTTGCAGAAATGTAAGTGTGGAAAATACATGTTCTTGTAAATTCTAAAAGAATTCAATGTAGGCACTTAGTCCTTTAGTTTGTTGTTTGGGATTAGTTCCTCTTCACTGTGAGAATTTTTATTCAGTTCCTATAACATGAACAATATAATGATGATAATCTATAGTGTGTTTAAGAATAAATCTCAAGGAACATAGTGATGTGACAGGCGAATTGTTTCCTGCTGCTAGTGAAATACCAATGCAGAGTTAAAAATAGCCTTAGAAAATAAACCTGTAGGTGAAAGTGAAACATTTCAAAGCTGGAGCCTTTTATTCTATCACTATGTTCAGATCTAGCATAGAAATGTAACTATTTTTGTTTAGATATGTACCTACTTGAAAATTAAATCTCTTGCTTAAAAGAAAGACAGGGTGTATTTCTTAAAGTTTCATTTGGAAGCATGAAATCCATTTTGTTTGGCTGAAGATTTTTTAATTTCCTGTATTTTTTAAAAATTATTTTAAATGATTTTGTCAGTGATTAAGGAAATAAAATGTAATCATATTTTAGGTATATGAACTTATTATTTAGAAATCATGAGATTCTGTGGAAGTACAGCCAGACTCTTTAAAACGTCACTTTAATAAAACTGATTGCACTTGAATACAAAACAGTTCCCTTTACTGTGAATACATTCCAACATCACACATACTTCTTTGTCAGAAATTCTTATTGCTAGACATTGAAATGATACAGAAGGGTCTTTTTAAAAAAAATTTTATTGTGATATAATTACGAACTTAAACGGAATTGCAAGAGTAATACAGAATATCTTGTATATCTTTCATCCAGCTTCCCCCAATGGTAATATCATATATATTAAATATCAAAACCAGGAAATCTAAATTGGTACATTAATGTTAACTATACTACAGACCTCAGATGTGGTGAGTGAATATGAGGGAAAGTCTAGAAAGTTTTCCGTATTTGAGACTTATATAATAGATTTAGTCATCTTTTTCTACTTGGGCTGCCATAGCAAAATACCATACGCTGGTGGCTTAAACAACATGAATTTACTTCTCGTAGTTCTGGAAGCTGGGAGTCCAAGATCATGGTGCCAACTGATTTGGCTCTCTGGTGAGGGCTCTTTTCCTAGCTTACAGACAGCTGCCTTCTAGATATGTCCTCTGGTGTGTGTGTGTGAGAGAGAGATCTTTTCCTTTTCTTATAAGGGCACTAATCCCAGCATGAGGACTTCACCTTATGACCTCATTTAAGCATAATTATCTCCCAAAGGCCCCATTTCCCAATACCATTGCAATATCACATTGGGGGCTCGTGCTTCAACATATTAATTTAAGGGAGGGGTGCAGTTTAGTCCACAGTGACAGTGGAAGTATTTATCAAAATAGGGAATGCAGATAAGGAGAGAAATACCATTTCCATCTTGGGAATGATGATTTTTGTATGTTTGTTTGTTTGAAATCCCTGTGAAGATAGCTAAGAGGCAGCTGATACACCAGTCTGAAATTTAGGCGATTGGATTGGGCTGCAGATATAAAATAGGACATCTAGGAGTCATCAAAAATGATCGTGTTTCTAGGATTGGAATTGATGGAGCTTAATACATGTGTTCAATAGGACAATGCTTACTGGTTGGTAATGAAAGTTACAGAAAGGAGCGTTCAGTTGGAGTGCCCCATTTGTCAGAAAGGTTTCATTAAAGAAATAGGACTTGTGAGTGGTTTGTTTAGATAGAGAGTGTGTGTTAGTGTATGTGTGCAAAATCATCTAAGTATAGAGTTGATACTATATAATTTTTTCTCTAGAGCTATCCTGAACTAAAAATTCCACAGTATGCCCAGTATTCATTTCAGGATTTTTCTTTTAATCAGCAGATTAATGTTAATTTCTATGTATTCGATTCAGAAAGAGTAAATAATAAACTTATCTAGGAGCCATTATGTGCCAGGCAATACAGAAGTCCTGATAGTCAAATATGAATAAGATTTATATATTTCTTATGCATGAAGCACTCAAAATCTATCGAGTCAGTGAGATATAATGTGTGTCGAATCTGAGAGGAATGTAATAGTTAACATTTTAGTAGACATTGTGGTATCTAAGGGAGAGTTTGCTCTATATGCATGGGAAAGGGCTCACAATGTGTTAAAAAAAGAAAAAAGGTACAAAATTATAGAGTATGATTCAATTCTTATTGTATCTAATTACAAATAGTAAATGTACCAAAATATAATTTTCTTCATTTGTTTCTCATTAGATTTTTTTAGTATTTTCCAGGTTTTCTACAATAAATATATCACACTTTTTAAGTTATACATTCTTTTATATTCTTAAAACAAAAACAGCAGTTGTATGGACTGAGACTGCTAGTGAGCATGACTAGGCTTGTGAATTACAAATATTGGCCTTTTATAAATATTCCTCCACTGGTTTACCCATGTCTGCAAATTACTCAATCTTCCCTCACTTTAATAGCTCTTTGTAAATTATGTTTTTTCAAAAAATAAACTATGAATTGGCTTCTTAACAATTACTTATTTTAAAAACAGTAAACAGCCAGACTTTTCCATCAGTTGTCTTTACAGGATAGCTGTTTCTATGGGAATCAAAAACAAAAACAAAAAAAGAAGAAAACTCACCTCCAGTGAGTTTTCAAAAAAAGAAATAGAAAGAAGAAAATGGAAAAGATTACCTTCTTTCTCCTCAATACATTTAAAGCCTTTGGCATTAGAGACACATTCCAGCGCCTAAGTGCTTAGGTCTCTGGTGGAGGATAAATCATTAGGCTTTTGTCATGTGGTCATTGGTCCATCTTCCTGACCTGGGGATAACACAGAACTGTGCACTCAACTTAGGTGCTTCTCTTTGCTTCTGATATCTGATACCCTCTACTGTTGAACTCAACATATTATTTCTCTAGAGGTCCAAAAGAATGAAATTACCAGAAGAAATAAATATATTTTTTCTAATGTATATTCCAAATGGATATATATTTCAAATTCACATATTTCAATATATAGTCTAAATATGTATGCATATGATACCAATGTATATACCAAGTATATATATTCTAAATATATTTATTATAAATGTATATGTATTTCAAATATATATATATACATTTAAATTTCATACATTTTCTGAAAAATGGCTGCAAAATTATAATTTGATGTAATTTATTTTTATGAATTACTAAATTATGAAACAAACCAGGTTTTAATCTGAATCTCTGAAGACAAAGAAAAAAGTCATTAATCACGTTGCTTCAGAAATCACATTATACCAGAACTTGAAGAGACTATCTAATCCAACTACCCATTTGTTGATTGAACCTTCTCTCATCTTGAAGGGTCAGTGGACTATGCTAAACACCTCCAGTGGCAGGGAATTCACTACTTAAGGGTACTTACTCCATCTTTCCAAGAGCTTTAATTACGATCTGTATCTGTCTCACTGTGACTTCCATCCATTGGTCTATTCTATTCTTTGGACTCATGTTACTCTTCTATGACAGTTTTTCCTTTTTTTAAAGAAAATTCTGATGTCCTACCTGAGTATCCTTTCTAGTCTTTAATCTTTTTTTCTTTATTATTCAAGTCTCCAAATACTTTAATTCTAATGTTCCAAATGTATTCAAGTTTGCGTGCATTTTTCCTAAAGTTTAGCACTGAAAAGTGAGTGAGGTTCTGGGTGCGCTGTGACTGTATTGATGCAGAACGCGCTATCACCTTTCCTGTAGGTTTAAGAGGATGCATCTATGAGTTCAGACAATTAAGTTCGCGAACTTTGTTGCAAGGATGTTGCTAACCTTTTTTGATATCAGAGGAATTATTCCTTATGAATTTGTACCAATTGGACAAATAGTTAACCAAGTTTACTATTTGGAAGTGCTGAAGAGGCTCTGTGAAAAAGTTAGATGACCTGAACGTTTCGCCAACAATTCATGGCTCTTGCATCACGACAATGCACCAGCTCACAGGGCACTGTCTGTGAGGGAGTTTTTATTTTTTTTTTATTTTTTTTTTTTTGTTTTCTGAATTTTTAATACTTTGATGTAGAGCAAAGGAAGGCAACTCCTCTTTGGTAATCACAGACATTAAAGAAAAATCAAGGCAGTATTCCATTAAAAAAATTCTATCTGATTTGAGATTCATGCCTGCATCCAGGGGTTTTCATGGCTCAGTGTAACCTTCATTGAAGTGATCAACTCTTAATCCAAATTATACTTCTATATTTTTATTCTGTGGCACGTTTTTATACCATTGGCTCTTTAGATATAAAATGTCATAGTGTTCAATTTAAGATTTTTTTTTAATTAATTTATTTATTTATTAGTTTCAGGTGTACAAAACAAGGTAATACTTAGACATTCATCATTTATATCCCTCATACTGTGAACCCCCCTCCCCCCATCCACTATCCCTTCGACCTCACACTGAACCATTACATTATATATATAAAATTATAGTTGGCATTCATTAATGTTTAGCTTCTGGTGTACAATGCCATGATCTGGTATCCACAGTATCCCTGAGGTGGTCTCCCAAATAGGACGCATGTCCATCGGATACCCAACAAAATCTTTACAACATTATAGAATACCTTCCCTAAATTAATTTTCAAAAAAACCCTGAGGCCATCTTGTGGTTACCAGCTGCTTCCAAATCCCTTCACCTTTCCCCTTATCCCCAACCCCCTCCCACACACCCATCTAACCACTCTCGTTTTTTCTCTGCGTCCCCAAAACTGTCTCTGATTAGTTCATTCACATAGTCTTTTCTTTAGATTCCATATATGAGATCATATGGTACTTGTCTTTCTCTTTCTGACTTATTTCACTTAACATAATGTTCTCTAGATCCATCCATGTTGCTGCAAATGATAAGATTTCTTTCTTCTTTATGGCTGCGTAATACTCCATTGTATAAATGTACCACAGCTTCTTAATCCAGTCATCTACCGATGGGCATTTCGGTTGTTTCCATATCTTGGCTATTGTGTAAAGTGCTGCAATAAACATAGGAGTGCATACAGATTTTTGAATTGGAGTTTTGGATTTCTCCGGGTAGATGCCTAGGAGTGGAATTACTGGATCATAGGGTAGTTCCATTTTCAGATTCCTGAGATACCTCCATACTGTTTTCCATAGTGGCTGCACTAATCTGCAGTCCCACCAACAGTGCACTAGCGTTCCCTTTTCTCCACATCCGCGCCAGCATTTGTTGTTTGTTGATTTATTGATAATAGCCATTTTGACTGGAGTGAGGTGGTATCTCATTGTGGTTTTTATTTGCATTTCTCTGATGGTTAGTGAGGTTGAGCATTTCTTCATATGTCTTCTTGCCTTCTGTATGTCCTTTTTAGAGAAATGTCTCCCCAAGTCCTCTGCCCATTTTTTAATTGGGTTGTTTGTTTTTTTGGAGTTGAGTTGAGTAAGTTTTTTATAGATTTGTGATATTAATCCCTTATCGGATATATCATTGGCAAATATCTTTTCCCATACAGTAGGATCTGTGAGGGAGTTTTTAGCCAGTCAACAAATCACTGTATTGGAACACCCTCCCTACTCATCTGATCTGGCCCCCAATGACTTCTTTCTTTACCCGGAGATAAAGGAAATATCGAAAGGAAGACATTTTGATGACATTCAGGACATCAAGGGTAATACGACGACAGCTATGATGGCCATTCCAGAAGAAGTTCCAAAATTGCTTTGAGGGGTGGACTAGGTGCTGGCGTCAGTGCATAGCTTCCCAAGGGGAGGACTTCGAAAGGTGACCATAGTGATATTCAGCAATGAGGAATGTAGCATTTTTCTAGGATGAGTTCATGAACTTAACTGTCTGACCTGGTATTTTGGCAGCCTAAGAGCACATTGACTTTTTGGGGTAACTACTTAACAGCCCTACTATTTAACAGATAATTTCAAAAATAAGAAAGATACAGTTGCTGCTGCCAGGTTTTGAGTTGTTCTTTGGGTTGAAACTATTTTAAAGGCCTATTCCTCCAGTATCTCCCTTTCTCAAACAGTTGAGGAATATTACTTGAATCTCTCTCTTTCCGGTTTGTGAGTTTGTTTTAATCTCTAACTCTTCTTAGTGGGAAACAGTAGGGAAAAGTGGTAATATGTAGGATCAAGCAAAGATACATACGTGCGGTCATATCTTAAGAATGAGAGGAGACGAAGAGTTTGTGACCTAAAATATTCTGCCTTTTTGTATAATAGTTTCTCTTTATATGAGATCTAATTGTCATTATTTGCTACTAAAAAAAAAATAATTTAATCTGTGAATAGAAACATAGCCTCTATGCCTATGGGATTTATGGTGGGCTACTCAAGATGGTAATAATGAAACCTATCCTTTTAAGTCTTATTTTTATAGCGGTTGTACCACAGCTTCTGCCTAAAAATGAATAGACACCCTCAAAAAGTATAGCTGTTTGTAAATTCCAATTTTTACTAATCAGCATACTCTACTGTGGTGAAAAGTAATCTTCTAATTCAGCTATTTCTTCTGGGTCTCAGGACTCTGGTTTATCAGATCAGTAAAGACCTGATTTAGTAAAGAGAGGCACTATGCATTCTAGAGAGTTCTGTGCTTTTCCAAGAAACAGTAGAGCTTAAGACCGAAAGATAAGAGGTTTAGAAGAGAGTGCATTGAAAATTACACGACTTAAAAGCCAAAAGAGATTATGTAGAAGCTTTAGCCATTCCAAAGAAACTGTTATCTAAGTGCAAATTAATCAGCCTTTAACCCTACAATATTTGGCTATTTCTAATCTGTGAATAAAAAGCCATCGAATAGTGCAATGAAGTTTAGTTTAGAGCTAATCAGTATAGCTCTATGTCAAAATTCTATTTATGTACATTATGTTATGTCCTGGAAAATAAATTCATTTCCCAAGAAGAACAGTTATGTGAGAAAAATGTTTGTGCCCAGGAGAATTACGCCTAATGAAAAGTTTCACTATAATATGTATAGGCCAAAAAAAAATGTAGTTTTACTGCATGAGAGGCTAGGGTGCGGATGCAGTTAAAAGCTTGTCTTTTTTGACATGTGAATTCATTGGTAAGAGTTCTTTCAATTGCAGGCAGTAGTAAACAGACATTTATAAATTCTGGTGGAGAAGTCAAGAGCATCTGTGCTGAAATTATAGTCATTTGTTCAGTACAATATAACATCTCTCTGGTGGTACGTTGTTTAGTTCTAAGTGAAATACTTGGAAAATGCGTGCTTGGATAGGTATAGTGCTATTCCAAATCACTTTATAATGTTACATTACAAGCAGAAAGAAAACTCACTTGATAACATTTGTGACTAAGAAATTTCAATATAAGAAAGCATAAAAACCTATTTTGATAGGAAAATTATGCGTAACTTTAAATTTTAAAAGGAAAACACTTTTTGCTATTTGAATAGTAGTATCTCTTTATCCTTCTGATATAAAAAAGTTGAAGATACAAAGCTGTATTCTCCCCATTTTAACTGTATTATCCAATACAGATGTGGTTCGGCTAATGCCACATATGAGTACCACTGAAAATAAAATTGTTGCTCTACCTACATCACTTGAATGGAATATAAGAATTTATCTTTCTTGAGAGGAAATCTGAAATTTAACACTGAAATGATCCATGTGCAATTTTTGTCAAGATCTTAAGTTTAGCTTTCGGTTTTCTTTATTTTAGCGAGCCAGCTCATTGTAAAATTGTGCATTCATTCATTCCTTCAACAAATATTCTTTGAATACCTTGTGTGCAAGCATAGTACCAGGAACTAAGGATACAGTAGTGAATAAGACAGATACGTGGTACCGACTGTCACGTGGATTATGACCTATCTGTAGAGACATTTAATGTGTAATTACACTGTGGAATGGTTGAAAGGAGGCAGCACAAGGAAACATTCAGAGAAACAGGGTCACATGGGTCCATGCTGAGAGAAGAGATTCTCTGCTCCTCTCCACCCCTCTCTCTTCTTACTTAATTCCCTTCAATCCCTATTTTCCTCCCTCCATCTGTTAGAATGGTTATTTTAATATGTTTGATGTGTACTTTCGGTGTATACATGTGCTCTTGTAAAAGGTGCATTATTGTTTTTTATATACATGTGTGTATTTATGTATGCATTTTTAATGTTCATTCTCTTTTTACTTTTCTCATTGACCATTATGGTTTTCAGAGCATCCAGGTGTACATTTAGTCCTATATTTCTAATTGCTGCATAGTACTCTATGGTAGGCATTTACCACATTTTTCCTCTCTGTTCTTCCAATGCTGGACATCCAGATATACTCCAACCCCTGAAACCACAACTAACACTGAAATGAATATCCTCATATTATCTCTCCTTATGAGCCTGGGTGAGAATTTCTTTTACATATCTCTCTATGCATACCCAGATCGAGATTTATCGAGTTGTTCACTGTGTGTTTAATTAATGTGGCCAGGTTCTGCCAGCTTCTTCATCAGATTTTCTACTTTCCCACCTGCAGTGCATAAGGGTCTATATAGCCTAACAGACATGCCAACAATTGGCATCAATTCCTAATTTTTAACATACTAAAATCATCAGTGTTTCTGATATTAGCATGAATGATGATTAGTGTGAGTGATATTAGCAACGAGTGATTTCTCGTCACATTAACTTGCATTTCTCTAATTAATGATTTGAAAATCTTTCCATATCTATCAATATTTTTGTTTGTTTTTATGTAAATTGCTTGTTCCTAATCTTACTCATTTTTTTATTGGAGCTTCTATAACTTTTTGTTTTTCGAGGGTTTCTAGTGTTAATCCTTACTTTGGTTTAAGATACTACCAAAATCTTCATATCTATTATCTGGAGATTTTTTTTTTTCATTATTAATGTGGTGGGGTAAAATCTGCAGAAGTCCAGAACCTCTCACCATCTGTTAACCATCAGGCAGTATAGGCTTAGTGCCTACAGCCTGTAAAGATCTTTAAATGGCCTTCTTCACGGTGGCTGCATTGTTTTCCAGCCTGCTTTAGAATAGATTTACAATAGATCTGTAAAGATCTTTAACTAGCCTTCTTCACGGTGGCTGCATTGTTTTCCAGTCTGCTTAGAATAGATTTCCACGGCAAATATCAATATTATGAGTTTTCTTTTTTCAAATTGCCAAAATTCCCCAATATTCCACTTTTGTTTCTGATTCTTTATTGCATATGATTCCTCTATAACCTTCAGACATTGTGGCTCCAAAATTCATGTTTTGGAGCAAGGTTTCTGCAAATAGCTTACCAAAATGATGAACAGTTAAGATTTCAGAGTTCATACATGTTGTTGGGCATTATTTGTACTGTATGATCATATAACTTTTCGCAATCTTAATGGTGATTTATAACGATAACTTTTTCTCAAAATCATTTTTGTATCGTCTGAATATAAAAATAAATCAAACAAAAATTTTTTGAGCTATCACTACATATAAAATACTGTTATAGAGTGGGGACATGAGGGTGAGTGGAAATAAATGAAAAAAATATAGTAATATTCCTTTTAGAGTTCAATTGGGTACATTCACTCATTCATTAGCAATACCTAATATATGGCACAAAAAGTGCCTGAGCTATCATAACTAACATTGATCAAGTATCAATAACTATTTGATGCATCAATCAATGAATGAATGAACATAATTATAACATAATTTGAATACTGTGTGGTAGAAATAGACTCTAGATGCTGTGGAATCTCAGAGAGGGGGCATCTACTCTAACCTGAAGAGATTAGGAACTATTCCTAGGAGACACTTGAACATGCATGGAGAAAATGTCTAGATAAAGGAAAAGGAAGGAAGAGGGTGCCCCACCTTCGAGTATTCTAGAACATGCAGGGCAGCTCACAACATCCAGTATTGCTGGAACTAGGAGTGAGAGGAAGAAGCAAGAGGTGAAGAGGCATAGTAGGCTTGTCTTTTAGGCCAAGGGAAGGGAAACCACTGAACATTTTTTAAGCAAAGCAGTGACACGGACTAACTTGTCATTTAAATACATCACTTGCTTCATGAAGGGTATATTGGAAAGTACTCAGATTGAAGAGAAATTTGACTGAATCTTGAAGGATGGGCAGTATGTCAATAAGCAGAGATGCTGGCGAGCATTCTGTGACCAACATATCATAGTGCCTTGAACAGGCTCTGTATTTGCAAGGCTACTGGGACCTTGACTTCATAAGCCTAGAGTTGGGAGGAAGGAAGCTTGAACTGGATAGTGCTGGAAATGTTGTAGAGCTGGGTCCTCTTCCTAAGGCCTCTAACTCGCAGTCTGCAGTGCACTATAATGATGGATATGATGAACCTGGGCCCTACTCGGTGAAAACAAGTGAGGAGGGGCATGCAAGAAAAATCACCTAGAAATGGCAATATTCAGGGTTGGATTAGAAGCTACATCATGGTGCTTAGGGTCCAGAGGCCAAGGGTATGGAGCATCAGATAGCTTACAGCCCCAGGAGAAAAGAACAGTCAGGATGGTACTTCGCTCTGGCACAGCAGACGGGAGGCCTTGGACAAGAAGATGCATTCCACACCCTACTGATGGGCCCAACTGGAGGACAATAAGACATGAGAAGCAAAGAGGAGTGCCAAGGGGGCAGCAAATAGAGTAGTGAAGCGTGATTAAAGCTGTTTATGTTTGGAAAGTGGGGATAAAATTGTGAAGGTCTTTTGGTTGAAAACCTTGGATTCCAAAATTGGTAGATTAGATTTTATCCTATCAATTAATTACGAATTTGTTTATTTATTCCTTTTCTTAGAAAGTGATTTGATTAAAAAAACTATTCTAGGAAAATGAACCTGGCAAAAATGTCCAGGGTGGATTGAAAGAGAGGGACTGGCGGCAGGAAATGCGAACAAGCAGATTGTAAAAGGATCCACACAAAGTAAAGACAGCTGGGCGAGGGCGTGAGGGCTGGAAATTGAAAAGAGAAATATTTACCATATATATTTTTAAATCTGAGTTGGCACGAGTATCAATAGTCATTTTTAATCTTAAAACTGTGCCAATGTATATATACTAAGACAAAATTTTAATCCTAGAGTTAGAATTGATTTTTGAAATAATTTCAAGAACATAATTAGATATATTTTCTTTGTCTTATTTTGTAATATATATCATAGGATTAGGATCATAAATACATACTTAGATTTATGGAAATTTTAAATTGCTAGGTAGATCAGTGCACCCAGTGCTAATTTAGTAGCAACACTTAGGGTTTCTATACTTTTCCAGAACTATCACAAAATGCTCAAAATAAAGTTTAACTCACTTCAATTTAATATATTATTAATGATATCTAGGAAAAGGAGATGGTCATGAAAGTAAGTAAACAATTAAGGGATATAAAAATTCAACTTTACAGGTTTAAATGAAGATACTGGATTAAGACATTTTAGAAATACAAGACTTTACATTTATATATAATTAAGTGGCTAGAAAGTGACACAGTTAATTTTTAATGTATTCAGTGCTTTAAAAATTAGGTGGGCTTCTATTGTACTGAACACTTCAGGTGATGAAAATGAGAACCATTTTTATTTGCTTCCTAATAAGTAGAGGTATAAAGATGTGTTCAGGGCATCATTTGCTTTGGTGAATTGAATAAGCTATAATTGCATTTTATAAAGTGTTTTAAATATCAAAAAATGTAATCTGTGAATAGTGATTTAGAATGCTAATGAAGAAAAATCAATTCCAAAAGTCACAATCCACAGTAATAGTAGTCTGATGATTCATTTACTTTCACCACAGAAGCTAATAATAGCAGCTTTAATTTTAAAATATTTCTTTATAAGAATAATCAAATAAGAATTACAGTATACCTGTTGATAATGAACAGCTCCTTTATCAGAATTTATTTAGATAAAATAGTAGCTTTAGAAGCAAAGCAGTGAGCTTTGTGGTAGACCCTGGGAATTCTAATAATATTGTCAAAAAAATACTATTTCTGTCCTTAGTAAACTTAAAGTCTTATGTACATAAAAATGTAGTGACAAGAGTGTTTTTTAAGAGACTATGTAAATAATTTACCTTTGTTTAAACTGGAAGCATGATATCCATCATTGGTGTAGAAACACCAATTTTTAAAACAGAATTAATTAGAAAATACCATTTGATTTATAGAAATTCACTTTACAGCTAAACTTCTATGACACAAAGAGACATCGTTTACAGGGACAGCAAAACTGTAGAAGATGTTTTAAAAATTTTGGAATAGATCTAATAAATGCTAAGTAAATAAGTAAAATTTTTAGAGAGGAGACTGGCGAAAGTGTTTGAAAGCACTACAAAGCTAAAAATTATAGGAGACTTAATTTATCTCAAAGCATATTATATAATTTTGCTGGGGCTGCCGTAATAAAATACTGCAGGCGGGGTGGCTTAAACAAACATTTGTTTTCTCACAGTTTTGGAGACTGGCAGTCCTCCATCCTTGGCTTATAGGTGGTCAACTTCTTGCTGCCTATTCACAAGGTCTTTTCTCTGCACTGCACAGTCCTGGTGTCTCTTTATGTATTCAAATTTCTTTTTATAAGTTACATCAATCATATTTGATTAGGGCCTCACCTTTAACAGCCTGATTTTAACTTAACCAACTCATTAAAGACCTGTCTCCAAGTACAATTACATGCTGTTGGGACTTCAACATAGGAATTTTGAGGGAACACAATTCAGCCATAACACTCTGAAGTGATATCATATAAGAGATATAAATCACAATATGTTTTATTCAATTTACTAGGAACAAACATGGAGTGAAATGTAAAGGATGATGTCAGGAAGTACAGGAGGTTGCGAAGCGTCTTTCCCAAATATTTTGAAGAGAAGTTTAATTGAGTCCCTTCATGTAATGTACTTATGGACAGAGATTATACCCACCCCTTCTCAAGACATTTGCAAATCTTCAAGATATTGTCATTCTTCCCAATCCCCCAAATACAAAATGATTTACCAGGCCAAGAAACTACAAAACAATTATAATAGTAACACACTTAATATAATTATCAAGTTCTTTGACCAGAAGCAAATTAATTTGGGGAATAGAAAATTACATACAACAAAATTTTTAATATTTAATATCACAAAATTTCATTATGTAATGTATGGCTTTTATTATATGCAGAAAAGAATTATATTAGAAAAGATGAGTTACAGCGTTTTAAACATACTAAATTTCTTAAACTGTTTGTTATATCATAAATACATTAAGGCTGAAATGCAGAAAACTATTTAATGATCAGATGAACTAAGTTAAGAGAGCAACTTAGGACGATGCAAAATGCATTGAATTTTTAACATGTTGTAGAAGTTATTTTTCATGCAACTAGAAACTGCTTTTTATTTTATTACACTAAATGAAATATTGACGCAATTAATCCATTAGAAACTACTTCTGAAGCATTCAGACTTCGAGTTTTTGCTTTTGTGACTCATATAAAGAATAGCTGTAGCTATGTCTCAGTTGAGTAAGGGAATAGACAAAGCCAACAGTTTGAATATTTAAAATTGACACTTCCTGTACCTACAAAGTTCCTCTATAGTCAACATGGCGGAAGTAGCTGATACAGAATGACCCTCTGCCTCCCCTTTCACTCACATGAAAATACTCGATTAAACACAGCAAAATCGTTTGGGGACATAAATTTATCCTGAGTCCATTTGATCTTTTGAATGAAATAAAACCTGTGATCAATTATTCACATGTAGATTTCCATTAAAATATACATAAATATACTGTACACTATCCTATATTGTGAAACTGCCTATACAATGTTAGGGGAAAATTCAGAACTTTTATAAATTCATGTTACATTTTAATAATCTTTGTAATGTTCACCTTATAGTCATAAAAAATGCAAACTAGAGGATAAACATGTCCTAAATATTGAATTAATCACCTTGAGATGGCTGACTGCTTTGTCAAGCTTGATATAATCAAGAACCTGCCTTGTCTAATATGATACTGTTATATTAATGTATAAGATTTGTGTTCTCCCTCTGCCTCAGAGGCGTATTGCACAGAGGCTGGTGTTAAATTTTTATGGAAAGTATTAGTGAAATTTGAATAGATTAAAAATATATGCAGAGATATAGTTCTCTAACATACAAATGTCGACTGAAAATAGGCTTTAACCTCAATGTCT
This sequence comes from Rhinolophus hipposideros, assembly GCF_964194185.1. Classification (NCBI taxonomy): domain Eukaryota; kingdom Metazoa; phylum Chordata; class Mammalia; order Chiroptera; family Rhinolophidae; genus Rhinolophus; species Rhinolophus hipposideros. The sequence goes on along the minus strand of NC_138059.1, from coordinate 28,203,639 downwards.
AGAACACCTGATTTAAAAAAAAAAAAAGTTACTTGGCCTTTTTAGCAAATCTGTGTTTCATTTCAGAGGAAAGGGAGAAGCTATAACAAAGCTAGAGCTCAGGAGAATTGGACCAAGGAAAGAATTTTAGGAGAGGCTTGTTTGTATGATAAAATTTACCAGTTCCATATTATAATCCTTTGATAAGTTTGCTCAGATATTTTTAAAAATCACTTTTAATACTGCCTGAAGTTTCACCAATTAGTTAAAGATATTGTTTGAAAATGAAAATATCTCTGAAAGATAAATTCATTCCACCAGTATATTTTCATCCTAAAACCAGCCTGACATTAGCACTACTTCAAAAATAGGATTCTTAATTGGAGATAGGAGGATATGGAGCTGATGATTTGGAATTGCTGAGCTTAATATCTACTATTAAATGAGATAATACATCTCCCACTTACAGATGATAAATCTGAGACGTGGGAGTTTAAGTAATTGCCCAAGGTCACTTAGCTAGGAAGTAGAGGGATTGGGATGTATCCCCAAGCCTGTCTAATTTCAGAGTTCACACCATCACCACTGTGCGTTCGTGTCTCCTGAGGAGGATAAGAAACATCTGACCAGGCTGTTTGGGGATGCCCCAGGAAGTAAGGAAGTCAACCTTCCCTACAGTTGTATTCCTGTCCCTTGCAAGGGGAGATGGAGAGTAGGGCCTTCTGTAGTGCTGTATGGAACAAAGCAGAAAGTTTAAAACTGCAAACTATTAAAGCTGGAAAGGAGATCAGTGACCCGTTCTATAGACAGTACTGAGAAGTTATCTGACCTCTTCAGAAAAGAAATCAAGGGACAGAGAAATGAAATGGCTTGACTAAAATCACAGATCTGTTAAAGAGATAGCTAGTTAATGATAGTCTCAGAACAAAAACAGACTTCTTTTTTGACAATTGAAACTTGAAATGTCTGCCAAGGGCCCAAAAGAAGGGATGAAGGCTCAGTGTCACAGAGTTTCTCTTGTTTGAGGAGGAGGAAGACCTGGGCCTGCTTGGCCATTTCTGTTAGACCCAGCCTTTCTCTCCCTCACGGATAACCGGGTTCTTTGTCCTGCTGCAGAGTTAGCAAATGGACTGGCAGGTTCTACTGGAGGACACATGAGAAGTGAAATTCAAAATAAAACGTTAAATTATAAAAGTCTAGTGTATTTCTAATGGCTATGTAGATGGAATCTAATAATATATGAAAATTAAGTTACTAAATATTAAATAATGATCATAAATGATATTTGATGGCCTGTGTCATGGTCTTGAGGTTCTGAACCTACCCCCACTTTTTTTCATTGTAGCAATGTGATATTCTCATCAGTAATAGCAGTTACTGTATAAACGAGTTCTTCGGGGAGGCAGGTGTAAGTTTTAAAGCCCTCTTCTAATAAGTGATTGTTGTGTTAAGTGGTCACTGAATTATGTATGATACTGCTGTAAAGAATTTGGCCAGAGATACAGTACATTTCATAAGACCTGGAAAAATATGTTTGGTAGGAATTGACCTTTACATAGTTCTCTTTAAACTGAAATATGAGATGTAAGGAGAAAAAGGCCTGTTTAAAATTGAAGAATACTTTCTGTTACGGGTATAAGTATGATGGACAAGTAATGAGAAAAAAAACACATGGAGAAAGGTGCTCAGTGATTTGTTAGAGTAAATAACAGAAACTGGATCCCACAGAGAAGCCCTTTGGGGTAATAAACAAGGAAAACCTGAAATTTGAACGTGAAGAGGTAAATATACTCATAAATTTAGAGGGAAAACTGAAATTCAGAAGGATGAGATTTGTGGCTGAAATATCAGGAAATTTATATTTTCTCAATATAAACAAATATAGAAAGAAAAATGAGGAAGAGATGCTTTTTGAAGCAAATATTTTTAAATGGACCTGAAATTCCATGAATTTGACAAGGGAAGCCAAATACAGAGCATTTACATGAAACAGAAAGGAAAAATTATATCATTTTCAGATTTAATACAGTCTCAAGGATAAGATTATTTCTTAAAAACACATCATAAAACTATTACAGAAGTAAAATGGGGTGGTTAGAAAACGTCAAATATCTGAACATTTATAGAAGTCTTTTTCAGGATAATTAGCCTAACTACCCTTCTGGACTCATTTGAACAGCAAAGAAGAATTGATGAAGAGCAAGTATTAGTAATCTTAGGAAAAGGAGATCATATTTTCTTAGAGTTCAAAAACAGTCATCTTCCAATTAGTTCTGTGGTTTGTATCCATACCTTTATTATGACACTTAATACTTAGAGATGTCTGTTTCATGGCTCTGCCCCCACTAGACTGTGAGCTAATAGTGGAAATAGTGTCTCTCATGGATCTTTGAGTTTCCAGGACCCATGGTAGTGCCTCACACATTGTAGGTACTAAATAAATCTATAAGAACAAGATGGTAATAAAATAAAGGAAGGGAAGGCAATAGGCTGAGAGGGACAAGAGAACTATCTTTGAGACTTGGCTCAAATATATCACCTTCTTGCTGAAGACCACTGGACTGTCACCTCCCACCACCCTTGATTCCAACCGTTACACTACTCTCTTACTGAGCTGTACTGCTTATTTTCAATAACACTTATTATCTTTTAATTTACTATACAATTTACTGATTTCGAATGTTGATTGTTTTTTGAATGTCTCCCCCTGATAGAAAGTGAGCTTTGAGGAGACAAGGGTCTTTGTTTTGTACACAAATGCATCTGAGGTACTGAAGGTAGAAGGTGCCTAAAAACTATTTGTTAAATACATTAAATATCTGAAAGACTAGCTCAGAGAAGACGAATTAAATTTCTTGCAATATAACTGAAAGGTACAACAAATTGGTAATATATTGAAGTTACAATTATACTGATTCTGACTCAATAATTAGACTTAAGAAGAGTAGTAGAGGCTTAAAAATATAATTCTGACAGTAAATAAAAAAATGGACTTGATTCTAATCTTTAAAAAGTGAGATGGGAGGATATATAAGAAACTATTTGGGCCAAGTGGGGAGAAACGAAGGATGAAGGAGAAAAGGAGGAACATACAAGGAACGACGCCAGCAGATTATGAAGGGAAGTGGTGTAGAATTCTTAAGTACAATACCCGGAACTCTAAAGGTCCAAATGACCTGCAGATTTTTAGTATAGGTAGAGAGCCACAAGGGAAAAAAAGACAGACGGAGAGAGACTAGATCTGAAAAACAGAAGGCTGAGAAAGAAGGTAGTAACTATCTTGTAAATAATTCAAGGCTTCCTTATGAAAAAGGCTTTTTCTGTGCCACTACAGAACGTACAAGTAGGACTGCTATTTGAAGCCTGTTTTTGACATCATAGTAAAAATAATTATTTAATAACTAAAATTGTAGTTCTCCATCACTGGAAGTGTTCAGAGACTTTGCAGAGAGAAATTGTGCACTACATGAATGTTAAATTATATCTATCACCTCTACTGTACTTTGGAATTTCACTGGGCCTTTGGAATGAGGGTCCTATAGTATGAGTAAGAGAGCCCTGGAGGAAAGTTAAAGGGGATTTTTAAAAATTGAATACGGTAGATACTTTATGCAAAGGATTTATTCCTCTCTGGATCCCCACATTCACATCTCTCTCTTTTTTTTCAATATCGCTGGAATCCTTCCATTAAATTCAGAATGCTCACGTTTGCCAATGGACTTTGGGTTGTTGTGTGGAAATGCAGCACACCAGGCTTTCCATCTGGCCTTTGCGCAGTAGCAGGCTGCTTCCCGTTTTATTTTTCTACTCCAAGTTGTACTCCTTTCACTAAAATTGACCTTTCAAGGCCCGTGCCAACTGGTACACCTGAAGCCATATGTCCTAATATTTTAAATAACCTGGAAGGAGCTCAGTTCAATTATGTATAGACAAAATGCAGCTCTGGCATAGACATTGTTTGGATCAGTAGCAAACTGATTGACTTTGCAATCACAGGTCTGTTGAAATAAAACTTCTATGATGGGCTTTAAAACTTAAAATTCCCTCCCTTGGATGTTTGACAGTATGCTACAGAAAATGAGGAACTAGATTTTGTGCTAGTTCAAAACTGGAAACTAACAACAAAATCTATTTTATTTGATTACATTAATTCAACAAAATTACATGTCTCCTAAGGATTAGGCATTGGGGAGAGAGAGAGTATATAGTAGTGAATACAACAGATAATCTTTGTTCTAGTAGAGGATTCAGTTGAGTAGGAATAGGAAAAGAATAAAATGTAAAATACACTTATAAATATATCTCTGCAATAATATTATGAAAAGTAGAAAAGGATACCGTGTGAGAGAATAAAAATGGCCTCCTACTTTAGATTGGATGGCCAGGAAAGGCCTTCTATGCTGAGTCCTACGGTATGAGATGTCAGCCATGACAAAAGATGATAAGGCGGAAAAGAATTGGCCTCTTTAAGGAACAAACCAGTGTGATTATAGCCTGGTGATCACTGGGAAGTGTGACTTGTCATAAATCAAAGAGACATGCAAGCCCTTCAAGGTCATGCTGTATGTTTGTGTTTTATTGTAATCACAGAAGACATTGAAGGGTTTTTAGGAGGGTAGTGACATGATCCAACATATATTTTTAAAAGATAATACTGGCTGTTTTATGGAGAATGTCTTGGGGACAAGAGTGAAAGTGGCTTGGACTAGGATTAAGAGAAATGGATAGATAATGAGATTTATTTTAGAGATAGCATCAATAGAATTTGATAATGATTACATGAGAGGTGATATACAGTAAGGGAAAGTAAGGAATAAAAGAGAATGTCCAAATTTTTGGTTGAGCAACTAACTATTTGGCTGATGATATTGATTAAGAGAGAGAAGACAAGAAGAAAAGTAGATTTCTGTGGGAAAGAAATTAAGAGTATAGTTTGAGATGTCTGTGAGATATGCTAGTGGCAATGTCTGATAGACAGTTATCTCAGAAACTCAGACGAGAGGTCTCCACTCAATAATACATTTGAATGCATATAGTTTTTAAAACTGGAAATGGAATTGATCATCTAGGGGAAAAGTATATTGAGAGAAGAAGGCCCAGGATTGAGCCCTAAGAATGTGTTAAAAATGTTCAGGGTAGAAATTTGATAGAATAGGTGAAGGCAGCCAAGAGGGAGAGTGGTCCATTCTATGGAATGCTGCTCAGGGGCCAATAAGATTTGAAAAGCCCCATTGGAAAGCTCCGACGTGGTGGTCATTTTGAACCTTCTAAAGAGCAGTTTTGTTTTCAATTTATCATATTTTTGTTGTTATATTCTTTTCTGAGTCATTTTGTACTTCTATAATTTGATGCTTTTGTGTGTGTGTGATTACTGAAGTAACTTATTTCCAGATTTCCCCTGTAGTTACATTTTCCTGTTGAATACTGTGCTTTTCCAAAATTGTGTATTAGAATGTGATAATCCTACGATTTGTAAAGTTAATGTCCCATGATCTTGAAGGTGTGGCATTATTATGGTCAAAATAGAAATACTTACGTTGTCTTCATTTTGCTTTGGTGCTGATAACTTAAATGCTTTTGAGCTGCATTCACATGTTCCAAATACATGCTGGTTTATTATCGTCTATTTTTTATTACATAGTATTACTTGATCTGTTTCCTTAGTTTTTTTATACTTATCAGTTCAAATAATAATTAGTGATTGAAAACAATAGATTTAACCAATGGTTAGTTAGTTATTAATGATACTATCTTCTACTTCTGCTTAGCACTATACATGCCCATGGTGACATTCAATAAATATTTGTTAAATAGTATTTAATAGTGAATGGTTTAATGGTCAGTCAGTTCTACTAAGCTAACAATCGTCTTTGTTAAACACTTTCAACACATTACCTTTTGATAGGAATATATTCATTGGCTCTTCACATATATTTTTGTAAACAATTATTCAATGTTCAGAAATGTAGAAAGTTTTTAAACCCACAGTTTAACTATCTAATCTTCACCAGATCCTACCACTAATGGATGTGTAGCTTTTTATCTTTCTTTTACTTTAGCACATATGAAATGGGGTAGTACTGACCTTTTCTTAGATACCGTGTTTCCCCAAAAATAAGACTTAGCTGGACAATCTTTTGGAGCAAAAATTAATATAAGACCCGGTATTATATTATATTATATTAATATTATATTATATTACATTACATTACATTATATTATATTAATATAAGACCCGGTCTTACAGTAAATATGATATAGCAATATTAGTAAATATTATAATAGTAAATATAGTAAATATTATGTAAGACCCGGTCTTATTTATAGTAAAATAAGACCGGGTCTTATATTAATTTTTCCTTGAAAAGTATTTTTCAGTGTTTATTCAGATACAATATAAGATTTAATAAGATATAAATACAGGTTTTATTTTTGTCTCACCGAGAGGACTTGTAAAATGCTGCCTTCATAGTGTTAAATACAGTATTATTTAAAATAAAATTAATAGCTTATAACAATGAATCAGGAAGCAATGACTTTTCTAGACGTTAGATCAATGCCAGATAATCATAAAAAATAAATAATGCATAACAGAAAATAAAGGAACTCAGAATTCTACACCAGTTTTTCTATGTCCAAATGCTGGTAAATGGTGGCTAGACTATAAATAAACATTTTTAGAGAAAAGCTTTTTGAATGGTGTTGCCAAAATTTAAATATACACATATTTATTTGCATATTCGGTTTCTTTTTAACTGTAAATCATGCATCAAGACTGTGGACCCTCTCCAAATGTCTTTTCACAATTTGTTTTCAAGTTTGGGAAAGGAGGTTGGGATTTGAAATGCTACTTACTCTGTTAAGAGGTTGCATTGTAAAAGAAATTACCCAACAAAAGAATCCAAGTTATTAAGCAGTGGTCAAGGAGAAGCATTACAGAATATTCCCTTAACTAGAACACAATGATTTGCCTCTTTATAATTATTTGTATTTATTGGAGAGTTTCTGTAAGACACCACAAATTTACCTCTTAGGTTTTCTCCGGCGAATAGTCTGTTTTCTCTTGCAAATAGTCCTCTGTCTTTTTAGACCTGAGCTTTTCACCTTATTGTGGAAGTACAAACAGAGCATATTAGAGGAAACCCTCTGAATTGAATTTTAGGAGGAAAATATGTTTAATCTGTACTGTTATTTCCTATTATGAATTTTCACATCCATAGAACAAACTGTCACTAAAAGACATCTTTTAACAGAGTTCCTTAAATAAATGGGAGTCAGCTGATGATGAGTTGCTTAATTTACTTTCTAAGTTGGCCACTTTGCACACAATCTTAACCATGTACCAAATATACTGAGCTAAGAATAGAACTACCTTCAGGCAGCTCACTTATGCCCAATCGAGTTGATGTCTGTCCTGCATCTGTACAAAATGAATGTTTCTTTGTGGGTTTTCTTTTTAATAGGATTTTTTAATAGCTTTGACAGAATCCCCATTATTCTCTACTGCCTTTGGTTTTTAACAACTTTAACTGACTTTGTTGTAAATTTTATGCCTTTATGTATAATAAAAATAATTAAGGAGCCTGCAATTTAAAAGTCAACTGCACCGTTAAGATATCTATGAAATATGTTATATTTTCTTCTTTTGTGTTAGCATGGTATCAAGCAGTATAAATAATGTATAACCATTGATATCCAGTCAATTTATGATTCATTTAAACAAAATGACAATAAAAGGAAGTCTTTACTTCCATTCATATTGAAGTGAATACATGAAGCTTAACCAGTAAACAAAAAGAAGGAACAGGAATTAGTGGAACTAGACATCATTGTGGTGAAGGGAATCCTTCTGTTTTCCATGCATACCTAATATTGTTCTCGTCATACTGTGGTGTAAAGAGTAAATGAATAATGAGTAAATAAATACATTATTAATAAATAGATAAGGCAGTTTAAATCACATACATTTTATAAATATTGCATAGTAATTGGCATTAATACCTGAAACTTACATAAAATTTTTAGCTTTTGCTATATAAACGTTTTGTGCAGAACGTTTACGCTCAAAAATCTTAAAATGCTACTGACCTCATAATGATATGCAAAGTTGCTAGGTGATATTCATCTAGAATTTCAAGAGAATTATAATAGAAAAAAATGTTTTCTTTTTTCTCAAATGTTTGAGAATGTTCCTCTAACATTGCTATGAAGACTGTATAAATTTATCAAAAAGCCAGAGCATTGGCTGGAATAGTGGAACAGAATGCTGGAACAGGGAGTTTCTCATATTGGGCAATGATCCTTGCCACTACCGCTACCCAAAGGACTGGGAAAAGAGAGGCCTCATGAGAGCCCCAACTCTTACCCATTTCCAAAGATCCAGAAAAGGCATAGATAGTAGTTATTACGGTCAGGTTAGAGACTTCTGTTTTCAATTTCTTCCTCCCCATTTTCTTCCTACCAAATGTCCTTCAAGATGCAGCTCAGGTATCTCTTCTTCTGTGAGGCCTTTAGCCCATCTAAGTAGAGTTGGTCACTCCCTATTTTATATCACCAGAGTGCCTAAATCCTACCACAAATAATGCTACTTATTCTACTATATTACACTTACTCGCTTTGCTTTTCTGTATTATCCTCCCTACCCCCTACCACCAGATTGAGCTTCTTGAGAGCCAAACCCACGTTTTGTGTATATCTTCCCCAAAGATCCTAGTAGAGAGTCTGGCATAAGGTGCTAAGTAAATATCTGAATGAATGAGGAAATGAAGGAAAGTGTGAAGGCCAGCGTACACTAGAAAAGAAACTATCTGAATGACTGAAGCATAATGGTATTTTATGCACCTGCCTTTTCTCTGGTCCTAAAGAAGTTTCTCTAAATGTCACTCTTTCTAGTCTATCTATAGATCTTTAACTTATCATTGGATCATGTTTCATCTTATCACTGAAATAAAGTATTTCCTTTTCATAGGAATATTTTTGTTTTCTTTGAAAATGGTACTTTGCATGACTGTTTTTAAACTTATATATATGGTATGTAGAAAGTATGAACATTCTTTTTCTAAATTTTCACAGTTTATCCAAAATGTTTGGCTTATGATTGAATCAATTTCATTTTGGGAAATATACTTTCAGCAATGACCAAGTACCAATAAATTACAAATTTCATGAATGTATATTTCCCATTTTCTCTGCACGTTGAATTCATGTGGTTCTGTCTGAAGTCATATCTGTACACTGACTTCTAAAATTTCTTGAGGATATTAGTAAAAGTTTTGGATTCCTAGTGATAGCTAAATGAAGATTTACATAAATGTGCCATATAGTAAAGCCATGCTAAAAGGAAAAAGATCTAGCATGCTGTAAGTTCCTTGTTACAGATGGAAAAACAGTTCTTATTGACTGTCCCATTGTACAATTGTTTATATCAGTGGATTCCCTTAAGCAGTATTACTTAGTAGTTAAGAGTATGGATTATAAGGCCTGGATTTAAATCCTGGTTTTGCTACTTATAACATTGGACATATTACTTTATAACATTGTGCATCAAACTTCATGGGCTTAAATCGTGGTTTTATTTCTTAATAACCTATGTGACCGTGGGCAGGTTACTTATCCTCCATGTACCTCAGTTTTCTCATTTATAGAATGAAGATATTAATACTAATATCTCCCTCATAGGGGTGTGTGTTTATAAAAGGAGTTGCTGTGCTTGTGTGTAAAGTTGTTCAGAAAAATGCCTGGCATGTATTAATAGGAAGTGGGCTATAACTGTCAGATTACTCCAGTGAAATGGGAGCTCCATGAGCGTGATGTTCTTTGTCTATTTTTGTTTATTGCTCTATCCCCAGTGACTAGACTAGTGCCTAGCATGTGGAAGGCACTCAACATATATTTACTGAATGAATATACACGTACATCACTTTTCTTGTCTGTGAAATGAGAATAATAAAAGTAGCCACCTTTAGAGGGTGTTTATAAAGATAAAAGGTAAAATATATGCAGAATATAACATTAGCTATCATCCTCATTGTTATACATAAGGGGCCGTAATTAATATTAGAGTTCAAATATTTGTTCTTTCTCTGTATTGTCTAGCTCTTCTGCTTTTATGATTCATGATTTTAATCTTTAGAGTTTTTTCCCTTCATTCCTCAGTCAAATCTTACCATTGTTTTTTAGCTAAATCAATAAATGATTTTGCTTACTTCCATGGACATTTTCTATAAGATAAACTCAAGTATTATTATAAATCTCATTACAGAAATAATGAAAATGCTGATCATTTATTCTTTCTTTTCTATCTTCTCCTACCCTACACATCTTTTGAGTTCATCAACCTTTGTGAAAGTTTTGGGTTGACCAACTGCTAAAGTGTAACACCTGATATTCACTTTTAAAATCTGCAGTGTCAACACCAAAAATACTTTTGAAAACTAAAAATCACAAAGGCTTACAGTTTATTTGTGTCATATTGATATTAAGCTGGGGGTGGGAGAAAAGACTATATATTTTGGATTTCATATTCAAGTCAAGAGTAGTTCCCCAAGACTATTAAATACTGTTAGCAATTTAAAGTCAGTATAAAAATGTTGTCTATGTGGATTTTATCACTCATGACTGAAAGGCAAAAATATTTTTTTACAAGATTCTGAGACTTGGTTTTGAATAAAACAAACTAAAACATATCCACAAACATTTTTATTTAGCCTAGAATTATTTGCTGTAAAGAGGAATGGTCCAAAGTGGCAAAGGTAATTGACATCCTTGTGAAGACTGAGGTGGAGATGAATCCCCATATTATTGAGAACAAATGTATATCAAGAGGAAAGAGGTTAGGTCAGTCTGTGGCATGGCTCTGTTACTTACCATGAGTAATTCCTAGCTCTTCCAGCAACCAGCCATTTCTGGATTGACTGAAAAACACTAAATAGTGACAGAGTAGCAACAAGAGTGTTTTTTCTATTTCTTTTTAGCATATCCACCTCAAGGCTTAACTATCTGTTTTTTTCTACTACTTCCCAGAGGAGCTTACTTCCTTTTCCCTTCCCTTTGCTAGTCATTTGCATTCTCATCATCACTTACATCATTTCTAGCCTAGAAAACGGCAAGGTTGCCAAAGGCACAACTATGTTTCCGATATGTCTAGACTAATCTGTAATCTAGACACTATATAACTACTTCACATGATGACGGTTTTTTTTAAGTATTCACTTAAGTGACCAAGCCTCTAATTCAGGAATAAACTAATTTAGCACACTATCATTTTAGTGATTATTTTTTTTTGAGAAACTATTACTAAAACTGTTACATAAATGACATGTAATTTTTTTAGCCCTGTTAGAATGGATGGACTGAAATACACATATGGCTAGGTAATATTGGTATATTTTGATAAAATAGGCAAATATAAATTTAACGTTGATATATAGTTAGAATGAACATTATGGTTGTAAAGATTTAGTTTCAATATTTTATTTTATTTATTTTGAACTAAATAATTTATTGTATAGTTTATATTATATCTATCTTCTCTGCTTTGTGTTTATGGTGTGAGACACCTGTGATATAGTAGACACAGCACAGAACCTGACATCAGGTCATCTGAACTTGAGTTCTGCTCTGCCACTTTCAAGTTAAGCAAGTCATTTAATAGTGAGTCTTTATTCGCTCATTTATAAAGAAGAAATAACGATAACACTCTCAGGATTGATGTAGTAATTAAGTAGCATAATTGGTGTGATATGTCTCAGTCATCAAATAGAATACGATGATAGTACATGCAAGCTGTCTCTCTATCTTTTTTCAAAAAGATGATTTTTATACTTAATGGTGGAAGCTTGCTTCAAGGCCATATTTTACTTTTAGAAGGCAATTTATTATGTATATTTGTGACTCACTTTTTCTCTTTGAGTGAAGAATAAAGTTAAAAGTAATTTGACTACTGGATTATAATGATTTTGGAATTACACTTAGTTTTATTTAATGACTATATAATGACCCATCATTTGAGAACTACATCCAAAGCCATTTGAATGTTTATTCTGGTATAGAAGAATAACATTTCCAATCTTTTATGTATCAGTAATTTATTTTTTATGTAAATTTTAAAATTCCTTTGGGGATGGTAGTACTTACAATGGAATAAGAGATAATAAATAAACTTGTTACAAATATAAAAACCAGAAATAATATTTATATAATATTTAATATATATATGAAAACGAGCATAGGACACGGAAGTGGAATTGTAAATTTTCTCAATAAGTTCAGTGTATTACACAAGTTATCATTCAAGACTAGAGGTCTCTGGCCATTATTGTGGTTTGTCTCTCTGGTACCTGTGTGCCAACACTCTTCTTTTTCCTTAAAGCTCTCTTTCCTGACATGAGATGATTTTCTTTTTTCTTCTCCAGTTCTCTCTGCTTCTTATGCTACTCTTCTATCACTTACCAATATCTCTAAGATCCTAACTATAGAAAAAAATACCAAAAAGCTTCCCAGGACAACTTTGTTCTGAAACCACAAAAGAGAAATGATGCTCTTGTAGAAATAGATGCATCTGGACTCTTCCAGGCTAACCTCTTCTTGGTGTATAAAGCCAGGTCAGATGAAAGCAGAAGGCAGGGCCCAAGCAAGTCAGGCATGACCACTGATTTCAGTTCTTAGATTCTCTATCCCCATGCAATCCCTAATAGAAACTCAAGATATTCCCTTCCAAAATGACTTCCAACCATCATTATGATGTCCTTGGATGCCAAAATAAAAGTTTTCCATCCCTGGCCAATTTATTTTCCTAGGATTTCCCTACTCAATCCCTCTTTCTCGATACTTTCCTTTTAATCACAACTCGATACACACATACACACGTATGTGTATATATTCATGAAACAATACTACAATTGATGCAATAGCTACATGGACTACACTCTGAAATTTCATTTTATTTTTTTAAATGCTGATTATAACCGAGTAAGTTATTTTCATGACTCACTAAAAATTTTGACCCACACTTTTTAAAAAAAATAGATGACATTCAATGAAGTCTTTTCAGTTTCCAAAGTTCTATGATTCTCCTTATTCTTATAATGAAAATTTTATTTAGTAAAAAACTTTCTGTTCTCTGAATAAAAACAATATGGTATGAAAAGGTGCTCATGGAGTTCTCAATTTTATCAGTGTTCTATTGAAATGCTGATATTCTAGGAAGGTGAATAATAAACAGGAAATTGAACTAAGAGAGTTGTAGGAGTATTAAAGAGAAAAGACAAAGCCTATCAGTAAAATAGATGCAAAAAACCTGAATGATATTGTCTAAGCAACCAATTGCTGTTGTTATGTGAGGGCAATCTTATTTGTACTGAAAGTTTCCTAATTTCTATATAATTTGAAAGGATTATTTGTATGAATTTGTTTTACCTTCTAAATTGTGCTGTCCATTGGCAATGTCGTTAACATACCTAGAAGGCCACGTGTGATCTGTCTCCTTCTCTGTCTCTTATCTCTCAGATCGCTTTTCCTTCCCACTCACTATACTCCAGCAATCCTGGTCCATGGACACACCAAGACATCACACACTAGTGCCTTTGCACTAGAGGTTCTCAGCCTCAAAGTCACTTTCTTCCTCATACACCTGAATAGTTAACTTCCTCAACTTCTTCAATCCTCTGTTCAAATATAGTCACCTTATCCATGAGGCCCACCCCGAGACAGAGCCCTTTTTTTAATTGCAGGCTGCCCCATACCCCTTAAGTTAATTTCTTGCATTTCCATTTATACCCCTTTTAACACTATATTGTGTCTCTCACCCCTATGGGATGTAAGCTCCCAGGGATTTGTATCTGCTTTGATCACTATTGTGTCCTAAGTGTTTACAAAGGAATCTGGCATATTAATTGGATGAGTGTTTGAATCAGTATATCTAGCAAAGAACTTGTGCATGCGAGTGTATACTACTCAGGAAATACATGAAAGAACCATTTTAGATTGTATAGTTTACGTTTTACAAAACACTTTTGAAATCCCCTATTACACATTCCCAACAATCAAGCTGTGATATGGTTAGGACTGGAATCATTGTATCCTACCGTCCCCCCTAGACAGGGAAACCAAGAAGTTGGGTGGCTTGTCTAAGGTTACAAAAAGGGGGGCAGTCTTCTGACTCCTATTAAAACGAATTACCATTGCTTTGCTTTCTGGGATGGAGATTTGCAGTTTGCAAACTTTTGTTTCTGGTATGTCTGTGTTGCTTCCAAATTTATGTTAAGCGGATATTATTTTTTATTTAGATGTTGCAGTGTTTGTAGTCATTCTTAGCAACAATAGGTAGCAGATTATTTAATTTGGAGAAAGAAAATGAAAAATTCCTGAGATTAAAGCAAAGTTGATAAACATCATAGTACTTTTTAATGTTGCTGCTTCTTCAGGCTCTTGACTTTTTTCTAAACTTTTTTTCCCTCTGTTGACGTTTTATCTTTTCAATAAAGAAAAGGTAAAAGAGGAAGCTTTAATTCTAGGCTCCTGTGGAACCTGTTAAAAATTGGGGATGATTTGGAGAAAATTTCAGTATTTCTGGTCTATGCTTGTGGAGTGTTAACAAATTGTCTGTGAAGCTGGGGAAAGGGAAAGTGACTACCAAAAATGTGCCTGCTATGTTACCCATCTGTGATGCCTAAGGTAGTTGCATTTCATTAAACACCGTGCTCTGGCCTTAACGACGCCGGGCGGGAGAGGAAAAAGCTAGAGCTACTCGCGGTGAGAGTAGCCCAGAACTGCCCGCCCGCCGAGGTGCTGCGGTCGCCGCCTCCCCCTCCGGCTGCTGATTGGCGGGGACCACAGGCTCGGCAGCATCTCCCTCCGAGCGGAGGGCGGCGAGACTCCAGCAGCCCCTGCCTTCGGCATCTCCTCCGCTCCCTCCTGCGAGACCCGGCACTTGGACTGCAAGCGGCAGCGTTGGCGCCCGCCAGCGCTTTGGTCCCTCCTTGGCCCCAACAAAGTGGACGTCCGGGCAGCCGAGAAAGCCACGTCTGGTCGGGACCCGGCCAGGGAGGCAGGCCCGGAGCCCCAGGGGCGCGCCGCACCACCCACACCCCGAAGCGCAGCGGGCGCCGCGCCCCAGCCGCCAAGACGCCTCGGATCTTGTACCGCGGGAAAAGCGGGTCTGCGTCCAAGATGGGCCGGCAGGGCTTGGGGGGCGCCGGCGCCGCGGGGCGCTCCATGCAGCGCTCCCAGAGCCGCAGCAGCCTCTCCGCCTCCTTCGAGGCCCTGGCCGGCTACTTTCCCTGCATGAACTCCCTGGAGGAGGAGGAGGAAGGTGAGGCTGTTTGTGGTTGGCCTTTCTCCGTGCGGCTCGCAGGTCGCAGAGTCGGTGGTTGGGGGGTGGGCAGGGGAGAGAACTCCCAGGAGCCGTGGCCCGTCCCCTCCCCCTCGGGGCCGTGCAGCGGGCGAGAGACCCCCGAGCGCGCCCTGAGCCCGGGAGAAGCTCTGGGCGGTCGGGAGAGCTCCGCGGGAGCCGACTTGGGAAACGACTGCGACTGCCCTGGTGACGTCCAATTGTCAAGTATGGGGAAGTTGGATGTGGACTGCTGGGAGGCAGGCGACGCCTGTTGAGCGCACCCCACTCTGTTCTTGTCACCGCTGACTCGGTATTAGCACCTGGCCTCGAGGACAGAAATACACAAAATTAAAGGGAAAGGCGGCAGCAGAACTTTAAAACAGGAATCCCAGCCCGTGAAAACTCCAGATCCGGATGAGGGGAAGGGGGGATCCAGGGGACAGGTCAAAGGTTGGCAGTCCTGAGGCGGTTTGTGCGGTGGAGACTCGGCACCTTGCCACAGGGCGGGATACTAGGAATGACCGTTGGTCCCATTGGTCGTCCATCCCGGGTGTTTGAGTGATGCCTTTGTCCTTAAGCTAATGAGAAAAAGAGGGAAGGGGGACTGTTTTCAACTTTTCACCAAGTAGTTTCAAGTCCGTCATAAAGTTTTGAATAACATGTGTTCTTCACAAAGAGCTTGCCTATAAGATTTAACAACTAACGTGAAAAATATAATTTGTATATCAAAGAATTGACCGCTAAATAATAGCGTCCCAACATTTGAGATACTGTTTATTAATTTATTGCTATGCTAGTTGCAAACTGTGTTCATCTTGACCCCATGTCCAGAGTAGGTTAGTTACCATCATGTTAACGATTACTGTATGTAGTAGGATTTATTTTGCTTTTTTTCTGTGAGAATCAATGACCTGATTTTAGGAAATCTGGAGTGAGCCCTGATTTGGAAGAAACTACCTGCTTTAAGATCAGGTAGAAATAAGTTTTTTCCCTGTTTTTCCCAGTGGGGAAAAGGGAAGTGGAAGGTAGAGGATCCATAATATATCTGAGAGCGATCCTCAAAATAATTCACTACTTAGAGCTATCCAAGTTTCTTCTAGCTTGCTGCTGCAATATCAGTTTTCTATAGATCAGTACAGGTTTAATAGTAGGATACTTCCGTAAACATGACTTAATTTTCATGCTAATATTTTGCTGTTCTTGTTTGTGCCTTGTTTTTTACAATTAAGTGTTTAAAAATCGCAGGCAATGTAAAGAAGTCAAGAAATTAGAAAATCAACTCGAGTAAATGAATGATCAGAATGATAGTAAATTTTTCAGGATTTATCATTAGGCAGGCACTGGTCTAAAAACTTGCCTTATATTTACTCTCTTAGGCCCACAACAACCTTATGAGGTATTTTTATTATCCCCATTTCACAAATAAGGAAATTGAGGCAGAGAGAGTTTCAGAAACTTGCCCCAGGTCACCAAGATAGTATGTGATAGAGTTAGTTTTTGAACCCAGGCGGTCAGCAACACAACGTAACCTATGAACCAACTCCAGGCTATATTATATTATTTACACATATTTGGCTACAATCACATACTTAGTAAGTGGTGAAGCTAGAATTCAAACCCAGGTGTGCCTGAAAATACATATTTGAATAAAACATTATTTTAGACTCACTTCTCAATTTTCAATTTTTACACCAGGTCTTCAGTCTTGAGTTTGCTTCAGATAATTTATCATCATTCTTCCTTAACTAGAATTGTTGGATTTAGTACAAAGTACCATTCTAAAAGCCTTTTTGAGACGAGAAAAGCTTATATAAATGTGGAGATTTTTCAAAAGTTAAAGTATATTCACTTAACCTTGGCTCATACAGACTAATCCCAAAAGAAATTCCTCCATTCCACCTGTACTGATGGAGAAATTGGAACAGATTTCTGTCTGTCTTATAACATGGCTTCTTGAGTGGCCAAGACAAAACGTTCCATGAGGAAGCCAGAATTTTCAAAATGAAACATATAGTTCTTTACAGGTAACGAGAGAGGAAGCACTTCCCATAAATGAGAAGATACTGCTGTTTTATAACCAAGAGAAGAAATCTGAACTTTCTTCTTTGATTTCGCAAATACTCCTACCACCCTTGAAAGTCATGAGATCTTTTAGGGTATTTCAACATATCCTGAAGAGTTGTGAAAGTTAGAAATCACAAGCCTGGAGCAGTGTTTCTCCACAATTTTTTTTTTCTATTGGGACACCCACACGGACACATGAAGTTCATGTGGATAACATACTCTCATGAGCCTACTCAGGAATATGTTACTATAGTCATAACTGTGAAACCCGTTCTAATATGTAAAGAAAAGTAAATCCATCACAACAGATGGTTTTCACACTGGTTGAGAACAACTTGTCTATAGAGAGCAGTGGTCTGCTAACCAGTGTGATTTGACTAAATTAGTTAATCAGTTCAGTAAGCCAGTCTGATTTTAAAGCTAGTCTTTTTTGTTTGTTGTTTGTTTGTTTGTTTGTTTGGCTTTTCAGAAATAGTGCAATAGCTAAATAATCTCAAATGTACTCTGTCTTCCAGTTGCACATCCTCATTTCATTCTTATATAGTATATACAGATATTACCATTCTCTAAAAGAAGTGCTAGGAGTTTATTGAGACCATATTCTTTTCATTCATTTCTTCATTCAGAAATATTTACTGAAGAAATAGTTACAGAAATATTTACTGTGTCAACAGCTATGGTAGTCCCTAAATTTTGGAAGATGTGCTTCCGACCTTCTTATAGTTGCGAGTCTAATGGCAATAGGTATTAATAGGAATAACTATGTAATTATAACTGTGACAAGTGTCAGAAAGGTGAAGTACAGAGTGCAATAAAAGATTATAAGAGAACCTAATTTCGGAGTTTGAGAAGGATGTCCTGAGAAAGTGAGAGTAACCAATGAATTCAGGCATCAGTGATAGTTCTCAGTCTCTCACGTTCCTCCCACACACCTTCGAAAACAACTTGCCAGAGTCCACAGCTAGTAAGTACTGAACCTATGATCTAAACCCATAATCTGGCTCTGGAGTTTATAATCCTAACTACTCTGTGTATTTTTTTTATTATTGTACTGGATTTTCTTATAATATGGTGTATTCTCGAAAAACAAGTACAATAATAATAGTTACCATTCATTGAGCACCTTCTATTTGTCACATTTCTTTGATTTCATGATAGTTCTTCAAGGAAGTTATTGTTTACATCATTGTACACATGTGAAAACTGAGACTTAGCAAAGTTAAACAACTTGGCCATGGATTATAAATCTCAATGGGGCTGACTTCGATGAGAATGAAAGGGGCATTCCTATAAGCAAAATAAGTTACGATTGTTGACTGGTCTCTGTAACATCTTTTTGTATGTTTGAGTTCATTTTAATTTTATTTATTGTTTCCTCTTTGTTCTTGGATATATTTCAGGTAACTGTTCTCCAAATCTCTGAGTACTTTTTTTTAAGTAAAAGTAATAATAATATCTTACATGTTATTTAACAGTTTATAAATTGCTTACTTATTTTATCTTTGAACCCTATATAGTAAATATTATCTGCACAATATAAACTACTTGAACCCAATATTGAGTCTACCTCCCTAATATAGACTATTACTGTATGTAGAGGTTTTAAACATTACAAGTAATTCTAATAAAGAGTGAACCATTTCAAGGAGAAACTACCAGTCTTAGTAGGAGAAGGAAACCCACAACTTTCCATCCATAGATCCAAGGGCAAATGGTTATGGTCATATAATGTAGGAAAATGGCACATTTCCTAGTACTTGGTGGATCTGATTTCTCAGAGGCTGTCTTAATATTATCTTTGGTTCTGGGCTAGCTATTCTTGTTTAGTTATGTTCATATAATCTCTACTGGATTTGATTTGCTTGATTTTATGGCCTTCTTTCTTTAGTTAAAAGATGACTTGGCAATCATACAGAAGAGATCCTATCAACTTAATACTCTTTAATTGAATAAATTAACTCATTTAATTTATTTTACATGCCACTAGCTTGAAAATTAAATTACAAGAAAATCATTAAAGAAACAAAAATAGTTTAAAAATCACCAGAAAAACTGACAAAAGTTTCTTTGCATGTAATAGTGAAGCTATGAGAAATTAAAAGGAGCTAAACAGATTGTAATAGGAAGGCCTGTTTAATTCTCTCCACTCTTTTTAAGAGGCTGTGTAACCAATAAGAGTGTAAAAGACATTATCATATTCTAATCTTTGTGTATGATAAAAATACACTTAATTCTTAATAGGCAGTCCCATTTAATTAAAATGGAGCTTCAACTTTGCTCATGTTCCACTGGAATAAAAAAATTCTCCATACACTTAAATGTAATTCTAAATACAGATATCATGCCGAGTACAGTAAGTATCCATTAAGTATCGATTAATAATAACAATAGGTAGACCTACCATTCTTTACAGGCTGAATATCAACATAACTGACTGCTATTCATTATACTGTCTTTAAATTATAATATGCAATCTAGACTTTTTAAAATTCAGTGATTAGAGATTTGCACATCTTCAAAATGCCAATATTGGGAACAGGACATGGACAGACAGTAATAATCTAAATATATATCTTTTTTTAGAGGATATTTTTCCTAGATTTTGGTTGTATGTAATAAGTAATTTCATAAATGAGTGCATACCATATTCAACAATAGCACAGTGTTTTTATATTAGATTTACATTCTAGGCAGAGAAGGTGAAGCAAAAGATTTTGGAATTAAAAAATAAATAAGTAAAAGAACAGTTACATTCAGAGTGCTTATCAAATATTACCTTTTTAAGATTCAGACTCTTTCACTGCCAAGTTTCCAAACAGCAGCCTTGAAGTAATTTAAAACTTTACGACGAAAATCGAGTTAAACCATGATTTCCTTCAGTATGTCACTAAATTCAAAACTAGTAATGGGGACGAGCTTTCCTATGGAGCGTCTTGTGTATAATGACTTACAAAAGAAACCCACTAGAAAGTTGTAATAGCAGCATCCCATTGCTGCCCAAACCTATGGTTTAGTGTAAATGCTCTCTGCTGTTTGTAAGTAGGCTCTTATTATCCATCAAAATGAACCATTATATAAAATCATTCTACATATTCGTTCTAGCTCATATTGTAATGGTGTTTGATTGGAGAGGAGGGAGCGTACCTAATGCTATGTATATATAATATTATTTAAGCAATTGAAGAAAAACTAATATAAAAATGATAGTATCAATTCCAGTTTTGATATTATCTAGTATTAGTTAAGATTTAGATTTTGCCTGATGAAACTAAAATGAAAGGACTATTTCTTTTAGCTATTTCAGTGGACAGTTTTTCCCTTATTATTCCTATAAATCATGGGCCAGGAAGGCAACATATATCAGTGAAACAGTCCAGATGTAACACAAAAGTGAGAAGCGATGACTGAAACTCTGGGGAAAGCTTTCCCATCCACAAAGGAATAGTGAATACTCAGTTCTAGGTAATGGAGGCCACGCTGAATGTCCGCCCAAGGTTGGCAAATTTACTCTTCTTTTTTACCTAAGAAAAGGTATAAATCTGGATGTTTACTTAAAACCTTTAAATTTGAGAATGTTGGCACCTAAATGAAAAAATTTAAACATTATTTGGACCAAACAAAACATACCTGTTGACCAAATGTGACCCAAATGTATGCCACCGTGGCAACTTCTTCCAAGGAAAGCTCCCAACTTTTCTCAGGTTTCTGTCTTCCTTCCCATTCTCATAATCACCTTAACTCCACATTAGCTCACTTTTGAAATCATCTTGCGTTTCCTAATTTGATCTCCTCACTCTAATCTAACTTCATTGTCCCTGTATCAATTCTCTTAAACATCATCTTGATCTTGACACTGCTCCTCTTCTAAGAACTTGGATAGATTCCCATCTCCTACTAAACAAAGCCGTTAGCCTGACATTCAAAGTCTTTACCAATTTGGTTCTCACATACAGATAGATTCCTGCCTTCTAAGGCCCTTAGAGACCCAGTAATTCAGTAAAACTAAGTCTTTTTGCTCTTTGCCTCCAAATTTTTGTTCATGCCTTTCTTTCTATTCTTCCTCTACCACTGTACATGCCTCATGTCTAATTCCGCTTCATATCCCATCTACTCTGACGTCTACAGAAGCTCTACAGCTTCTGTAGGCAGAGGGAAAAGCGAATGGACACAGAGTTAGGCGTGGGTTTGAAATAGTAATGCCTCTTCTTCCTAATTGTGTGAACTAAGCAAGATATTTAATTTCAGCTTTAGAGTCCTCATTTTTATGAGAATTGTGTATAATATACTTTTCGTGGAGATGTTATGAATTTGTGTTCTTATGGTTATTTTTCCCTTATGATTCTATTTCAAAATATTTTTACCTTGTTCTGAACCTCTAATCCATGCTGTCCAGGACAGGAAGCACTAGTCACATGTCACAATTTAAATTTAAATAGTAAATAATTTTAAATTAATTGAAATCGAATTAAATTCAAATTTTAGCCACATTTCAAGTGCACTGTAACTACATGTGGCCCGCGACTACCTTATTGGGGAGTGCAGAATTATAGAGCATTTTCATCATTCACACAACATGCTATTGCACAGCACAGTTCTGGATACTTAATACCACTCATACAGCACTTAGAACATATTGCCTTGGGTTATCATTGTTTATTTACTATTCTAGCTCACCTGCTGAATTGTAAGAGCCTATAATAAGGAATTATATGATCAAATGTCACATATATTTATTATCTCTCAAAGTGCCTTACACCCAGTAAGTATTTATAAATATGTAGTGAGCAAATAAATGAACAAGCGTCT
This sequence comes from Rhinolophus hipposideros, assembly GCF_964194185.1. Classification (NCBI taxonomy): domain Eukaryota; kingdom Metazoa; phylum Chordata; class Mammalia; order Chiroptera; family Rhinolophidae; genus Rhinolophus; species Rhinolophus hipposideros. Next base: position 28,181,459 of record NC_138059.1, on the reverse strand, counting down.
GGTTGGTTTCTGCGTTCATATCATGGAATGGAAAGAAGCTATTAGAACTGGAAAGGACCACATTGATTAAATAACTATTTCCATTCTTACAGGTACAAGAGTTGAATGTAATGTGTTTTTTGTGCTACACCTGGAAGTTGAGTATACTTAGCTCCATATAGACTGGGGACATATTTTTCTATTATAAATTATAAGTGAAATGTGTATGCAATATGTCTCATTTAGGGTGCTTAGTAGCAATCAACAGAAAACAATTCTAGCAATTTAGGTGGAAAAGGTATTTGCTAAGAGATATGGGATAGGTCACAGAATCTATAGGAAGATTGGAGAGCCTTAGCCAGAGGTCAAGAAGTTTGCCCCAAACCATACTGCAGAACTAGTCCTACTGAACTACCACTTCTGCTTGGTACAGACATCCCAGCATGCACCACTGTCAGCACTGATGTTGGATCACTACACTGTTATAAATCCCTCCTAGAAATTACATATGGTGGCCACTACCTTATTGGAATGGGATCCTGTAGTGTCTCTGGTTCTTTGCTTCAGTAGCTTCAGATTCAAAGTTTGGGACAGTGGTGTCTGATGAGCAGAACCTTGGCCATGTGCTTATGCGCTAATTGCCAAAGAGGCTGAAAAAATGACATCTGACAATTTTAGCTTCTATAATTGAAAGGTAGGCTATTTCTCATACATAAGAAGAGGGTTCAAATGCTGGTGAGCCAAAAACAATAAAAATATCTACTCAATAATAATAAATAATTGCCAGTGGGGGAAAATAATTAAGCTCAGTCTTAATTACCTATTTTCACTTTTTAAAATACTAGTTTTTGCTATTGGTTATTTTTCTCTTTGCTCAATAAGCATAAGCAGACAAGAAAGGAAAAATAAATCTGTGGAAGAAAGCTACAAGAAAGAATATGGCTCCCTTTTTCCGAAGATTTGGCCACCCAAATATTCATGCACACTTATTTTACACAGAGAACATAGTCAATCCCTTCCCAGAAAGACAACCTTAAAATGTCATACATTTACTGCATAGAGATTGAAATCTAGAATCTTTGAGTGATGTGTAGTACTCTCCCTCACATCCAGATGCGACTTTTCATGTTATAGTAAACCTAAAGACAAGTTATCTGACTCGAATACATCCAATTTAAATGGTACATTAGCAACAGAGTAACCAAAATAAAAATTCTCGTTTTGAAAGGAGAGTATAGGGAACACAAAACAATCAGTAATCCACAGGAGTTATCAAATCCCACTCAGAAGGAATGGCAAAAGTTGACAGTGGAGTACATTTCTTGGCTTATTCATCTGGCAACCTTGGTTCTGTTTTCTGGAAAGTGTTTCTTTGTCCTTTATTCTTCATGGCCACAGAGGTTTGCATGGAAGAGGAGGCTTCATAGCTTATAGCGTGCTCCTTGCTAGTGCAGATCAGGAAGCTCAGTAGTTACTTTAGGGGTTGAACAGACTTGTGTACGTAGGCTAGTAATTATTTTTTCTGCACAGGTCTTTCAAAAATGTAGTAGGCTTCCAGACTATTTGATTCTAGTTAGTTTCAAGTGTGAGTACCGCCAGCCAAACACTTCACTTGACAAATATTTTAAGCCTCAAGTTTCTGTTCTTTTACTTTTTAGCCTCTCTGCCCTGCCCACTTCCTTTACTCTAAATGTAATGGCAGCCCCCCGCCCCACCTTGATATCATCAGAAAACAGAGGGTTTGGGCAGGAAGGCAACCTTTTGATCCAGTTTCACTCTTTATATGGCAAGACCACATTTACTTTTACGTAATTTTCTTCTTGCAAGTTTTCGATAATTGCACGTTATTCCAGTCATTTTTCAAATAAGGATTTGCATAGCACTTTACAGTTTAAAACTCTTTTACATAGATTATAGTAGCTGATCCTTATTCATCACTATTTGTTAAATGCCACCACATGTGATATATCCTGTGACATATGCTATGATCTCAAGTTTGTGCAAAAGAACTCTGAGCTTCAGAAAGGTAAGTTACCTGCCCAGAGTTTGACAATTGTCAAATAGGAACTTGAACTCATACCATCATATTCTAAAGTAGCATGCTCTTCCCACTACAAATGCTGCCTCAAAATAGCTAATTTGATAAGAGGTTGGTGGCATTTCATGTCCATTCTGGAAACAGTCGCCAATATCAGTGAACTAGTGAATAACCAAGAGTAGATCTGTCTGTTTAAAAAAAAAGGCAAAAAGAGCAATTTTTAAAATAATTTAACTTGATTATTTTCTAATGGGCTTTGATTTGATCCCCTATAGTGCCAAAATAGCAACATCAGCTAGTAGGAATAAGAAAATACCATAAAAATGACAAATCCCAGAAGAATAACAATGAGAGCTATAATTTCTTATATTTAATCGTGTTAAGAATACCAAAATGATAAACCTTAACTTTTATGGAAAAAAAAAATAGGGTAATCTTACTGCAAAAGAGTGGTAAGCTTGGTTTTATTTCTTGTTAAAAATCAGGATTAATAGTTATAGAAACTCACTATAGGAACATGGTGTTCTAATCTTCTGGTATAACCCCTTTGTTTTGTAGAAACCACCAAACTTATCTTCCAAAGTGGCTGTACCATTTTTTATTCCAACCAGCACTGAATTAAAGTACCTGTTGCTCCACATCCTCACCATCATTTGGTGTTGTCAGTGTTCTGGATTTTGGCCATTCTAATAGGTGTGTAGTTGTAGGTCACTTTTTAAATTTGCATTTCCCTGATGCCATACAGTGTATAGCATCTTTTCATGTGCTTACTTGCCATCTGCATAGCTGCTTTGGAGAGGTTCTGTTAGAATGTTTGGCTCATCTTTTAATCAAGTTGTTTTCTTATTGGTAAGTTTTAAGAGTTCTTTGTATATTTTTGATAACAGTTCGATGCCTGATATGTCTTTTACAAATATTTTCTCCCAGTCTGTGACTTGTATTCTCATTATCCAGACAGTGTTTTTACAGAGCAAAACTTTGTAATTTTAATGAAGTCCAGTTTATCAATTGTTTCTTTCATGGATCATGCTCTTGGTGTTGTAACTAAAAAGCCATTGCCATAGCCAAGACCATCTAGGTTTTCTCCTATGTTATCTTGGCAGGAGTTTTATAGTTTTGCATTTAGATGTGTGATTCTTAGTGAGTTAATTTTTGTAAAGGATGTAAGGTCTGTGTCCAGATTCTTTTTTGTTTTGTTTTGGGTTTTTCTGCATGTGGATGTCCAGTTGTTCTAGAACCATTTGCTGAAGAGACGGTCTTTGCTTCATTGTATTGCCTTTGCTCCTTTGTAAAATATCACTTGACTATATTTATCTAGGCTTATATCTGGGCTCTCTCTTCTGTTCCATTGACCTATGTGTCTGTTTTTCTCACCTACACCACACTGTTTTAATAACTGTAGCTTTACATTAATTCTTGAAGTTGGGTCATGTCCATCCTCCAACCTTATTCTTTTCCTTCAAAATTGTGTTGGCTATTTTGGGTCTTTTGCCTCCCCATATAAACTTTAGAATCAGTTTGTCAATGTCTATAAAATAACTGGATAGAGTTTTGGTTGGCACTACATCGAATCTATAGATCAAGTTGGGAAGAACTGACATCTCAACAATATTGAGCCTTCCTATCCAGAAACATGGAATATCTCTCCATTTATTTAGTTCTTCTGTTATTTAATTCATCAGAGTTTTATAGTTTTCCTCATATAGATCTTGTACATGTTTTGTTACATTTATACCTATTTCACTTTTGGGGGATGTTAGTGTAAGTGATATTGTGTTTTTAATTTCAAATTACACTTGTTCATTGCTGTTATATAGGAAAGCAACTGGCTTTTGTATATAACCGTGTACCCCACAACCTTGCTATAATTGCTTATTAGTTCATTTTTACCTCAGTTCTTGCAGAATTTCTACATAGACAATTATGCCATCTGCAAACAAAGACAGTTTTGTTTCTTCCTCCTCGGTCTGTATACCTTTTATTTCCTTTTCTTGTCTTATTGCATTAACTGGAACTTCCATCATGATGTTGAAAGGAGTGGTGAGAAGGAACATCCTCGCTTTGTATCTGATCTTGTTGGGAAAGCTTCAAGTTTTTCACTATTTAAGTATGTTAGCTGTAAGTTTTTTGTAGGTATTCTTTATCAAATTGAAAAAGTTCTCCTGTATTCATAGTTTACTGAGAGCTTATAATTATGAATAGGTGTGGGATTTTGTCAGAATGCTTTTTCTGCATCTCCTGATATGATCATGTTATTTTCCTTATCTAGCCTGTTGATACCGTGGATTATGTTAACTGATGTTTTAATGTTGAACCAGCATTTTTGCATAACTGGGATAAATCCCACTTCATCATGGTGCATGATTCTTTTTATTCAGTGGATTTGATTTGCTAATCTTGTTGAGGATTTTCCATCTGTGTTCATGGGAGATATTGGTTTGTAGTTTTCTGTTCTTGTAATGGCCTCTTTGTTTTATTGCTGAGAGTCAAGACAGAGAATCAAGATCCTTCTCAACTCCATATGCCAAGAAATTCACAATTTTTCACAGTGGATTTAGTACTGTTTGAATGCTGTGGCATCATATGATGAAATATCCACTTTTTGGCGCAGACAGGGCTAAGATGACATGCTGAGAGATAGAAATGCATATGTATGTCATATGGAATAGCTATTTCTACCACATCATTTTGAATTTTATTATAAATATATGTTGCCCTCCTGTTCACAAAGTCAGAATTTAGCCATAAAATTGACATTTTTTTCCATTTGTCATGCAAAAAACAAAAGAGCGTGAATGATATCTCAGCAATGTTCGTAAAACAATTTTAAGTTTATTTGGACATGAGATGACGTTTTCAGCTACTGACTACTCTGGAATTAGACATTAGTCTCCAAAATACTAAATGAAGATGGAAGCCAGCATGCTTTGAGAAATAAGAATAGACTTTGACACTGATAAGATTTTGGTTCAAGTCTCATTTAATATCACTTGCCAGCTGTGTGACTTAAACGACTTCCTCATATAGAAAATGATAGTAATAATAACCACCATACAACACTGTTATGGGGACTAGAGATAGGTAGATATTATATACAAAGTATCTCCACAAAGTAGTAAGTCAAGATACAGAAGTTCTTTCTTTCCTTCCTTTAGTAATTGATTTTTTCCCAACTTTTATTGTGAAATATTTTAAACATACGAAAAAGGAGTACAATGAACATCCACAACGTAAACTGACCGATTTTCAGTTGACTTTCTCTTTCCTCTCTCTCCTCCTCCTCCCTTTACTCACATACACACATATACACTTACACACATGTATATGGTATGTATTTTTGCTGAATATTTGAGAGTAAATTGCAGATATCATGATACCCCACCCTTAAGTACTTTATCATGTCTCCTAATTTAAGAAAACTATATAAACAATAAGATTAACAAAAAAATCTCTATTATCTAATAGTCTTTCCATATTCAGTTTTCTTCAATTGTCTCAAAACTGTTTTTTATGGGTTTTTGTGGTCGTGTTTTTCTCCTTGATCCGGGGTCTAGTCAAGGCTCATTCATTGCATTTGAGTGTTCAGCTTAATCTAAAACAGTACTTTCAGTTTTTTTCATGCAACTCCATTTGAAAGAGTCCAAAGTTGTTTTCTAGAATGTCCAACAATCTGAATTTGTCTGATTACCTTCTCTATTTTTTACGTTTCCTATAAATGTTACAGGAGGTGTAAACTTTATACATCCATCACTAGACACGCTATGTTAAGGTTTCTCATTCTTAGGCATGCTAAGTTTGATCGTTGGTTAAAAGGTGTCTGCCAGTTTCTCTCTATGGAAGAGATATAGCTTTCCCTTTATTATTACTAAGTAATCTCTGGTGTGATACTTTGGTACCATATGAATATCCTGTTTCCCAAAAACTTTTCATTCAGTGATTTTAAAGTGCAGTGTTAATTCTTGATTGAATCAATTATTACATTGGGAATAGTGATTTTAATTGAATTTTTATTTGAGACGTACTTAAACTTATTTTAATAAACTATTTAAAAACGTTAAAATTATATTAACTAGTAAAAAGATATTAACTCTGTTCTTTTACATTTTGCCATACAGTGTAAATTAATTCAGAATTGATAAGTCATTGTCATACATTTACCATTTTTCACTTATGACATGATACATTTTCTGTTTTTCTTTAGATGGGTATTTTCAACTTACATATTATTTTTACTAAAAATAAGTGGTTTCAATGAGTATATTTATACTACATTGAATTATTATAAAGCACATTAATTTCACATACAAAGAGCAGACTAAAAGGAGTTACAAATATAAAAGAATGTCAGGAATTAGAGACGTTAAAAAACCTATCTCCAAGAGGAGCCTAAGGAGACATAATAACTGAATGTAATGTGACATCATAAATCACACAAAAAACCTAAGGAAATTTAAGTAAAGTATAGACTTTAGTAAATATCATGTATCAACATTAGTTCATTAATTATGACAAATATACCATAGCCAAGTAAGATGTTACTAATAGAGGAAATTGGATATAGAGTATACTGGAATGTTTTATACCATTTCAAAATTTTCCTGTAAATCTAAAACTATTCTAAAAGTAAAAGTTTATTTAAAATTATTTTAGTTTTTTAAAAATATGAGTCTGAAGTTTAAGAACAATGATTAAAATTTCTTTATATTTATAAGACAAAAGCCATGAAAACAGTTATAGAATAGAATATCTAATGCAGAGTTTTTATTAACAACTGTATTGAAAATGGTCAATATTTTAATGATGTTGAAAAAAGGGAAAAAAATTACAAAAGTTTAAAACCTCTTAGTTACAAGAGAATGGAATACTGTCTTATGGCTATTGTTTGGTGTCTGTTAGAATAGATTAGGTTAGACTGGAATAATAAACGTCAAAATTATCAGTGACTTCGCACAAAAAATTCGTGTCTCACTCTATCTACATGTACAATGAGTGTCATGCTTGTGGCTATGCTTAGGGTCCCAGGCCGATGAAGGCATCTGTTGCTGTTTCATATAGGAAGGGGAACACGGTGAGTCACACAGTGGCTATTGAAGCTTCTGCCTGGAAGTTATATGGGCCAGTTTTGCTCATATTTCATTGGCCAAGCAAATCACATGACCACACCTAGCTTTAGAGGTGGGGAGAAAAGTGAATATAGTTAAACAGCCCTAATATCTACCATAATTATGACCTCTGCTTGTAGTTAACTGTATTATAGCTATTAACTACATAACTTTCATAATATTAGGTTGGTGCAAAAGTAATTGCGGTTTTCACAACTATTTTTAACATTTTAAACCGCAATTTTGCACCAACCTAATAGTTGTAACAAAACTGTTGGAATGAATTTGTGTTAAACTCTGAAACAATTTTGAAAATCAACTATGAATTTTTATTAATTTCTATTTTAGTTCAGTTGTCACTGCAGATCCTGCATTAGCCCAAGAGAAATGGTCAGCTATTTGTCCCTATTTTGTTTATACTTTCAGAGGTTTGAATTATATTATAGCTAGGAGCTCTGACATACATAAATATAAGTGTACAGCTTTTATATGCAATTATAGTAATCTACTCATGAGTGTTTCCGTATTAAGATCTTGCAAGACCAAATAGGTAAATAAATCAATTTCTTTCAAGTCTTGATATAAAATCCACTGATGGGATTATATATCAACTGGCCATCATGGAGGTTGGGGAGAGTGCTCTAGGCAATTCTTTTACTTGAAAGTTTGAGGAATTAGAGAAATAAGGTGTAAGAGAGTTAAGATACAATTTGAAATTATTACTGGTTTTTAAAGATGAAAATCTTCTAAAGAGGAAGTAGCCAGTCAGGACCTCAGCTTTCTCATTGCTACAATAGGGGAGTACATAAACTACAAAGGTACACTGGATCCCTAAGCCAGCTTCTGAAATTCTATGAATGAGTAATTTTAGAAATTGTAATTTTAATGCATTTTATAAATTCTTTAAATGTAGTACAAAATGGCTTTTCTAAATTATACTCACTGTGGAAAATGGTAATTTTGAATAAAACGCAAAACGAGTGCCTTATTAACTCAAAGCACTTAAATCATGGTCAAAACTAAAAATTAAAGTCAGTTTTCAGAGTCTACCAACCTGTTTCCATAAATCATTTTCCATATTAACATCAAGAAAATTCTGACTCTAAAGTAAGTCTGTCTGCAGTGGGAGATGACACCTTCTAATTGAGAGCAAGCGGGAATGGCTTCTGTGGATACAAAATTTGGAAAGAGGTCACCGTGACATTAAGTTTGGCATTTCCTTGTGAGCCTCATCTTGGGGCTTAGGAGAGTTTTCAAATTAGTAGCAGAGAGGACCTTTTGATTTTGTTGTCAAGTCACTCAGGGTTTTCTGGTTTTCAGATATTGTTAGGGAACCTGACCCTTTGGTTGTTTATTTAATCAAGTGGCTTTCTTTGAATGTAGAGGGAGCCAAGTAAATGAGTCATCAGACTAAGCAGAGCAGAATAACAGGGACACCTCCTGTGTTCAGCTTTCTACCTGTGATTTTTTGCAATTCAAGAATTTGTTTTTTACTTACAGCCATCTTCTCCAAATGCACTTTGACTTAAAATACCTGACACAAGATTGAGTGGTTTAAGAGCTCTAAAACATAATCTGGGCCATAGTTGTGTAGTTTGCTACTTAAGTATTTTTAAACATCTTGATATATACCCATATACATGTATATGTATGTAGGGTATATATATATGTATGTGTGTGTGTATGCACACACAATTTTTATCATGACTATTGAGTTCTGAAAATAATTTCAGTTGGTCTACTCCTATGGTTACAATAAATTATTTTCATAGTTCTCTCCTGTAAAAAAAAATTGTCTAAAAAATGACCTATTGCTGCTTAACAATTATCAAAAATTTAGCAACCTAAGACAACATCCGTTTATTAGTTCACAGTTCTGTAGGTCACACATGGCGTGACATGGCTGGGTTTTCTGCTTAGGATATCACTGTCCAGGCATTGCTGTCAGCCGCTGGAGGTTACTCTCAGGTCCTTTCCACAGAGTCTCCTCCTCCATCTTCAAGCCGACAAAGGTACACTGAATCCTTCTTCACATCTTCCCGACTAACTCTTCTGGAACCAACCAGAGAAAGCACCCTTGTGTGTATGTTAGGCCCACTCAGATAATCTCCATATCTGATTAGTCAACTGATTAGTAACCTTAATTACATCTGCAAAATCCCTTTTGCCATGTAAGTAATGTAATTATGGTGGCCATCTTAGAATTCTGCCTACTCTACTTATCTTATATAGACATTGAGTATTCTATCGATTCAGTTTTTAGGTGGACTAACATGACAGAGCGTTTGGAACACTAAATGTGAATCACCATAATGAATTATATTTAGGTTAAATTACTTTTGTGGATGTGATGCAAAGGATTTGTGGTACTGAAAATACATTTATTTGTTAAATAAGTCTATAAATATATCAAATAGATGTACATTTAAAAGACATATCTTAAAGAGCTCTTATAAATGTTCAGCATATTGTTCTAGAATTCTTTGATTCCGCAGGTGACGATGAGTAGCATTATCTCCTCAATGTATGCTGTTAATCGCAGTCTTGGTCATACATTAGTGACACAAATTCATAGACTTTAGAGCTAAAAGAGATCAGACATCCTCTGTCACCCTCCCCTCTCCCCTGTCTTTTTCATAAATGAGGAGCCGGAGACTCAGAGAGGGAATATGACTCTGATGAGACCACAGAGCCAGCTTGTTAGTGGTAGAGATTGGCCTAGAATACATGTTTACTGATTCCCTCTCTGGTAGTAATAGAAATAACAATACCATTAATTGAAGATTTTCTATATGCCAGGCACTCTCCTAAGCACTTTAAAGATATTATTTTCCTTAATCCTCACAAAAATTCTATGAGGTAAACATTGTTATCATCACTGCCACTTCACAGTTTGAGAAAACTGAGTCACAGAGCGGGTAAGTAACTTAATCAGTATCACCCAGCGTGTACATGGTAGAGTGGGAATTCAAGGAGAAACAGTCTAACAGCAGGCAGGACCTGACATCAGCATTGTGTTCTGCTCTCCCACCTCCCACCCCCAGCAGCTTCTAATGGTCTTTCATGTCAGTTATACAGTTAGCTTAGGATCCTCCCATATAGACAGTTGCACAAGCTACCCCTTGGTTATATTCTGACAACAGATCCGTGAATAACAGAATTTGGAATCTGGGAACTGCACACGCTCTGGTTCTGTCATTTTTCTATGTGGCTTCAAGGAATTGCATAACCTCCTGGGGCCCTTGGGTGGATATCTGTAAAATGGGATTTTTAGAGTTGTTCTGAAAAGGACCCATGTCAACAACAATCTGTAAACAAAAGGATTACATGCTCATTATAGTATTTATTTGACAAATGGTGGCCGGTTCTTATCCTAGAATAGCAGATTTTCACATCACTTTCGCTGTGGTAGAATCAGACATTAAATGAAAAACACTAGATCTTTGACATTGCAATGGCTGTATCATGAGACCTTTAGGAATCATTGCCTTTGAAAGTCCTTTATTTCCTGAACATATCCTCATTGCACATTTTCAAACTTCACAGAAGTTGTATGTCTCACTTGATGGTGATTTTTAACACACGTGTTCCTCACAGGAAGTGAACAGCAAAGTTACAAGCAGAGGCCAGGACTTAGCCCTTGGCCTGGCTCCCTCACTCTAGCCTAGCACCTTCCATGATTCCAGTTCACACCTGGACAAATTTTATTGCTTCTGATGTGACCATTTGGGGATCACTCTCAAATGAAATCATAAATATTAAATTTATGAATACCAAGGTCTACTCTTCATCCCCATCCTTTTTTTAAAAACAATTCGTCCTCTTTGTTTTATGAATTTTTGCTATACTATTTGAAATTGCAGGCAATATAACATCTTAGGTCTAAATACTGCCGCATGCATTTTGTAATGGTAAGGACATTTGTTATAACACATGCCATTATCTACCGAGGAAAACTAACTGTTTTATTATCCCATCTAATATTCAATCTATATTCAAAGTTTCCCTACTTGTCCCAGAATTACTTTTAGAGTGTTTCGCTTTTAGGGTTTCTTGAAAACAGTCAAGGTACACTCATAGCATTTAATGATTACATCTCTGATATTTTTAAATCTGGAACAATTCACTTATCTTGTTTGTTTGTTTTCATGATAGTAACTATTTTAAGAAACTATGCCAATTCTCTTGAACAAAATCCCATATTCTGTGTTTGTGAGATTTGTGTATGTGTGTGTCATTTATCTTGTTACTCTATCTTCCCTTTTTGAAAACTAGAAGTTGATTCCAAAGATCTGATGAGAGACAAGTTGTATATTTTTGTCCAGAACAACTGCATAGGTAATACTGTGTATTTTATATCAGGAGGCACATATGACTTCCTTGCTGTTAGTGCTGCTAAGTTTGACTACTTGATTAAGATGGTGATAGCCAGGTCCTCTGGTGTTAAAGTATGTTTTCCTTTAATAAGTAGAACTGAGCTGTGGAATGATATTTGGGCTCATATGACTATCCTTTCATCCAATGGTGTTAGCACCCATTAATGTGGCTTATTTGATTCATTTATTCCATTGGAGGTTGCAAATTGAGAATTTTAAATTTTTATCATTCCTTTTATGTTTACCAACTAACATTCCTCTGTAAAAAAGAGCTTTCCCTCATCAATGGGGGCTGCTTTATATCATCTTAAGTTCATATCAGTACAACATGTTTATTATCAATTATCTAAAATATCAGCCTTAAATTATGGAACTGTGTTGTAGATCAGTCATAACTTTTATTTCATACATACTTATTAAAGCATTTTGATGTACATTAAAGTTGGAAGTGGAGAATAGATGAAATTTAAAGCAGTGTTTAAAAATGGTGAGCAAATATTCTAAGAGGTTTGGTGAAAGGGATTTCAACAAGTCACTGGCGATATCAGCAAATATGTATTGATCTAAAATGAAATGATTAACACCAGGCACTAAAAGAGCTTACCAAATCCCAAAAAGCTAATAATATGCATGGTCACTGTGGATAAATATCTAGACCTGACAAGAACTAAATTAATACAGATTATTTGGACTGTCACCCTGTAGCTCCAGCTTCAGTCGTCTCTCAACCCCACACTCTGACGTGACCCTTTATAACTTGGTCTCAGTTTCTTGTCTGACCCACCCCCACTCCTCCGTAGGTTTTGGTTATTGGCACCGACTCTCCCCTGCACATGGTCATCCCTATTGTCATACCTTTGCCCGTGCCCTTTCCTTGGCAAAAGCTCTCTCTTCTGCCTCTTCTTGGGTTCCATGCTACTCATTTTGCAAGTTCAGCTCAAATTCCACTCCCTCTATGAAGCTCCTCCATCCCTGACCTCTCCAGATAGCATTTCTTACCTCTGTCACATCTGTGGTACTTGACTCAGTTTCCCGTTTGGTCTTCTAATGGGCTTCTATCAGTAAACCTGTCTCCAAGCTGCTGAAGATCCCTGAGGGCATAGCTATGCATGACCAAAACTTGCAAAGCTTTTTTCACTGGCCCGGCTAGGTTTTTGTAACCCCTTTGAAGAGTTCTCTGAAAGTTACCCACAGATGTGAAACTATTATCCAACAGGGCCATCTCCTTCGTATAGCTTTTTTTGCCTTCTAATATCAATCACCCTACAAAACCAGGTTTTTGTGTGAAAGTTACAGTTAGAATTGAAGATTACTCACCACCTGTTCTTTGGAAATAATGTGAAGGCTTAGTTCTTTTACAATGACAAAAAGAAAGGAAAAAGAAAAAGACAGGTATAAGTTAATCTTGCACTCAAATATTATAATGAAAACAAAGCTTATTTTATTTGCCTGAAGTTGAATCCTTTTGTTCTTTTGTTACCAGTTTGAACACTGTTTTAAATGCAAATAAAACAATGGTATTTGTGCTGCTTGAAGATTTTCAGAAAATTTTCATCCCACTCAACAAGGCATTGTCTGAAATACGTTTTCTTTCTGTCTCCTTAATAAAAGCGCTTTGGATGTATGCAGTTCTTTTCATCTGAGGACCTCAAAGCGTTGGCTGATACTTTTGTCACCAGATGGTGATGACAAAGCTATCACCCTTTTGTTTTCTGTCTGTGCAGAAGCAGGAGGTAAAAAGCTACGGAGCACTGTCCAAAGAAGTACAGAAACAGGCCTGGCTGTGGAAATGAGGAACTGGATGACTCGACAGGCAAGCCGAGAGTCTACAGATGGCAGCATGAACAGCTATAGCTCAGAAGGAAAGTGAGTGAGATGGCTATAAAGTGCGTCTCTTCCATGCTTTCCCTGACCATCTTCTCTATCTCACTCTCTCTGCTTTCACAAAAATAAACACACACTTTTAATTTTAATTTTCACGGGCTGATTTGCTGTGAAGAGAATTTTTGCTCACCTGACACTGAGAAATTTGACATTTCTGGCTTTTTATATCAAGGGAAATAGTTTGGAGGATAAAATGTTTTGCTTTCATGACAAGATGCTAAAATGTGACTTACCCAATACATGCAAATAAAAGTTTGCCCTAATTTGAAATAACACATAAAAGCACAAAAATGATTAGCACTCATGCCATGCCACATGAACAATGCTAATTTTTAAAATCTTTTCTCTAGGAATTATTACTAAAAAGTATAGAATATTGATACATACTTAATTCCATGCAGTCACAAACAATTCAGACAAATGTTAATAGCCAAAAAGAAATGTCAGAGACTTGGTGAGCCTTTCCTATATGTAGTTGACATGTAGCTTCCCCCTGAATCAACTGTACCTGAGATATTTTTCAAACATTTATAAAGATCCTGCAGCCTTGTTACCAACAAATAAACAGTAATTAGCAACTGCAGATCGTAGATGGGTGAGTAAACGACAATAACAAAAGAAAGTGGGGTTTGCTGACCTCAATCTGTCATCTCCATGGAAGCGTCTGATGTTTAGACAACATATATGTACCCAGTTAACAGATGGCAGGCCATAGGAGCTGCTGGCAAAGTATTGATATGCCCTAAGGATCATTTGTCTAACACAATTATATATCTAGATATGTCTAGATACACACACACACACACACACACACACACACACACACACACACACACACGGTGCCAAAAAATATATACACATTTTAAGAAAGGAAAACTATTAAAATTATAATATTCAATATATACCGATAAGAAAAGATGAATACAAGTCACGTTTGACTTCTGCAATTCCAAGAGCTGCTCAAAGTGGTTACCATCAGCGTTCAGACACTTCTGACTACGGCGAACTACTGCTTGAGCAACGTTGACCAAAGTGTCCACATTTGTATACATTTTTTTGGCACCCCTGGTATATACATACGTACGTACATACATACATACATACATACATGCATATATATATGAGATGTATATGGTTTCTGTACATTTATAAATAAGGTTATGTGGGATAATTATGGTAACATTAAAATGTTTGGATTAACTGTATATTTGGGAATTAAGATTGGGGGAAGAAACAGATTTGATGTTGATGAAGGATGTCTTAAAAGAGATGGAGAATCAAGTAAACTGTAAGTGTTCACTGAGTACTCATCATTGCAAATCATTATGTTATACTGTTGAGTATATCAAAATGTTTAAACTACGGCCCCTGCACTCCAGATGTTCTTAATCTTATTGGAGAAATGGGATGAATACTCCTAAATTCAATCAACAAATAGGACACTAGAACTTCTAGTGCTGTAGACACTGTGCTGTGGGTTGGGGATACAAGCCAAACAAGGGAGCCAAAATCGGTTAGGAGCATGGGCTTTAGAATCATATAGGCTTAAGTTCTCATCTGGTTTTTTGATACTGTAGAAACTTGGGCAAGATTCTAGGCTTCATTTTAATTAATTGATTGAATTTAATAATTATTCATTAAGGGCTTACAGTATTCCAGGCATAGTTCTAGGTGCTACAGATGTATCAGTGAATAAAATATATTTTTTTAAAAAAACCTACCTTCACCAAACTTACAGTCTAATAGACAAGATAGCCATTAAATAAGAAAAATTAGTAAAATATATAGTACATTAGGTGGCATAAGTGTTAAGGTGAAAAATAAAGAAAGGGAGAGAGATGATAGAGAATATGGGTAGGGCTTTATGTAGGGCAGACAGGGAAAAGGACACATTTGAGTCAAGATCTGAAGAAAATTAGTGAGCGTATGGATATGGGAGGGAGAACATTCCAGGCTGAAGCAGTGCTGAGGCCCTGAGGCAGGAACTTAGCTGGTGTCCACACTATGGAGTAAGAGCAAGAGGAGTAACAGACTGGGAAGTAAGATGTGAGGAGCAGTGCTGGACAATTTATGTCGTCTTTACACATCAGTGTAAGGACTTTGCTTTGACTCTGAGAGGGATGAAAAACCAATGGAGGATTTTGAGCAGAGACCTGACATCTGACTTTAACAGATCATTCTGATTGTTGGCGTGGAGAACAAGGGTGGCAATGGAAGATCAATCAGAAGGCTGTTGCAGTAATACGGAAGATAGAAAATGATGGCTTGGATCAGAATGGTAGCATTAGTGAGGTCAAATTCTGTATGGATTTTGACAGTAGAGCCGATAAGATTTATAGAAGCATTTGATGTGACTAATGAAAGAGGGTATATTAGTTTGCTAAGGCTGCCTTAACAAAATACCACAGAATGGGGTGGTTTAAACAACAGAAATGTATTTTCTCATAGTTCTGGGGGCTAGAGGTCGAAGATCAAGGCGTCAGCAGGTTTGGTTTCTCCTGAGGCTTCTGTTCTTTGTTTGCAAATGGCCTCCTTCTCACTGTATCCTCACATGGTCTTTCCTCTGTGCATGCATACCTGGTGTCTCTGCCTCTTCTTAGAAGGACACCAGTCATATAAGAGTAAGGCCCCACCCTTATGACCTCATTTAACCTTAACTACTTCTTTAAAGACTCTGTCTCCGAAGAGTCATACTGAGGGTTAAGGCTTCAACATATGAATGGGGGTGGGGGGCACAATTCAGTCCATAACAAGGATGAAAGACGACTCCAAGATGGAGCCATTGAAAGAATGAAGTTACCATCGAAGATGGGGATCCTCTGAAGGAAACAGAGTTTGGTTTTTTGTTTGTTTGGAGGTTAGGAGTCAGTTTCGGACAAGTTATATTTCAGTTGCCTATTAGACATGGAAGCAGATATGTTAATAAAGCAGTTAGAATACCTCCCAAGGGAGAGGTCCGAGCCAGAGATGTCAATCTAGGGTAATATCAGCATAGATTGTGTTTTATACCATCAGACTGGATGAGATTACCAAAGGAATTGGGACATATAGAAAAGATAAGAGGTCAAAGGGTCAAGCCCCTAATATTTAGTGGCAGAACTAGCAAAGGAGACTGAGGTAGAGTGGCCAAACAGGAAAACCAGAAGAGTAGAGAGTCTGGGAAACCAATGAAGAAAGTGTTTCAGGGAAGAACAGGGGATCCATTGTGTCAAGTGATGTTAATATGTTATACATTAACATCATTGATGATGTTAAGTAGTATTACTTAATTCAGAGTATCCCTGTGGCTATTAGGTAACATTGATTAGAGAAATTTTAGTGGCGTGGAGAAAAATAAAGCAAGGAAAAACTGATTAGAGTCTCAAGAGAGAATGAGAGGAAAGAAATTGAAGAGAGCACATAGAGACAACTCAAGGAGTTTCAGGAGAGAAATAAGGTAGTAGCTGGAGAGAGAAGTGGGGTTAGGGAAGGAATTTTTTTTTTTAAGGTGGAAGAAATAACAGTATGTTGTGTGCTGATGGTGGTGATCGAAAAGTTTCTTCATGTATAGAAAGGGTTAAATAATAGAATCTGTCTCATAGTGCAGCTAAGATGATTAAGTATGATACTGCTGGTCATGGAGTAAGTGTTCAGTGTGTACTGAGTGCGGTATGTGTGATAGAAATCATAGTCCATGCCCTCCAGACAAGGAAAAGAAAGAGGCATAACAGAAGCCTGCAGTACAGCATGACAAGTGCTTCTGGAGACATACATGGGCTGCTAGAGAACAAGGAGGGAGAGCCATGGGAGGTGGCATGGGGTGTTGGGATCCAATTAATACAAGTGGCAAAACAGTGTCACCTACTGCTCCTGCCACAGGGAGGGGCTACAAGGAAACCTGAGCTGCCTGAACGTAAACGGGATAAGGGTTTAATCCCATGTGTTATTTTGCTTTTAGTCTGATTTTCCCTGGTGTCCGCTTGGCCTCTGATAGCCAGTTCAGCGATTTTCTGGATGGACTTGGCCCTGCCCAGCTAGTGGGGCGCCAGACTCTGGCTACACCTGCAATGGGTAAGAATTTCTGTCACGTGATTTCCATGTTCCTCTTTTAGATTATTGAAAATCACATTCTCTAATTTTACAGACTTTTTAACAGTACTGTTCAGCAGGAATGAGTATCTTAGATCTTAAAAATTAAAATATCTTCAACTTAATTTTTTCCATTTAATTTATATGCTTTTAAAAGTGAGATATCATTGAAGAAGTTGTTTTTGGGGGGGGAGTGAAATTGTAGATGCATAAATATTAACTTAAATAACTAAAAATATTGTAAACATAGTAATACCATTACTGACTGAGCATGTAACTAATGTCATTATTCTAATTTCTGTTTTTAGTACCATATTAAATTTTATTCATTTAAAAATTTTAAAAATATTTCTGGTTAAAAATTGATTGTATTTTTGATAATATTTCCTTTTTGCAATTTCTTAGAAACAAGTGTGAATTTACTATACCATTTTGTATTTAATAAAATTTACTTTAAAAAAGTGAGATATCATTAATAAGATTTTAAATATATAGGGATTTAAAAATTTAGGAATTAAATGGGAAATAATGAAATGACATTAAAACAAGTTCTTTGGCACCCGCATTTTTCTCACTACATATGTGTATTATATCCTGTGTGTCTCTTCCTCATGTACCATTAGGTGACATTCAGGTAGGAATGATGGACAAAAAGGGACAGTTGGAGGTGGAAATCATTCGGGCTCGTGGCCTTGTTGTAAAACCAGGTTCCAAGACACTGCCAGGTAAAAACAAGAGATTCTTCTATTATTGTTCATAATCTACACTTTTCAATTCAGAGACTTTGTTTTTGATTAGCTGCTGAAAACTTTAGTTTTAGATAATCAAGGATACCAACAAATGAGTCAGTTATCTGTAATAGTTTGTGTATTTATCCTGAGTAAGCATCAGTGAGGGTCGTCTGGTGGGGATAATATAAGTTGTTAAAAGAAGTACATACTCATATGTAGTTGTAACCACTGCAAAATAAAAACCACCATACTTAGATAATTCATTTTGTACAACATGTACATAAAAAGGTGTTTTTCTCACTAGCTGGTATTTTATGTTATCCTTCAGTTTACCTGGAGCTTCAAAATTCTCCTCGGAAATTCTTAGAGTTCTAGAATTAGAATAAGAATAACATACAGACCCCAAAGTAGCATAAGCCTGTGTATGCAGGACATTCTCATTATAAGACTTTTACTTCCTGTTGTGTATAAAGAAAAAGAGACAGCATTGTACATTTTTATTGTGATGTCACATTTTGTGTCCTGAAGGTACGTAGTAAGGTGCTTGTTTCATAGAAAGTGCCACAGACCCCAGGCGCATTGTGCAGAGATGTATAGGTCATCAGATCTGCTGCATAGAACAATTACTGAGGATTCTGAAACTTGGTTTCTTACTTTAGCACCTCCACTGACTGGATATAATTTTGAATCTCTTAACTTTCCTATCCTTGCAGAAAATCTAAATTATAATATATCTGACCTATTGTACAACCTTACAGTGGTGATTAAGGCAAGTGTGTTTATAAGGTTTTAGAGCTAATCCACCCATTCCGCTATATAGAATATCATAATTTCTACATGCATGAAAATGCATACATGAAGAGTCTATCAGATAAATTTCAAGCCATGGAATTCATAATTAGTTGCCTCCTCCCAGCTAATTTGAACATACTATATCCAACCGCACCCTTGTACACACCACCATCGATACATAAACCCTTTTGAGTGATAAGTGATTTGTGGGGATGAGTGTGTAAAACAATATGATTTCAAGCGTGTTTAATTAGATTTAAGGATTAACAAAAGAAAAGACTGAGTCTGAGTGAGACATCTCTGTTAGGGACTAGAAGCATTTTACTTTCTTTAAGGCAATGTTCAGATCTATATAACCCGATGATGGCAAAATAGTAATCAACTCAGAGGCTGTGTCAACATTGCCTAAAACTACCTGAATGGTGGATAGTTATCTATTGTCTATCCGGTGATGTGGACGTAATGTGGAAAGGCCAGTGACTTTGGATTGCTAGCTTTTTCAGCCTAAGCTGAAGCAGATGCAGATCTCACCCATGAGAGCTCACCACTTAACTCTCCTCTGTGTTTTCTTTCCCAAGCACCGTATGTAAAGGTGTATCTATTAGATAATGGAGTCTGCATAGCCAAAAAGAAAACAAAAGTAGCAAGAAAAACGCTGGAACCCCTTTACCAGCAGCTATTATCTTTCGAAGAAAGTCCACAAGGAAAGGTTTTACAGGTATTTCCTGAATTGTTTATCTCTTACCTAAGAAAGTATTTTCATGGAGTCAAACTTTGTACCCAGCATCTTTTCTCATCGCATTCTTTTCTATTCCTCGCAGCGAAAATTCTTGGGAAACTTCAAAACAGGGGCCAGTGCTATGAAGCGATAGACACTGTTGTTTCCTTTCAAGTGACTTGCCACCCCCCATCACACTTAAACTCGAGTCCCCTGGACCACTTATGGTCCTCACACTCCATGCAGTTTTCCTGATACACCTTTGGAGTCTAGTTGTTAAAGACAACTATCATAGAATTAGATACCACCAACTTGATGTCTGATGTCAGCACATTAACTGAATGTGTTTTAGTTTACAAGTTTTCATGCACCTGTTTATACTGACATTACTCTCCTTTTTATTTTGCCAACAGATCATTGTCTGGGGAGATTATGGCCGCATGGATCACAAATCTTTTATGGGAGTGGCCCAGATACTTTTAGATGAACTGGAGCTATCCAATATGGTGATTGGATGGTTCAAACTTTTCCCCCCTTCATCTCTAGTAGATCCAACCTTGGCCCCTCTGACAAGAAGAGCTTCCCAATCATCTCTGGAAAGTTCCACCGGACCTTCTTACTCTCGTTCATAGCAGCTGTCAAACTGCTGTCATAGCAACCAGCGTTACAAAAAAAAAAAAATCACAGGTCGCAAACCCTGGTAACACTGCATGCTTAATGTTGTGTCTTCTGAGCCTGTTTCTAGGGATACAAAGCGATCCTGTGTTCTCAGAGGAAGTTGCACACATTGTGCCCTAAAGAAGGCCCTCAGGTGAAAGAGCAGAACTACAAAGAATTATCAGGTTTGGAGTTCAATTAATACTCAAGTTTTGGTCCAATCTGAAGCCATGGATTAATCTCAAAGAATCAGTCAGTTTCATGCAACAAAAGCCCTTTTCAGTGGCACCTTTATATTTTTATTGTTTTTTCTTCATTTCTCTGACCCCAAAGCCCTGTTATGCCACAGAAATGGAGCTATACAGCCATTAAGCCATGTTACAAGTCAAGGAGTGAAGTCCTAGGAAGCATCAGGTGAAAAGCAGGAGACCAAAGAAGTGGTCCAGGACAAAAAGTCAGCCCTCCTCTGGACAGTGACCGGAGCAGCCAGTACGACGTGAACAGTGGCAGACTGCAGAGCTCCAGCAGGCATGTGATTCCCTAATGCTGAGATGTGTGGGACTCTGAAAAACAAAATTCTGTGGCTACACTGTACTGAATGAAATTCAAGAAACTTTTTTTGCATGGACACAGATTAGCTGAATACTTAAATTATTTTCTTGGGGCTGCAACTTGCAAAAAATAAAAATAAAAATCAGCCATTTTCAACAATTTATATTATTTTTAAAAATAAATTTCACTAGTGCATGGTTTTAAAAGGGGGAGAGAATGCAGGGTGATACAAAGACACACCATGTTTATTCTTTAAACTAATCATAGTCTGTGTTTTGGCAGACATTACAAATGAAAATACTTTTTAGAAGATACTTAAAATTCTCTTTATGTGACAAATAAGTATATATTCAATTTATTTCCATGTTAAATATACAAATCTAATGAAGTTCAATATGTGCAAATTGTTCACATCTTTCTTCCTCTATCTCACTTTTCCTCTTCTCCCTCTTTTAATCTTTTATTTTCTTTCACTCTACCATAGTGAACATTATACTAAAAAATTACAAGTTTTTGACCTGTTACTCTCTAATACCCCATGTTTGATTCAGAGCTGTAGATGCTTCTGAATCTATGAATTTCTCAAGGAAAAAAAAACTATTTAAGATCTTTCTTTATTTCAAGCATGTTGAAAAGGATTTTGCAACATGGCTTGGGAGTGCATTAAAGTAAGTCAGCATGTATTTGATGAAGATATTTGAACTTTTGCAGTTTATTGTATAGTGCATGGTAATTTTATTTTCACCTTGAAAGTTCAGTTTACAAGAAAATTCTAAAATCATGTGGCCATTATAATGTCTAATAAATTTGTTTTTAGCACCAGCATTATTCATACAGGGGTTAAAGTATTATTTCTAGAATGTTTTAGGTTTTGTTTTTTAATTAATTAAAGCAATTTCTTTAGCTAGTTTCCGTATACAATGTGAAACACTGCTAAAACTTTGGAGCCCTGAAACACAGGGGCTGTTTATTAATTCATTTTTCTGTAGTAAAATTCAATTTTTCACAAATTATATTTCTAAAGAAATATGGTAAACATGAATTTGCAACAAATAATTTTAAAGCTCTAATTTTTAGGTGACTCAAAGAAAGTCAATCTACCTATTAATAGTTATTTGATGCCATCACCAAAAGTCTACACGTAAATCCCCAAAAATTAAACCCCTGCTTTTGGTTTTACAGATAGTTGTTACCATTGGGTGGTGCTGCAAGGTCAAATTTCTCTTAAGTTCCCCTATTTAGAAGAAAAGTCACTGGTTAATGTAATAAACCACCCATACTTTCTGCTTTTTTATGTATAGTTTGATAACACAGTCTATAGTTTGATTTTAATTTCTTGTAATAACTTGAAATCCACATACGTAACCATTTCTTTAAGGCCATGCACAAAAATTGCTTTCTTTTTTTTTTCCTTTTTAAATTCACTGATGACCATTAAAAACTATCATGCTTGATATGGTGCAAAAGTTAAAATGAGTATCACTAAAAATGCCTTCTCTTTATGTGGTGCAATATGAACTATACTGAGACTGTGTCTTGACATTCTGAGATCTAGGATGGACCCGGGTAAAGTTTTTCAAAGAATGAATAAAACTTTATTGAAATAACTTAGACACGTGTGTACCAGCAAACAATTGATTTAATAGACCTAGAGTGTCTATATTCTCCCTTAGGATAAACGTTTACCATTTTCCTGATACTAAGATGCAGTCACATAATCTTTTGTGCATATTCCTATATAAATTATTTCTAATTTTAATAAGAAGGACATGACTGTATGGAATATTTGTACATACCTGTCATTATGCAGTATTTATTTAAAAGTTGGTGTACTTTTTTTTAATTTTCACCTATCTGCACCTCAACTTGTGGTTTAGTCATGTAAATAGCACTATTCCAGTGACCATTGCTGCCCTGTACATAGTATGTTTTAAAAGTAAAAGGAATTCCAGTTGGGGAAAAAAATGGGGGGGGGCAGATTAGTCCTGTAATGAACACCAACTAATGTAAATCAAATTCATTCTGGTGATGGTATTTAACACTTTAAATAAAACATTTTCTTTACAGACGTTGTATGCACGGCTTTCTCTGACTTCTCTTCTCCCCACACTTTCCCAACCCCACTGCAGCTCATTCCTGAAGTCGCCTCTTTTAAAGACAGAGATAATCTTTTCTGCCTCTCCATGCCAGAAGCAAACTGCTGGTCTTAGCAAATTGCCCTCAGTAGGGCATTTTTTTAATGTGCCAAAGGATTTCTGCTCACATCATTAAAAGTTGCTGCTTTTTAAAAAGGTTATTCCGGATGGAGTTGCTTTCTGATCCAATGACTCAGCAGCTAGCAGATTTCATGAGTGAAATGGGTGAGATCTGAGTCAGTACAGCTGCAGAGTCATAGACTTTTACACAGGCCCTGCCATTCCCTGTGTGAAGGTGACGAGGGTAACAGTCGGTTTTCTACTATGTCTTTCCATTGACATGTCAGTTCAACTTTATTGGGGTTGGAGGGTGTGTTTTAAGTTGAGGAGATGTGTGGTAACCTGTCCAGAGACTGGCTCTGGCTTTTATCGTGTGGGTTGAATGGATGAGAGGACTTCTCCATATCCTTCCAGGGCAGTTCCTCATACTGGGAGAAAGAATCCCAGCGGTATTCCAATGGGAGTCCTTCCTGGCTCTAAATTTAGGAGCTAGTTTGATTAGTTAGAAATCAACTGAAATAAACCTTGTTCTATCTTCATTCTTGGAAACAGTCATTTCTCCATTTGTAAGGACTCAATTCCAGCCCAGTCCCCCATACCTAACCCCATATTATTTTTCATTATTCAATATACACTACCTACTCCACCAAGCTATTTCTTTGCTGTT
This sequence comes from Rhinolophus hipposideros, assembly GCF_964194185.1. Classification (NCBI taxonomy): domain Eukaryota; kingdom Metazoa; phylum Chordata; class Mammalia; order Chiroptera; family Rhinolophidae; genus Rhinolophus; species Rhinolophus hipposideros. The sequence continues at coordinate 28,157,700 of NC_138059.1, read as the reverse complement.
TATACACTTGTATTATAAAAATCTGCTTGCCTTATGTGCCATCTCTTGAAAAGCCCTTCTACTTTCTCAAAAATAATCCATACTAGTCCCTTCCTGCGACTCCTCCTCGGGACTGAGCTCTTCAGCAGTTCCTGACTAAACCCTAACAATATGGCTTCCTTTGATGCCAACATCTACACTTTCCCCAGAGCTCCAGATTCCCAAGGCCCCAAAACAATAAGGGACATTATGATCACTCTTGTAGGGGCTGTCAGAGAATTGGTTAAGAAATCACCAAAGCTGTCTGCCTGTACTGGTTTAGCCTTTAACATTCTGTGCATACAAAAATCATGTTCTCTACATGTTTGGCTCAACTCCCTTAGCTCGTGATGCCCTCAACATCCTGCAGGCATTCATGGACCGAATAATGGAAGTTCACACACCCACCTTTGCTTTGTGAAGCGTGTATTGAGAAACAGCAGTATGTAAGAGAAAAGTAAGAAACCACAACAATCTGCTATTCAAATTCTCCACATAGTTCACGGAAAGCACTTCATTTCTCTGGCATTTATTTCTTCATCTGAGAGATGAGTTTGAGTTAGATAGTCTTGTATCATTAAATCAACATTTGGACAAATATGTAAACTCCTTCAAGGACCACATCTATTTTCTTCGTCTTTTGTATACCCAGTGCCAAGAACAATGCTTAACATAGATGCTCAATAAATATCTACCAAATTAATGAATATTTAATCTCTGCTGTTTTTGAGACACTATTCTAGACATTGTAGTGAACAGAATAAGCATGGCCCTGTCCTCATGGGGCTTTCATTCTACTAAGGACACACACTGGGGAGAAACATTACAAGTATGATAACTTTCCAAAAAGGAAGCCCCTAGGATCCAATGAGAGCATACAGCAAAGTGTTTTAACCAAGTTGAGAGAGTCAAGGAAAGTATCTAAAAAAACGGATAGGAGTTAAATAAAAGATGATAGCAATGGGAGATGGGAGTAAGCATAAGAATATACCAGGCCAGGAATTTGAGGGAAGGGAACTGTGACTCTACCACTTTTATTACTGTATAGAGTATCTAAAGCAATGGTGAGTATATGAGAAGTGTGAGTGAATGAATGAATGAATGAATGAACAAGTGAATACAGATTTCTGCAGCCTGAGCTATTTCTATATCATTGAGAGCTTTGTTGAGAAGCTGATTTTAATTTAAACTTGATGTTAGATCTATTTGTAAATGACATCATTGATGAGGGATAATCTTCTATATAATTATATTTTAAGTGGTTCTCAGAATACTACTCAGCCCTTAATGCCATTCAACTGTTAGGTCTTTGAACATAGAAATTATGGCCTGTAGTTCTGTACCCAACACAGCACCTAGCTCAGTGCTGTGCGCATTATAGGTGCCACACGCTCAGCCTTAACAGTGAATATCCCTTTCAAATCTTCTCAGAAAGATTACTGTTATCAACACGGAGACTCCTGAGACCTAAAATTTATGTTCATAGTTTGCATATGGTTGAGTCAAAAAGACTTTAAACAAGTGGTGTTCTTAATGCTTTTTGGGTACCTGTCATTTTTCTTTGGGGTAGGGACCATTTCATTTATTATGTGTCTTTTTCTGATCCATCCATATTGTTCCCATGAAACTTGCATTTTCTAACTAATGCCATTCCCCTGGCTCCAATTGATGGAAGTATAGAGGGTGCAGACTCTTACACTGAGTTAATTTGCACCCTTGCCTGTGAAGATTTATTTTTTGTTTTGTTTTGCCTTGATACCAAAGAGGCAGTCCATCTCTAGAGACAGAAACTATTAGATGGAAAAAAAAGGTCAGGAGCTGCCAGTGGCTATGCTTTCTGATATATGATGGAAGATGGATTAAGAGAGAAGCAAGTCAACAAAGCCAAGCGGAGGCAAGAAATGGAGTCTTTTAGATGTCATGTTCCTGGTTCCATTACAACAGGATCAGCTTCATCATTACTCTTCCAAGAGAGCCCATATTCTTCCAAGAGAGATCTAGTTATAGTTAGTTGGGTTCCTGCTACTTGAAGTTACCAGTCCTAAATATATTTGGCCAATGGCAAGACTCATGGAACTGTAGAATTTTGAAGGAGTCACTGAGGTTACCTAGGACAATCGCATACCATCAAGAGAAACCCTAAGAGATGGCCATCTAACCTCTGCTTGGCAAGGGGCTGGAGAAGTAAACTCTGCAGTGCAGCCCATTCTATAGTCTCTAACAGATTCTTCTTCCTAACACCTAGCCTAAATCTCCCTTCCCAAATTGTACATTTCCTGGGGCTAGCACTACATTCTAGAACCACGTAGCAAAAGACTGATCCCTCTTCCACATGATAGTCCTCCAAATATTTTAAGTTGGCTATCTTACTTTCCCCAACTCTTAGAAAACAGCACAGCAAATCAGCTATAAGTAACTGTTCTAGATAAGAATGCCTGAGTTGAAATACATGCTCCTTCATTTACTAGCTATATAACCTTGAGTGAGTGATAAATCATGTATAAAATGGGAAGCAGGATAACAATGCTACCTACCTCACAAGGTTGTTGAGAGGATTAGATGAGATAACATAGATAAAGGACAATTCTAGACATGTAAATACTCAATAAATATTAGCTGTTGCTGTAGTGGTAGTATTTGTAATTATTACTACCACTATTTATTCTTCTCTTTCCCAGGCACTTCTAAACCCTTCAACCATTTGTCACTTGCTAAAACTGTTCCTTGTCCTCTGTATGTCTTCTCCAGAATAAAGCAAATGACTCCAAATGGGTCCTGGCCCAAGAAGAGTACTATGCTATGGATTCTATTTCTGTAAACACAACCTATAATTCTGTTGCTTTTTTCTGTAGCCACCTCACATAGCCCTTTCAGACTGAGCTGGAGGTTAACCAAATCTCCCAGACCTTCCTTCATATGAATAGCTGCTTCATTCTGTCCTTGTGGAATGTTGCTTTTAGCCAAGCACAGATAAAAAAAGTTAATTCTTGCTAAATTTTTTCTTGTTTTTTTTTCCCAAATATTCCAGCCCACCAAAATCTATCACCATTCTAACTCTAGCATTAACTCTGAATTCTTAAGACTCATCAAATATATTAGCTTTCACTGCCAGCTCTGTGTCACCTGCAAATCTGACAATGGTGGGTTTCCTCTATCTTCATCCATATCTTTAATGTTGACAAAAATAGGGTCAAGCTATCAATGTTTTGTAACTCTCTACTGGTACTATTAATTCATATCAATCGTAGTTATTGTCATGTGATACATTATAGTTGGCAAAATGACTTTAATATACATGGTCTAACTTAATTCTTATGACTGCCTTATGAGGTAAGCAGTAGTATTATTTTGCAGGTAAGAAAGCTGTAGTTTAGGGGGGTTAAATAATGTGAGCAAGGTCACTCATCTGATAAGTGGCATATATGCAAACCTGGGTCTTCTGACAACAAATCGGTTGTTCAATCAACTGTGAAACCTCTTCATCTTACCATCATCATCCACCACAGATTTTCCCATCTTAACATCAGTGAATTCATTAGCACCTTTCTCAAATGACTTTCTGAAACAGATTTACTACCTTTACTGTTTTTTCCTCCTATTGCACTCGAGATGCTCACAAAGCATAGGGGGTGCGATGGGGAGGGGTAAAGGGGTTGCTGGTTATAATAATACCTACTTTTCTGAGTTATGGGATTTAACTAGAACACAGATATGGGCATAAAATGGGTAGTCACTAGTGACAGTTTCTTTTATTATTATGGGTATCAGCTCCTTTCTTTAGTTTGTTTGTTTTTCCATATCTAGTTGAATATTCTTCTCCCGGTTGCAGACAAGAAAAGCGAGAGAATTAGAAAATACTTTAGCATTGTTTCCACTATTACCTCTGAGCAGTGTGTCTGCCCCTTCTTTGACAACTCCTTGGCCCCTTTCAAAAGAACTGAAAAAGCCATTTTTTATGATTACTCAGCAGTTTTCCAGCCTCACTTCAATCTCCTGCCACTCTTCCTATAGGTACCTGCCCTGGTCCTGTTTGTCCTCGCTTCCAGACCCCCGCCTCCTCCTTTGCTCATCAGAGTTCATCGGTAGAGCCTGTAATTAGACTGCTTTTATCTATTTTTTTCATTTCTTTCTGTTTTGCCTGCCTTTCCCTTTTTCTTGTTAGAATATTAGAATAATTTTTTTTTCTAGATTTTTGCATGTGTCTTTGGCCATTACTGCTCCTGCCAGGGATTCATCTTTATATCCTCTGGATTTTTCAATGCATCAGTTAAAAACTGTAGGACACATGTCTGTAGTATCTTCTTTCCTCATGACTATAAAATGAAATGGTGACTTATTACCAAGAGTGTAAGTGATTAACTTCTACATCACAAACCAGTTTTAGGTTTTTGGGGTTAGGGAGAGGGGTTAGGGAGGGGGTAGGGAGAGAGTTGTTTTGTTTGTTTTTTTGGTTTTTTTTAGCATTATACTCTGTTGCTGGTTCTTAGCTCCACCCCTTACTCAATGTTCAGTCTTCACAATGTCATATGTGTTCTCTAAGTCTCACAACACACAGCTGCAGAATGGGAAAGGTAAAACTCGACGCATTGTGTTATCACAGGGATTAAACGAGATAATGTTTATAGAACACACAGCACCATTACTAGTATAGAATAAGTGCTCACAAGTGCCAACCCTGAGTAGTATGAGCATAAGCAATTGATTAGAATGACTTGAAAACCATTTGTTTCCTTGCTCGCCCATCTCCTCAAAGGTAGAAATCCTCCTAAGGAAATAAATAGACATTTGGACATTCAGGGCCAAACTGAGCCACCAGCTGCTGCATTTGGAGGTAGTTCTGCTGAGCTCCCTGGTAGCCGACCTTGTCTAATCTTCCCTGGACGTGAATGTACTCCCAGTGGATTCAGCAGTCTCCTATCAGAGCTGCATAAAAGAGAGACCCCAGAGAGGAATCTAAGCAACAAGGCAGCTCAGCCTTCTCAGAAGGGAGCAGCTGGGCAAGAGAGCTGGGCAACCATCCAAAAGATAGGACCGTAAGAACGCCCTGGGAGAGTTCACTGTGTGCCCTGGAGAGCCAGGATGGGAGAGGAAGTCGCAGCTCCTGGATGATAACAAGAGATGGGAGCAGGGCAGCCTCAGAATCCTCGTAGGCGTATCCTGGAGTTCCTTACCATGCAGCTTCTCTGGTTGTTTCCTAAGCAAGAAATAGGGCAGGCTCTTCTCTGGTTCTCACCTCTAGAGTCTCGCACCCCCGTTGCAGGTCTGACTGGTGGGCTACCAGGACAACTGACTTCTTGGGTGGCCACCCAAGGATAGCAGGGCCCCTGCAGGCGACAACAGGGCCCTGATGACACGTTGGGGCACTCAAACCCTGAGCCACTGATGACTTGGGCCCTATGTGGGAGTGATGAACAGCGTGGCAGCAAGAAACTGTCTGTTAGACAACCTGAAGCTTTTCTTAGCAAATCTCCAGCTCATGCGCGAGAAATATTGGAAGTGTAGAAAAAGGTATATGTTGCCTAGCTCATTCTTGATTTGTTGTAGCCAGGAACTTTGTGTGCTAATACCATGCAGCTTATGTAAGTTCTTTGTGACATAGTAAAAATACCAACCAAACAAAAGTAAAAACAAAAACCCCAGATTGATGGTATGAGGGGGCAGGGTGAGGGGCTGACTCATCCTGCATGTTCTGAGTTTTGATGAGTGTGAACATGCAAGGTTGACAATCCAATTGACTTTAGGTACAAATCCGGTGCCTAAAGACTTAGAGAAGTAATCCCCAAATGACAAAACCAAAAATCTCGTTCATAAGGGCCTTCCCAGAGAGGAGAAACAATGGGGTACAACAAACACAACCTAAAGACTTAGAACCATCTAAGAGACAGGCTTTTAAAATACAAGGGAATCATTTTTACTTCCAAGCACACGAGACCTTCCATCAATAGCCATCTCTAGGTATTAATAGACACAGCTTTCCTATCTTATTTCTTGTCTGTTGTCACAATAAATCACATTTTGATCCTCAGGTATAAATACTGTGGACTCTTCATTCAAAGCTAAACCTCAAACCATAGTATGAAAGAAGAAGTGGGAGCAGAAGGAGGGAGAGGGGAAGAAGAGTGTGGGAAAGGAGGGGACCAGGGAAGAGGAGGTCTCAAAACAACCTCGCCCTTAGCTCGAGTTTGGTCCGTGTTCCCTATCTGGAGTTTGGTCTCTGTCTTCTCACATGTAGCTCAGAGTGAGTCAGGTGAATGGGTAAGTGTTTGTGAGAACCAGAAACAAACTGGAAACGGGAACAAACACTTGAAGGCTCCTTTTAATGATATACTTACATCCAGGGTCTTCCTGAAGAACTGAGTGTGCCTCGAATGGGAAAGAGAGGGGTCAAGGCTTTTAAGAGGACAGTCAGAGAAGAGACAGCCATAGGCATTATGGACAGAGTTGAGTTTGGGGGAGAACAAACCACACCAATGGAGAGCAGGACCATAAAGACGCTGCAATGGAAAGGTCTTCCCTTTGAAACACATAAGTAACAAAGGGATTACCTTTCACTTGATGCAATTATCTGCTGTAAAATATGCAGCTATTCTCTTTCCTTTCTCTTCTTTAATATGTAAGTATCAGAGTACTAGCCCAACCAGCCAGGTGTATTTTTCTTATCTGTTGGGCTGGGTAGCTTATTGGCCAGATTTAAAACACAGCATTTTGCACATATGAAACAGAATCGGAGGACATGAAACACAGGCTGCTTAGGGGTCTAAGGAGTGAGGGCAGGGGTGAGCAACAGCAGTCCTGGCGGGAGACTGCCGGCTGCAGGAGCTTGGTGGTTCTTGGTCTCCCCGTGGTCGATAATGTGTTCTCCCCGTGATCTCCCAAATGCTCGTTGACGGCCACTTGCTCTTGTCTCCTCAACATAACTGGTCTTAATAATGACAGTTCTGAAGAATATATTGCAAGACAGTATATCCCCTAAATTTTATATTTTATTGTTTTAAATATATATGTAGTGAATAAGACGTGATTTCAGACTGGAAAGTGCCTCCCTGAATATGACCAGAGTGTATGTTTCCATACCTCAAATATGCAGCAGTAGCTAGATAAGATTTATACTAGATAGGAGCACAAAGGCAGAATTGGTTAATTTTCTTTAAGGAGGTTGCCTGAAGGAGGTGAGCTTTTCTGTTTACTGTTCACTTATTCTGTTTCAATTTACTCATCTGCAAACAGGCACATCATGCCCATTTCAAAGGGCTTTGGGATTTTAAATGATGGGGGGAAAAAAGACCACATCCAACACAGCCGAGTATATATACTGTGTTTCCCAGAAAATAAGACTGGGTCTTATATTAAGGTTTGCTCCAAAAGACAGATTAGGGCTTATGTTCAGGGGATGTTATCTTGAAAAATCATGCTAGGACTTATTTTCTGGTTAGGTCATATTTCCGAGTAAACATGACAAATATTTAACCCAAATTGTTTCTTGTGTAAATCAGGAATTCCATTCACCATAGGTAACAGAGTCTCCAGTAAGAAAAGCTTTAAAACATCGAGGCTTATTTTTGATTCAAGGTTGTTTCCTGGTTACAAGAAGGTAGCTGCTGCTCCTGCCATCATGTCTACATTCTAGGAATGAAAAAAGAGGAAAAAGGAAGAACAAAGGGCACTAGCGAGGTGCGAAACTATCTTTAAAGCTTCCTGGAAGTGCAGCCCAAGACTTCTAGTCTTATGGGGAAGTGTTCAATATGTAACCACTAAGTACAATGCTAGCTGTAGGGTTCTTGTAAATGCTCTTCTCGTATTGGGGAAAGTTCCCTTTTATTCTTAATTTGCTAAGAGTTTATGTTATGAAGGTGTTAAATTTTGTCAAATGCCTTTTCTTCTTCTCTTGAGATGTTTATATGGTTTTTCTCCTACACTATGTTAATATGAAGAATTATGTTGATTAATTTTCCAATGTTAAGTCATTGGAAAATTTGGAAAGAAACCCAACCCCGTCATGATGTATTGGCTTCTTTATATATTGCTGAATTCAATTTAACACTATTTTGTTAAGGATTCCTGCATCTATGTTCAGATATTGGTCTTTAATTTCTTTCTTTGTAGTGTGTTTGTTAGGTTGATATCTGGGTTATGATGACCTCATTAAAAAAAATTAGTTGGAAGTATTCGCTCCTCTATTTTCTGAATGATCGTATATAAAACTGGTATTATTTCTTAAATATTTGATAGAATTCACCAGTGAAACCATCTAGGCCTGGAATTATCTTTGTGGGAAAATTTTAACTATAAATAAAAATTGCTGAATAAATAAAAGGCTATCTGTCATTTCGGCTATGTTTTTCAAGGAATTTGTTGATCTTATGTAAGTTTCCAAATTTTATCATTATAAATGTAATATTTTTTATCATCCTTTCGATTTCTGTAGAATCTAAAAAAAAGACACCTTTTTTACTCTTGATATTGATAATTTTCTCTCTTTCTTGATCGGACTGGCTAGTAGTTTATTAACTTTGTTAATCTTTTCAACATAACAATTTTTAGCTTTGTTATATTTCTCTATTCTTTGTTCTCTGTTTTATTGATTTCTGCTCTTTATTATTTCTTACCATCTAATTACTTTGAGTTTGATTTGTTATTTTTCTAGCTTCTTAAAGTAGAAACTTAGATCTTTGATTTTAAACCTTTCTTTTTTTTCTAATATAATCCTTATAGTTCCCTTTAAACAGTGCTATAGCTACCCAAATGTTGACATATTTTCATTATCATTCAGCTGAAATATTTATTATACCTTGTGATTGCTGTTCACATCCATGGGCTATTTACAAGAGCACTAATTCCAAATATTTGGGAATTTTCTAGGTATCTTGTTGTTATTGATTTCTAATTTAATTCTATTTTAGCCTGACAATAAACCCTGCAAGATTTTGATCTTTTGATATTTGTTTGGACATATTTTATTGTTTAGTATATTGCTTGTCTTGGTGAATAGTCCAAAATGTTTAAAAAAATGTGCATTCTGCAGTTGTTGCCTTTATTGTTAGTATTATATAAATATTAATCAGATCAAGTTGATTGATATTATTGTTAAAATCTTCAATGTCTTTAGTGATTGCCTAGTTGTTCTATTGGTTACTAAGAGAGAAGTAATAAAATCTACAACTACATGTAGTTGTGTCAGTTTCTCCCTTTAATTCTGTCATTTTTTTCTTCATATATTCTGAACTTCTGTTATTAATTGAATAATATATATGATTGCTATATGTTCCTGATGAATTAAACTGTTATCATCATGCAGTACCCTTTTATCACTGATAATATTCTTTGTCTGGAATTTTACTTAGTGTTAAAATACTTACAGTAGATTTCTAATGCTTACTGTTTCTATCCTTTTACTCTTAACCTGTCTGTGCTTTTAATTTATTTAAATTTCATCTTCATCTCTTTCCGGCAGCATATGGTTGGCTTTTGCTTTTTAATCGAGTCTGATTTTCTTCCTTTTAATTGTAATGTTTAATTCATTTACATGTAGTACTACTATTAATATGGTTGAATTTAAGTGTCCAAATTATCCTATCTGCTTTTATCTTGTCTTTTCCTGTCTTTAGATTAATGCATTTTTTAAATACTCCATTTTAATTCCTCTCTTCGCTTTGCACTGATTTTTTACGGTTGCTTTTAGGTAGGTTACAAATGAATCCTTAACTTATTTTATTATTGTTAATGTGAAGTTAATATTTTACTAGTTCACATAAAGTGTAAGAACCTTACAACAGCAAAAGTCTCATTACCCTGCCTATCCTTTTTGCTATTCTTAGTGTTTATTTTGTCTCCATAAGTAGTAAAACACCATAAAGTAGTGCATTATTTTGCCTTAAATAATCAGTTGTCTTTCAAAGAAATTACGAGAAAAAAGATATTCTTTTATACTTTCCAATAATATTTACTAATTCTGGTTCTCATTCTGTCCCAAGATCCAGTTTTCTGTCTTCTGCCATTTATTTGTAGCCTGAGGAATGTTCCTTAGCATTTCTTGTAATGCAGGTCTGCTGTCAACAAATTCTCTTGGTTTTTAATTGTTCTGAAAATATCTTTTTTTTCTAGCAGAATTTTTTTTTAAAGATTTTATTGGGGAAAGGGAACAGGACTTTATTGGGGAACAGTGTGTACTCCCAGGCCTTTTTTCCAAGTCAAGTTGTTGTCCTTTCAATCTTAGTTGTGGAGGGTGTGTTCAGCTTCAAGTTGTCCTTTCAGTCTTAGTTGTGGAGGACGCAGCTCAGCTTCAGATCCAGTTGCCATTTTCTAGTTGCAGGGGGCGGAGCCCACCATCCCTTGCAGGACTGGAGGAGTTGAACTGGCAACCTTGTGGTTGAGAGCCCACTGGCCCATGTGGGAATCGAACCGACAGCCTTTAGAGTTAGGAGCATGGAGCTCTAACCGCCTGAGCCACCGGGCCTGCCCCTGAAAATATCTTTATTTCACTCCTATTTTTGAAGTATATTTTTATTGGATAAAGAATTCTTTGTTGAGTTTTTCACCACCTCTTGCAGAACTTTAAAGGGATCATTCCACTGCTTCTGGCCTCCATTATTTATGATGAGAAATCAGCCATCATTTAGACGCTTCTTTCCCTTTTTGTAACTTTTAAAATTATGTATATAGCTGCTTTTAAGATTTTTTCTTCCTCTTTGGTGTTCAGCAATTTGACTATCTGGTACTTAGGTGTGCTTCTCTTTGTATTTAAATTTAAGATATTGGTGGATACTTTTGGTCCTGTCAGGCTTGTTTCATTCTCTATTAGGGCAAATCTATTTCAGTTTCAAACTTAGTCTTAGAGTGTGGCCCTCGTTCCTAAAGCATGATCTTTCTGGAGTCATAACTGAATGTGTAAAGTACTCAGTGATGTGTCTCTACTCTGGCTGGTCTAGAATTCCAACATCTCCCAGCATCATCTTTCAGCTAATATTCTCAAAATATTTGATCTCTGGAATCCAGCCCTTTCACACATAGTCTGGCTCTCAGCCAAGGAATTGAGGTAAATTCTCATGCTGACTTCTGAGGTTACCTCGAGGTTCTCTACAGCTCTCTTTTCTCGAGTATTCTGGCCCATAAATTAAATTCATCTCCTTGATTCCTTAACTCAACAGGATGACAACTCTGTTTCTCTAACTCCTTTTTATACTCGTAGAGGCAACCATTATCTTGTATTTATGTTTATCACTTTTATGCATATCTTTATACTTTTCCTATTCATGAATATATTCTCAAACAAGAGAATGGCTAAGTAACTGAAATACGTAAACACTGGAATACAGAGATGCTTTGGAGAGAGCATGGAATTTGTATGAGTAAGAAAGATACAAGAGGCAGGAATATGAATTAGAAGGTTGTTGAAATGGTTCATGTGAATGTTGGTAAGGCAGGGGTTAAGACAAAAGGAATTGACAAAGAGACTCAAAGCCCATTTGTAAGGAAGCAATACAATATTAGATTTGACTTAGAGCTTGTGTGTCAATTGTATTATTGGTGTTATTTAAACATTTAGAAATATAGTTTTCAAAAATATGTCCTATTGAACATTTAATGAGTGTCAGGCACTGTGGATGTGATGTTGAGCAAAAGACAAACAAACAAACAAACAACCCCCCCCCAACCCGCTATAGTTTCTGCCTATATGACATTTTTTTTTCTGTGCCCAAAGTCCCTTCTAAAGGGACAAAGCTACACAGCCATTATTTCAGCCTGATAATCTGCAGCATGCTTTGGTATGGCTGTGCCAGATGTGTACAGTCAATGCCTATTCTAATTGGTTGGCACCTTGTTCTAATTGGTTGATTCCCCATTCTGGTTGGTTGATGTCTGTGTTGTATCAGCTATTAAATACTTGACTATCACCACAAATGACCAATAATGTGGCACCCAAAAGATAAGCTAGACCTATCATACTCTTTATCTCAAGAGAAAAACATTGAAAGAATTAGCCCTGCAACTCAAAATTATGGAAGATCACAAACATGATTAAAAGAAAGAAGCTAATGGTAGCAGGTTAAAAAAAAAAAGGCAGACACATAAGATTGTAATTACATCACAACCAAAGTATAGCATTAAAACTCTGCCAGGATGTTTTGACAAATCTTGAATTCAGAACCATTCTTCAACTACAGATTGTTTGAAGCCCCCCCCCACTCTGTATGTTTTAGATATCTGTTTCTTATATATCCAAGGGATTCTAATCACTTCCCCCACACCCCTCACCGTTACTTAAGCTACCTTGAATAGGTCTCTGTTTATTTAACCAAAGAGATAGGCTGTATCATAATCTGTAATTCAGGTATTTGTTAAGCCATAGTACCAACCTTTCATCAAATATGAGCATGGTATTAGTGCAGAAAGAGGCCTAATGTATTATGAACAGATGAGCAACCTGAAGCCCAGAGATATTTTCTGACCACACTGGGTGATGGAATTGACTCAGTTCTCTTAACTTTAGGTCTTAACTGATGATACAGAACAGTGGTTGTCAAACTTGAGTGTGCTATAGAATCACCATGAAGGCCCTGTCTGGGCCTTATTGCCAGACTTTCTGACTTGGTAGGTCTAAAAATTTACATTTTCAACAAATGTCCAGGTGCTGCTAGTGCTGCTTGTCTGGGGACACACTTTACAAACCACTGATATGGAGAATTCTCAGACAAGTTCATGTTTATGTTTGTTTCCCACCTTTAGAGAGCCACCAGCTCCATGGTCACTCATTGCTTTACAACATGATGTCATTCATATTCCCAGGGTTACATGGGTAGTGTTTGGAGGCTGATATCCAAGAGCAAGGAGAAAGTTATAAAGGAGCCACTTCACTAATAATGATTTTTTTCTTCCTGGAAGAAGTGACAGCAGGGAGATTTGAGGGTTTCAAATTACTTCTCCAGTGGTTACTGTGCTATGAATAAACCGCCGTAAGTATACAATTGGGGTCTGGCAATATTTCTTTAATATACTATACTGGGAGAAACTAATGATGGTGAACTACAAACATTTCTTAGATTTAGGTGGTTATTATCACTAGGAGTACATCTCTAATTCACATAAAATAAAATTTCATAACCCAGCGATGACCCATTTTTATTACTTACAAAACTAAAAATCAACAATAATAACAGTAATCGTTGCCTAAGCTTAATAGAGCTCTGTTTTGTCAAAGTGGGAAATTCCTTCATGAATTCTCTTCACTTAGTCACACACTTTTCTGTGAATTGAACCATGTCCTGGTACTTCTTCACTCAATTAATGTTTATGGAAAAGCAAAAGTTAGAAACCATGCTCTGTGGGGAAGCCAAAGACATTCAGGATATGGTGACTTCCCAAAGAAAAGCTTACTGTTCAATAGGATGATGAGATTTCTGCAAAAATTACTGTGACAGCAAGAAGTAGAGCAGAGCAAGTGCCCTCAGGGTCAGAGGAGAGGGGCGTCACTTTGGGTTGGAGTGATCAGAGAAGGTTCTGTGAAGAAAGTGGAATCTCAGCAGGATTATGAAAGTGGACTTGGGTTTTGACAGGCATATGTGGGAAGAAAAGCAAGGATGGAGAATTAATTCTAAGAACTCAGGATATATCTCAGTAATAGTGGGTTAAGCGGTGTAGTGCTCATGGAAGATCCATGCAAAGGAGGAGTGGAAGAGGAGAGTAGAAGTGAGAGAAAAAAAGATTAGAATCCTAAATGCCAGATCGAGGATTGACAGTTTATCCAGTGGACAATGGGGACACACTGAGGTTTCTGAACAAAGGAATAGTAGGATCTAGACATTTACCTTTATCACATTCATGAAGGGCCAATGACAAAGGAAGTATAGTTGATTATAAAGTGAAGACAATGAAAGCAGTGAGATGATTCAAGAGGTGCAATAGTCTAGGAATGAAGGTTAAGACTGGACTAGACTCAGAAGGCCCTCATGGGAACAACAAAGCACGGTTGTAAGTAAAGCTGGCAAAATGTGGTTGCTAATTGTACCAAGTTTATGTTTAGAAGAGTGTTGGTGTTATTTGCCAAAACAGAAAAGTCGGGGGAGAGGTATGTTTAAGGGTTGGGGAGGAAATTGATGATTCTAGATATAAATATGCTGGGTTTATACTTCTCTAAGTAAAGCCAGAAGGAAATGTTGATAGTGGTTGGAGAAGTGGAGCTTGAGAAAAAAAGTCAAATTGAGCTGTTGTATCAGTCAGGATAGGCTAGGCTAGGCTGCAATAACAAGCTGCACTGAAATCCCAGTGGTTTGAAAAAATGGGGTTTATTTTTAACTGACAATCCACAGCCACTGCAGTTTAGGAAAGAGATTCTGTTCATCCTAGTTACTCAGGGACTCAATTTGATGGAGGCTCTATCTCAACATATTCTCAGTGATCACAGAGACTGGGAAAGAGGAGCATGGCAAACCAAGGGCTGGCTCATAAAACTGCTGCCTGGAGTAACACATGACACTTTTGCTCACATTTCATTGGCAAAAGTAAGTCACATGATCATGCCTGAACTAGGGTGAATGCAGAAAAATAATCCAACATTCTCCTAGGACAAAAGAACTACCATGTATGAAACTCTGCCCTGACTCTTGTATCATCCAGGTGAGAGATGACGAAGACAGAGCAGTAGATACAATCTTCGATGTAAAGAAGAGAGAGGGGAAAAAGCAAAGCTCTAAGGACAGAACCTCAAGAAGCACTCTTATTATAGGGAGAACACATATTTAAAGAGATAAAATAAAAACACATTGAAAAGCAACGGTCTCAGCTTTGTCTGGGATCACATCTGTGAGAAGCATCTCAGGAAACTTCCTCACGGCCAAATCCAGAGATAAGTCAGAGAAGCTGAGGCCAAGGAAAGGCTGTTGGCTCCGACCATGAAGGAGATGTGGTTGACCATCAAAAGAGCTGCTTCAGAAAGGAGATGGGACCACATATAAAGCCAGATTGATGAAGCAATGATCAAAAATGGAGACAGAACACACTGGACTGTGTTAAAAAAGGAAGGCAAATAAGATGGTTACTTGAGGTAGCAGCAAAATCAAAGCTGCTTTGCTAAGTCAAATCTGACAGATTTTCATTTGTTCAGTCAGCAAATATTTATTGAGCATTTACTCTTGCCAAACACTGTTTTAGGAGCTGGGAAGAGAACGAGCAAGATAAATTTTCTGTTCCCATGGAGCTTATCTTCCAGTGGAGGCAGACATACAATAAACAAGTGAGCAAATAAATGAATGACTGAAAAAGATAATTTCAAATTATATTTAGTTCTGATAAAACTAAATAAATTAGATTTAGTTCTTCCTTTCCTTCTGAAAGGAAGTAACTGGGTGGGTGAAGAGCGTGGGCTGAAGGGTAGATACCATAGTAGTCAGGAAAGCCTTCTCAGGAGGGGATGACAAATAAGCTGACTCCCAAAGGACAAGAAACATCAGCCAAGCAAAGATTTGGAGCTAGCGTGTTCCATGGTAGGCAGAATGGAAAGCTCTGATGGAAAGATCAAGTTCTCATAGAAAATAAGGATTAGAAGGAAAATTTAAAATGGCTGGGTGTGTATGCGCGTGTGTGTGTGTGTGTGTGTGTGTGTGTGTCTGAATAACTACAGTAAATGAAGGTTCTAGAAGAAATTTACTTTTCAAGGCACAGGATTAATTAGTTTAGAAGCATGTGACTTCTCCTTCAGGTAACCTTACACAGCACCAGCCTCAGTTGTTTGGGAAAGATTGCTGCAGGGTAGAGATCAGCTGAGGTAGATTCTTTCTCAGGGTTTTATATTGTGCAGGCTATTTCTTTTTAAAGATTTTGAACCAGCCCTACTGGTTTACCATGAAATGCCTTTTATACTTGCATTTTCTCTAGTTTCTAGTTTCAGGTTTGCAGAATTTAGTCAAACATTTGGATAAGTTTGATCTTTCTCACATGTCACCGTGGCTGTAGGGCCCCTTTTCCTAGGCCTGCTTTTCTATCTTATGTGGGTTTTTGACAGAGATGCTTAAAACACATCTCTGCAGAACTCCAGCACCAGCCCCTGTGGCCTTAGCAGATGAGAGAGGTCCTTACAGCCATTAGGTCAGAATTAAACTGGCACTGGGAAAAAGTCTATATATTTTATTTGGTGTAAGCTGCAAAAAGATTAATTTGTGTTAACTTATTTCTATTTATTCAGAATATTTGTTTATTGTCCTCCCCTCCTGTAACATGAGCTCTATAAGGGCAGGAATATCTCTTTTTGTAGCAATGATGTAGCTGGGGCTTCTAGAACAGTGCCCCACTGTTTAAAGAGGAGGCACTCAGTAAATACTGCAGAATTTAACATTTCTTCTCCCTGTTGTGGGACCCTGGCAGGAAAGAAGGCTTCCTGTCGGGGCATGCCCCAAAGGTAGCCAAGTTCCCGTGTGAGCTGTGACAGCTGGTCTCAGGACCTGTTCTGTAGACCTCAAAAGTCCCAGGCCTGAGGTCTGGAGAAAAGCCTGCTCTCGGAAAAGTGGACTGGAGACCCAGGGGTGTGGGTCTCCCTCCTCTGAGTCCTTGGAGAACCAGAGATAGATGGGGTGTTCCTTGCAGAATGCCAAGGAGAAGGAGCTTCTCTCCATTTTGAGAGAAGATGAGAATGTATTGTTTGGATTTACAGAAATTTTAAAATTCCAAAAATTATCTTAAAGGCCAACATGGGATGACAAGGTCGGGAAAGTGACCACAGCCAATGCGCACTTTTTACGCACATACTATGTGTGGGGTGGAACGATAAAGTGCTTTACGGTCATTTTGTCTCCAAGGTCTGCAAACCATCCTGGAGGCGGGTAGCATCCCCATTTTACAGATGAGTTCAGTTCGGAGCTGCTAGTGGCTAGTGTGGCCTGTAGAAGATTGGCTGCAGCCGTCGCAGTCAAGAAACCAGCGGAGGGTGGGAACGGAAGGACGCCTCGCGGTCACACGGGATCACCAGCAATACCGAGCGGAGCCGGCAGAGGGCGTGACGTGGAGAGACAAGGGAAGGGGCAGGCAAGGGATGTCACTGGCTGTCGATCCCCCGCTTGGTCTTTCCTACGGGGGCTTTGTTTTAATATGCCAGCAATTTGAGGAAATCTTGGGCCAAGAGGGTTGGGAAGGCCCATGCTGCTTGCGGTACCTGCCTCAGGGAGGGAAATTGAACTCTGAGCCCAACTCAGTACCAGGGCAGAAGGGCAAGGATGAGAGAACCACGGTCCTGCACAGCCATCGCCCTCGTTCACGCCACCCCTCACTGAGCCTCCAAATTTCCTATAAGAGAAAACAACAGAAAAGGGTCAGTGATTGTCAAAAGTGTCTCTGCTAAAACTAATTTTAAAAAACAAATTGTGAGTGGTCATTTTGGAAATGAAACCCTTTGCCCGCGGGGCTGGCTGGGGTCAGGGGCACACTTGGTAGGCTGGTGTGCCCAGAGTATCCGCTCTCTTTCCAGCGAGGACGGGAGGGCTTCCGATGTCCCAGCTTTCTGCTCCAACGAGCTGGGCGCGCCGCTCTCAGCAGAGAAGGATGCAGACGAGCCTGACCCACGTGGGCCCGTGTTCTCCCGGCAATGCCACAGCCCTCTGCCCTGGTGTCCCGACGCCCAGGAATGGGCGCCAGCAAACTCAAGGCACTCCGAGTAGGGATATGGGCTGGGGTCCTCTCTTTTGTCTTCAGCACCTTTTCTTTGTCTCCCTCAGTGCTGACTTGAGGGGTCAGGATCTTCAGGGCCAGCTGTGTCACCCCTGAGAGCGGAAAGTCTGCTGTTGTTTGGTGACTGACACTAGAAGTGGCTCTGAGCGGAGAGGTCAGGCTCAACCTGGTGCGGGGACCGCCGAGGGTGTTTGTATCTTCCGCACTGTGAGCACGGTGTGTACTCACGGAGCTAATGCCCTGTGACAGATGGGTTCTGGGCGCGCGACACGCTCGGCTGGGCGCTCCCGCAGAGAGGACAGTCAGCAGGGAAGTTGCTCCCAGAAAATTATTTCCGTGGGTTTTGAAAAGCTACGGGGCTCTGGGAGCATTTAAAGATGGATGATTGAAGGAGATCAACATCCTCTTTGCAGTTTTTAAATTGCCCCTCACCCCCAGACAACCTGAAGGAATATATGAGAACAGAGAAAATTGGTTCCAAGGGACTCTATACTCAGGGGCAGCTGAGCCTGGCGGCCCCTCCCTCCTCTTTTCCATCTCTGCAAACCCTTCCAATGCCGCCTCTGGAAACATCCTCTGACCTTTATTAACCATGAAGATTTCTCTCTTGTTTCAGTTCCTATACTATCTATTATTTCACTTACATTCAACTAACATTTACAAATCCCTTACTTTGTTCCAGGCAGATGAAAATGATGCCATCCCTCCCTCTTGGAGACTTGGAGGGGAGGCAGGCAGTCATTAGAGCATTCATAGTGCACTGATACATACTGCCTTAGAGTGTTTATGCACCTCATCTGCATGTATGTATATATATGTTAATTACATATGTATATGTTTATGTGTATATGTGTGTGTGTATATATGTATGAACTGGTTTTCCCATAAGACTATAACACTCTGAACACAGGATTGTATCTTGTGTTGATTTCGGAGGTGCAGAGTATCAAGTAAATGTATAATGATTTTTTTTGAAATTGAAAGGAAATTAATTTGAAGTGCAGCAGTCAGAGCATCTTCTGAAAGAAAAACAGCAAATTGTTCATGTTTGTTACAACTAAGTACCCCTGGTTGGTTTCACTTGCACTTTTTCCACTTGAACGAAACCCCACCATTTATGCAGCTAGAACAGAACTGAATCCTACTGCTGATCTCAGGACTACATTGTTGGCTGATCATTTCCAGTCATATCCTTTCAAAACAGCCAAATAGGCCATAAGAAGCAATGAGGGATGATCATAAAAGGAAAAAATTAAGTTGGATCCTTATACCACACACAAAGATAAATTCCAAATGATTTAAAGATGGGGGGGGAGGGGGAACAAACCTAGATAATTAGAATATCTCTGTAATCTTGTGATTTAAAAAAAAACGCCTTCCTAAACAAGACAAAGTAAAACCCAAAAACCCAGAAGTCTTAAGGAAAAAGATTGACAGATTTGATTATATAAAATTAAAAACTTCTCTAGTAAAGAAAGAAAAGGTATTTTTAAAAAAAAGAAAAAAAGAAAAAGAAAACCACCAAGTAGCTAAATCGAGATTAATAAGAAAGGTAAAAAATTTCAAAAGGGTATCTGAAAGAAAAAAAGGATTTAAAAAATGGCATAAACAGACTATTTACAGAAGAATACAAAGAGCCAATCAGGGATACCTTTAGTTTTGTCTCTTAAGGTAAGCCTCTGTTTTTGTTGCCATTAGTCTGTCTTGGGTCTATCATAGCAAAATTCATGTTATGCCATTTCATAAAATAGGGTACCATCTCTGATATAAATCTTTTAGAAAGAAATAAATAATCTGATCTTTTTGAGATATTTCACCTCTTTGCAGTCATCTAGACTCTAGGTTTCCTCATTATGACTTAGAAGCGAGAGGAAAACATGACCAGGGTCTCAGCTTTGAGAAGCCATCAACGGAAGATAAAAGTCACAGATCATCATCACCAAGGCTGAACCTCCCATTCACTGCCAACAGTGAACCCTCTTTGATTGTCACAAGGATCCCACGTTCTCTACAGTGATAAGCTAAATGGTCCTTGGTGGCTTAGAGTAAACAGAGTTTATTTCAGTACCAGTGATGTTTCAGATCTTCCTCATTCAAAGGCAAGCTGACTTCAAATCACATATATTTGCAGCACACATAAAGCTATGATGTTTTTGTATCCCCAGGCATTCGGAGGCCCAAACACACTCATTTGCTCTGTCAGCAGCTCTCTCCTTATCTGGTCCCATTTCAGGGCCATAGCCACTTCCAGAGCCATAGGCTGCTTTAGTAGGCTGTGCTCACAGACCCAAAGAAGAACTAGGAGAATTCCATTTATATATCTGTGAAAACAGCTGTCAGAAGAGCTTGGAAGAGAGATTCCAAGGATCAGACAGTGACTTTGAGAGGAACAGGAACAATGGTAACTCAGATAACTATAAAGGTATAAAGGTCAAGTTGCAACTTTTGCTAAGTGTGACTGGAAAGAAAACTAAGAACTGGGTTAAGGACTGACTGGGAATGTTGCTGGTCGTGTGCCGAGGTTGCTAATATCACCTTTTTGTTAATTCCCTATCAAGACTCAAGTGCTGGCAAAGTCAGCCCTGCCTTCTCCCTGCCTTTCTCTTCCCTCCCTTGTGTGGAAACCGTGGCATCCAAGATTTATTGCTGGCATATTTGGAATTCTTAATGAAAGTTTTCTCTTATTTACCTTAACAAGGTGTTGAGCCCTAAAACAGGTATCCCACTCATGATCCCATCTCATTAGTGGAAATATACTGGACAAGTCTTTGTCTCTCTTATTTTGCTTGTTGCTGGCCACAGTCTGAATCAAGTCATCTTCCTTTCTCATTCCAGACCCTCTTCAGCATAACATTAATAATTGCTCAATTATACAGATTCATTAAAATGTACATATATCTTATTTAAATATGCACATGTATACCATTATATATTTGAGGGAATTTTTTATAATAAATATAAAATATATAAATTATACATGGCTTAGAGAGCATTGTGGTGGTAGCCTGGTGCAAAACAGCTTCAGTGATCCAGGAAGGTAAGTCAGCACCGTGCAGGAGCAAGTGAACCCTGGGGACATTGTACGCATCCCACTGGCCTAGAATATCAGTGTCCAAAGGAATGGAATCAAGGTGGGGAGGCAGATCAAAGGCCACCACAAAGCATTTCTAGGTTTTAAAAAGAGTTACACTCACAGAGAAAGTTGAAATTAAACAGAAACTCATAGACAGACAACACGGACACTTGTCTGTCTTGGACTTGACCAAGTAACCCCTTCTCCCAACCCAAGTATTGTCATTTAAGGTTACTTTTGTCTGTAGTACCTCCATTTGGCATTAGCAAACACTAGTTATACTCTCAACCCAGGCCTCAATTTTCATTGATAAAATAGCAGCATATATGCATTTATAAGGAAAACAAAACTTGCGAAACAGAAAATGAGACAATATTTCATGAATAAGATTCAGAATAGAAAGTAAACAGCAGGACTACAAAGACTTCAAATGTTGGGATTATCAAATAGAGAATATAACATGTTTAAAGAAACAAAGTGGGAATTTAAAACACAAGTAAGGAACAGCAGACTATCAAAGTGACAATATCCAAATTTTAGTCTGAAAAATATACAATAGAATTTATAGAAATCAAAACAATAATAAATGAAACATAAAATATTAATATATAGGTTAAACATAAGTTTAGACACAGCTGAAGAAAGAATTGATGAACTGGAGGACAGGTGTAAATAAATTACCTGGGAGGACAGGGCTCAAGAGAGATGGAAAATAATGAAAAAGTGGTTAAAAAACATTTCAGCTAGAGTAAAAATGCCAATATACATCTAATCAGAGTTACAGAAGAGGACAGAGAGAATTGGTGAGAAGCAGAATTTTTAAAAGAATGAGAATGTACCCTACTAATGTAAAATGTTCATAATATGGGAAATTGGGTGTGGGGTATATATACTATCCTGTATCTGTGCATTACCTTTGTGCTTTTGTATATCTAAAATTATTCTGAAATAAAAAAATCTATTACTACATGCCTGCAGAAAAAAAGAAAGAAAAGAAGGCTTCCAAATACCATGAAGACACAAATCCTAACTTCATGAAGTCCTATGACTTAAAAACAGAATAAATAAAAAGAAGGTAGACAAAAGAAGGTACTTAGACACATCCTTGTAAACCTGCAGAATCAGAGGCAAAGACATAATTAAGACAGCCAGTGAGAAAGAAAAGATAACTATAAACAAGTGACAATTAGACTGACAACTGATTTAGCAGCAACAATGGACGTCACAAAACAGTGAGAGAATATATTCAAAATGCTGAGATCAGATAACTGTCAACCTAGATTGATATATTTAATGGAAGTACTTCTCAAGAATAGGCAAAATAAAGATATTTTCAGATAAACATTGAGGAAGTTGATCTCCAAACTCTCACTAATGGAAATTCTAAAGGCTGTACTATAAAGAGAAAGAAAAAATACCAGGAGATAAGTCTGAGATCCAAGAAAGAGGGTAATTAATTTTTTAAAAATTCTAAATTTGGAAAAATCTAGCATTGGTGTTCTAAAAAATAATATCTAAATTGTGAAGTCCAAAAAAGAGTTAGAGCTCCCTCTGAAAACTGTAGGTGACTCTCCTAGTGGTTTACTGGCAATCTTTGTCATTCCTTGGCTCATAGATTCATCCCTCCAATCCTTCATGTTCACATCTTCTTTCTCTGTTTGTCTCTCTGTGTCCAAATTTCCCCTTTTTATAAGGACATCAGTTAAATTTGATTAGGACTCACCTTAAAAACCTCATTTTAACTTCATTACCTGTGTAAAGACTCTATTTCCAAATGAGGTCACATTCTGAGGCACTCGAGGTTAGGATTTCAACATTTTTTTTTTTTTTGGCGGTGGGGAGGGGAGCACAATTCAACCCATAACACACTCCCAATTCTAATTAATTGTTTTAAACACCAGATTTCACCCTCAGTTCTGATTACGATGAACCAGGACTTCAAGGAAACTGATCAGGCTGGGATGTCTATGGGAGGAGCTGAGCTCATGGAATTTCATAAGGCTACCTAGTTGAACTCCAAGGTCCTAACTTCTTTTTCATAAAATCCTTTTCATAAAACTCTATGGTTCTAACTTCCTGTCTCCCTGCCTTAAATTTGTGAGAGTGCTTCTTCCTCCTTTGCCAAAATTTTAGCACATCCATCTTAGCACACA
Organism: Rhinolophus hipposideros; assembly: GCF_964194185.1. Classification (NCBI taxonomy): domain Eukaryota; kingdom Metazoa; phylum Chordata; class Mammalia; order Chiroptera; family Rhinolophidae; genus Rhinolophus; species Rhinolophus hipposideros. The sequence goes on along the minus strand of NC_138059.1, from coordinate 28,134,807 downwards.
AGCCAGAATGTAAATGTGGCTTGCTGGGTCTGCACATGCTGGGTTACAGTCCCTTTTTCCATTTCCTTTTTCCTTTTCCTGAATAAATCATTTTTGGTGACGAAATACGTAGTTGATATTATTGTTCAGTTGACATTTCTAACTGCTACTGCTTCTTTCCTTTCCACTTCTCATCCTTTCAAATCTCCAAAGCCAATGGTACCCATGGTTTTATGCTTCTACACTGCTTATTATGGGCTGGAGTGCATCCTTCCGAAATTCATATGTTGAAGTCTTAAGCCATCCTTCAGAATGTGACTGTATTTGGTGACACAGCCTTTAAAGAGGTGATTAAGTTAACATGAGGTCATTAGGGTTGACTGCAGTCCAATATTTCTGGTGGCTTCATAAAATGAGGAAATTGGGACACACAGAGAGACACCAGGAATGTGCACACGCGGAGGAAAGACCTTGTGAGAACACAGTGAGAAGGTGACCATCTGCAAGCCAAGGACAGAGGCCTCAGAAGAAACCAAACCTGCAGATGCCTTGGACGTCCAGCCTCCAGAACTGTGAAAAAAAATGTTCAAGTCACCAAGTCGTGGCATTTTGTTATGTAACCTGAACAGGTCAATTCACTGCTCAAAGCCACTCCCCTGTGCATATGGCAGTGCTTCTGAGGACTGTCCCCATGCCTCACTCCCTCGTCCCTCAGGGGGGGTTTTCCTGACTGACATCTCTAAGTCAGTGTGTGACATCCACAGAGCCACACAAAGTCAGTGAGTGTGTGAAGTCTTGGTTTAGGTAGGTAGGTATGGACACCGACAGAGTTTGTTATGCTCCCACCAGCTGTCTAGTGTGAACTTTGATGTCACAGCACCTGCGCCTGTGATGAGGGGCAATGGGAGAAGAGGGAGGGATGGATTCAGCAGCTGGTTTGAAACTCTTCATGGGCACAAAGAAGGGAAAAGAGGGTTATGTGAACATCGAGCAAGCAGATTGCGGAAGGAGAAGCTTCACTGAAAAGCTTGGTTGAGACTTGAAATTCTTGTTTATTTCTGTAGCTCCAGCAATGGAAACAGGAAGGAGCCACCCATCCTAACTCTCTTCTCCCTTCACATTATCACGCAGGCTTTGGATTTCTCTAGGAAACCGCTTCCTTTCCATGGTGGATATCCAGATGTCCCCTTACCCTTCTGGTTCTTCACTTGTTTCCTGGCCTTTCCTACAAAACAGAAGTGAACGCTGCAAAGAGCCTCGAGTGCAGAACCACACACTATTCGGGGCTCTGTGGACACAGCTGGCCGAGATTGAATTCAGGAGTTTATATTCTTGTGTTCCGGAGATTGAAGATAAACAAACTAGAAAACTATCAGAGAGTAATGTACTGAGAATTAAAATGGGGAAATGGAGATTGCAATTGATCAGGGGCTGGCTTAGACTTGGTGGCCTTTGGTGCACCTCTTGCCAATGAGGAGTAATTGACAATTTATGATCTACTCTACATCATTAATCAGGCTGTGAAACCACAAGATACCCCACAGAGTTCTGCCATCTTAGCTCTAAGTTACAACAAAGGAAATAAATTTGCTTATCTAAACCAGAGGGTATAACTAGACCTGGTTAGAAAATGAATAAAAAGTGCTACCAGGTCTCATTTCCTTTGTCTTTTCAGAGAGGATTTTTAGCCTTCACAAAGCTTTCTTATCAGGCTTTTGATAAGGAAAAGGGAAGGCTGTTACCTAAGAAAACAAAGCCAAAAGATACATATTTAACCTACCCTGTAACTTCTTTAAGTCCCAGACATGCAGGGACCTTTGAAAGTGACTTGGGATCCCAAAGCCAGGCATTGTCCCCTAGGCCCCAGCACTAAGTCCAGGGGAGCCCTTTCAGGTAGGGCACACCTTTGCTAAGGGGCTGAGGGCCCAGGTCTTGCAGGAGTGCTCTGTGGGGCTCTGCAGCAGCACTTTGTGAGAGGAGTCCAGGGGAGGGGCTTAGGGAGCAATGTGGGGAACATAGGTGGTACCAGGAGCAGTTGGAGCCTCAACACCACCCCCACCCCACCTCCACCCCAAAATGGCAGGAGAAAAAATGTGGCTTTTATCATTGATGCTCATTCCAAGGCCAACACACCGACCTTCAGCTCAGGAAGTGACTTCTTGGTCAATTGCTACTTTTAAGGGGCCTGCCAGGATTTGAAATGAAGCAGCAGTTCTTATAACATCCAGCCATAAATGCAAATCTTTTTTTTTAACCCAAGCAAAATAGTGAGATAACTTGACATTTTGCATGCTTAAATTTAGAACAGATTATAGAAATTGAATACCCACGTCATAAGCTGCTTCATTTAAGCACAACACACACACCCAGATTCAGTTTTATGTGATTTGCATCTTGAGAGTGCTTCTTCCTCCTTTGCCAAAATTTTAAAATCTCGAGGTGGCTAATGAACATCAGCCTGAGAATGAGGCCACCTGACCTCTAGTCCTGATCCTCTCATGTGGCACCCCTCTGGGGCGAGCCCCTCTCTAAGGTTCTAGGGTGTGGGGTGCCCATGTGGTGCACTGTGCCATGTCTGGCTCTTGTGCCCAAAGGTCATAAATCCAGATGAGCACAGGCACTAGTCAGGACACACCTCAGTGCTTGGAATGATGTGAGTAGGAAGATCTATGAGATTACTATAGAATCCATGCCTAATAATGGTTATTAATAATAGATGCCCCTCACGAGTACTTCCCATGTGCTGGGCACTGTTGGAAGCATGCTTTGTTTGTCTCAATTATTCCTAATTCTCATTACAACCTTATGAGGTATCACCATTTTACCAATGAGGTAATTGAAGCTCAGAGAGGTTAAGTAAGTTGCCCAAGCTCACACAGCTCTAAGTGGGCAGCCAGGATACTAACCCAGGCATCTGAGTGCACTTCCTCATCCGTAGCCTTTGTGAATCAGCCCCGAGTTCTTCCCACCATCACTGACATGGGTTAATGAGAATGAGACAGGGCCAGTGATTCAGACCCAAAGGTGGCTTCTTATAGGGATAATTGTCCCTGGGCCTGTCCCAGAGCTGAGGAGAGAGGGACTTGTCCAGAGAAGAAGAGATGGCTAGAATATAAAATGGTTGATTCAATTTAGAAAAAAAAAATTATTGCCTCATTATGCCATACAAGCAATGGGCAGCGTTTTTAAGCTTTCTTTTGAGAAAATTGCTATAGATCTTAGAAAAATGAATCTAACAGAAAAAAGAAAACAAAGGGAACCCAATGATTTGAGTATGACTACTCAAGTTGAGAGCATCATTTCCCCTTTAAATACAACCTTTTATTCACCTTGGTGGAAAGTCCTGTTACCTTAGGTTTGTCTCAACTCTCACTCCAAAGGCTATCTGGGATTATGAGGCTAGAGCATCTGTGCCAGAATGAGGTTTCTTCCCAAGACCTGATTTTGATTTTCTAGGAGCTAAACATGACAGCATACACTTTAAAGAGGAACTTTTCTACTTTGCTTGTTGTCTCCCTTCCTGCCTAAATAGGTGCCTGCCTGTTTTACAAGGAGGGAGGCAGGTTACTGGGTAAACTCTTTCCATTTCGAAGGACACAACTGTAGAACCCAGGAGCACACAGTCAGCCAGGCCTGGTTGCTGACTTTGCCCGAGGACAAGCATCCCAGATGAACCAGCAAGTCAAAGCCAGTGTGGATCTAGTCTTTCCAAACTGTTCCTCATTTTCTCTACTCAAAAGTTGTTAGAATGAATTCACCTAGCTTTTTGTGGGTTTTCTTGGTGGGTGGGGTGGTAAGGGGATATTTGCTTGTACTGATTGTATTGATACACATATATACCAGTACTTTCAACCCTTTTGTCACCTAATTTAAGTCTAATATAAAAATATGTACAAGGAGGTGCCATGGAGATGAGGAAAGGGGAGAGGTTGGGTGTCACAGAGAATTATGAGAATCCCTGAACTGAGGCTTATATTCAAATTAAATAACCATCTATATTTAAAGATCAATAAAAATAAATACATAAAGTACAAGAGGGTCATCCCCATTGCTGGAGCTGAGCTATTAAATAAGACTGAACTAGAGAATATTATTATTAATAATAATAGTAATGACACCACTTATTGAGCACCTATTATGTGCCTGGTAACAATGTTGTGTGCGAGGTACTTTCTACATATGGATGACAGAACAGCAGATTCTGTGAAGTGCCAAGGTCACAGAGTGCGTAGTGGTAAAGCTACTTCCTGAGTCCAGACCCGGTGCTCATGCTGCCCCCTGATGAGGAAGCCAAGGCACAGATTGGTGCCGTGACTTACTCATGCGTGAGTGCAAAACTTGCTATTGAACCAAGGAAAATGACGTAATAAAAGGAGCCAAGTACAAAGACCTGGGTTGGAGCCCTTTCTGAAATTTCTTACGTAAGATTTTAGGAACACTGAAAAATAACTCTTTGTGCCTCAGTTTCTTCATGTCTCTAATTTGCATACAACCAAACAACTCTTTTAAGTGTTAGATGGGAAAATATATGTGGGGATTTTTTTGTCAACTCTTCTGGTTTATATAAGTGCCATATAAATTAACAGTGTCAATTTTAACTGCTGGTGAAGCAAGACCTATTATAACTACTAGTGAATTGAGAAATAATGCTTCCAGGAAGTATCAAATAGTATCAACATTCGCTTCCATGTTCTGCAAACAAAATCTGCATCTCCATCCCTGGACTGGTGGCTCCTTGGTCCTCTGATGTTCTGTCCTGGCAGCAGACAGAGCGGTCCTATGAAATCCCAACAGGAATCCTTCCACAGAGCTCTGGTAATGAAGCTATTTCTGGCAACATGGAGCAAAACATTTACCTTTCCCCCATTGTTTTGTCCCTTAAATCACAAGAACAACAATGAGATGCACCTGACCCATAGAACAAAGTGCTTCCGTGTATGGAAAACAGATTCACGGAGAAATCTAAGACATCTTGCTTTTTGCCTCTCTCACTAACAAAGGCCCCATACACTGCAGGAAGATTCACAAAGTGAATTGCTGATGCTTTAGAGCTGGTGTGGCCACAGGGACCTTCCGACATCCTCAACCTCACTTCCCATGCCAGCAAGGGCCCCCGAGGGCAGGGCTGGCCTGACAGCCTATGTCCATTCTTCTCTCCTTAAGAGCCCACGACTGTGGCTGAGCCCCAGGGGCTGCAGTTGTCGAGTTTCATAAAGTAGGTGCCCTGTCAAAGAACCCTAAAGAAATCTCTAGGCTATCTTCCAGAAGAGCTAGTAAGCACCTTTGTGCCCCAAGCCATGCTCCTCACAACCTGGCAGGCCTGATTGTGTTCCAGCGGTAAGAGCCACAGCTAGGACTGAGAGCTTCTCTGCGCCTGGTGCTGTTTCGGGGCTCTCTCTTGTCCTCCTAGGTAGCCACAGGGAAGGGTTTATCCTCACTGCCCAGGTAAACGAATTCAGGCCCAAACAACTAAAGGGCAGCTCAACTGGATAGAATCAGGATTTGAACCCAGGCCTATTCTTTCTGCTGAACTTTGTTCCAGCTCAGCAAGGCTAAGATTGGGGTTGGTTAGTGCCCAAAGGTGGCCTAGTACTGGGGATTCCATGCCACGTCTCTAATAGTAACTTTTGCTATACGTCTGACCTTGTGTTTTAACAGTGGTATTGCATTCGTTTTCATAACAATCCAATCATATCAATACCAATGTTAGTCCCCTTCCAGGAAGCCAGGGCTCTGGGAACTTCAATAACTTATTGACAGAACACAGCCCCTTGAAGGGGCTGAAGCAGGCTTCAAACCTCGGCCTGTCTGACCACGAGGCCATGCACCAGTGTGCTCCACTGCCTGTCAAGTGGTTCCCCCACTTTCATCTTTGGAGCTCATCAAGCCTGGGCTGCCCTACATGGCAGTCAGGAGAGTTCGAAGACAGGTAGGAAAAGGGTAAGGGGCATGGGGAAGACCAGCTTGGGTATAAGCTCTGCCATCTGTCCCTGTTGGTTTCACTGGGATTCAGCTGTGACAGTATGTGCCAGGCATTAGGATCATACAGTCACATTTATTACATCACTTAACTCTCAAAACAACTTTGTTGAGTAGCTGCTATTATGTCCATTTTACAAATGAAGAAATTAAGGTTACCTAAATAAAGTGACTCTTCTGCAGACACATACCTAGAAAGTGGCAAAATCTGGGTGGGAATCCTGACTGTAGACAGAGGAATGGTTTTTCTGACAAATAATACTTGTTGATTGACTTGACAGAGGGTCCCACTCCCTTATGTTTGGCACCTCCATTACAGAGGGCAATTGCTGCCTTTCTCATTCCCTGTTAAGTTCTCGCGACACAGTTCTTGTGAGTGGGATGTCAGCAGAAGTCCATTAGGAGCTTATGTGGCGGTCCTTGCTCTTCCTTATGAGAGGATGCGGCTGCTGAATTCACCTCTTGGTTTAATGTGGCCACGTGCCTTCAGTAGCATCAAACATCTTGCAACCTTGTAAGAAAGGCCAAGAGCAGCTGGCCCTGCCACTCCTGAGTCACTGGACCAACTCAATCAGCTACCTAGCCAAAGACTTATGAGTATGTGCACAAAATACACCCCTTTGTGCATAAACCTCTATAAGTCTGGTTTTCCGTCACTTGCAGCCCAACATCCTCTCAACTAATGCAGGTCCTTATGAGTGAGAATGAGGCATACCTTGTGATACCCTGGTCATGTCACATCTATTGATTGGTAAGAACTAAGGTATGAATTCATGCATTCACCAGGAATGAAACTCTTGAATGTGATTCCAAAACTCGTGGAATGACTAGACTCATGAAAATATGGTGTCTCATTTCCCCAAAGTAAAATGTATAAAGGGCAGATCAATGAGCAAGCATAAAACATGAACTGAAATGGATGGGCTTACAGGGAGTAAAGTTGTCAGGGGCTGTGGTTCCTCTCTGTGACCCCTCTAGAGCCCATCAAACATTGGTGGGAATCTTCCTGAGCAAGATGGAAAAGAGAGCAAGCGTCAAAGTTGGAGACCCCAAGAAATATTTCCCAGGGGGTACCAAAAATAGGGGGATATTGGTGACTGTCTATCACCCTCCTTTCTCCTCCTCCCTCTCTCTCCATCCTTTGGCTGTATAATTGACAATTTAATGTAGAGGCTAAGAATGTAGGCGTTAGATTGTCTGGGTTCAAACCTCAGTTATGCATATAATTCCAACCATGAAACTGAGTCTTCATAAGACACTGGATAAGTTACTTAAACTATCTAAGCCTCTACTTCTTCATCTATAAAATGGGCTAATCATGCTTAATTCATGATGATATTATAAGATTTAAATTAGATAAGGCATGTTATATGTGTAACTCAGGACCTGGCATATGATGTTAGTTGTTAGAAACTTTAACAACAGCAGGTGGTTCTCTGTCTATGATGCTTCTCTTGACCTTTTATCACACAGAGAAGGCCATCTTGCTTCCAACCCCACTGCTCTCTGCAGGATTTCTACTGTGACTGCCATTATACTCTTATACTGTTAACTCCACTTAAGGTCAGAGAAGCAGGTGGCTGGAGAAGGAGGGCAGTCAGGACCTTGGCCAATATGCCAGTTGAAGTCTTCGCCAGCAGCCTCGACTTTGCCAATGCTCAGCTTTTTATACCTGGTAAGGCAAACTACCATGGGTCAAGTCAAGGCACGAGCGGGGGGTGCAAGGACAGAACTGGCCCATGAGATAGGTAGGCCAGATACCCTCTGAGAGCTGCTTTCAGCATTATGATTTGATATGGGCATAAAATTGAATGCAATAAATTTAACTCTATGTGAGACCGCAGGGATAACCACCGACCCCACCCCAAGTCTGGGTAGTCTAGAGAACAAATCATAAATTTCCCTGTGGATGTGAGTTCTGGGCATACAACACACTCCACTGTCTCCCGTATTTCCAGAAAGGGTTGATGGATCCTTCCCCTCACATTTATTTCAACCATTAAAGCAGCACAATAGAATTTCAACACGACATAAATAGAAGACAGAAAGATTGGTCCTGTCAAAAGCTTTAATATAATTATGAGAGTCTAACCTCTGCATACATCCCCCACCCCAAAAATAATTAGGCTGCAAAACATTGGGAACTGAACAGAGGTGGGGAGGGAAGGGAGAGCAGGCTGAGGGCCGTGCTTAGTGCAATAGCTGCTGCTTCTCTGCAGGAGGATGCTGGATGCCGCAGCCCTGCAGGCTCCCTGGGAATTCTGCAGGTTCATAAAAGCCCCAGTTAGAGCTTGCATCGTCCCAGGCAATCAGTGGCTCTAATCGTTTCAGCTGAGGCGTTATGGCTGCCCCCACTGCCATTCTCTCTGCTGAAGATTAGTTATGTAGAAATGTGCCCTTATCACCCCCCACACCCACCGTGTTTCCAGAGATGGCCAGAGACATTTAGGCCGTCGCACCAGGCATCACGATTAATGGCCTCAGAGGCAAACCAGCAGGAAAGCAGAGTTCCTCTTCCCTTGAACATTTGCTTGATGTTTAGTGTTTAATTTTCTCTTTGAAAGGCAATCTATGGAATGAAAAAAGTCCCCAAAGTCCACTGAGCTGTCTCTTCTCCAACTTAATTTCCATTCTAATGTTTATGGAGCTCCTGCCGTGGTGTTAGGCATTCATTATTCTAATTCTGCTGTTAGTCTCCCCAGGGTTTGTTGTTTTGTCAGGGGCCTGCGCTGTTCTATTTAAGGGTTTGGAGAAGAATTAAAGAGCTCAGGTCTTGATGGAGGGAGAGGAGGGGCCAACACTCTGGGAATAAGCTCTCCAGGATTTCTTCTTTCCTGGACCCAGAGACGAGCTGAGCTTTACCTCTACTGGCTGCCACCTGGGTTTTGGAGCGTCCATTCTACAACTGGTGGCTGAGTCATAGAGCCCTGAGCTCTGTGCGTGGACAGACTCTGATCCCTGAAAACTCTTCCTCCGTGATTCTGTGCCTGGCCTCCATCGACAGCGGTGCTAACTGTAAAGCACTATCTAGAGCTGAGATTACCTTGGGTTTGCATCTCAGAACTGCCACTTACAAGCTGTGTGATCTTGGACAAATTCTTTAACTTCTCTGTGCCTTAGTTTTATCATCTATAAAATTGAGTACCAACAGTACAGGACCATTATTAGTATTAAATGAGTTAATAGATATAAATTGTTTGAAAGAGTTCTGGGCACACAGTGAGCAGCAGCAGGTAGTGGCTCTAATCATTATTACTGTTATTAATCCCTCCTGGGGCTGTCCTGGAGGCAGAGGCTGGATCTGCAGTCTCCAGTGTGCCCAGCAGGGTGCGCCCTGCATCTTAGAGGCACAATGTGTGAAGCGGGTGATGGTCAATGCCACCTCCACCAGATGCCAACTGCCTGGTACCCACATATTGGATTCAAATGGACAAGGGAGTGCTTCCACCCCTTCACAGGCTCCATCTTTATCCCTCCAACCCACCTGGCTATGACTTGCTTGAGGAGGGCAGGCAGGAGGGAGAAAATCACAGGAATTCTGATTCTCATCCTCAGAGGAGTTCGGTCAGTGGGCCAGCGTCACTTGACTTAGAAGTGGCATTGCAGTGGTTTACATGCACATTGACATGACTCCCAAGGACACAGTTACCTACGAGGCCCCTTGGGGTGATGACCCTTTGCCAGAGGCTGCCCTCTGCCATTCCAGGTGGTATGTGGATGAGTCCACCAACAAATCTCTGAAATCAGAGGTGAGGCTGTTTCATAACCTCCCAAGGTTGGAGGCTGTCCAGGGGAGAGAAGCTGGCCTACTTTGAAGGCTTCAGCGAAGGAAATTCCCGACCTCTCCAGACACAGGATGAGCTGCCACCTTCAGGCTGAGTGTGGATGACAAAGCCTCTTCCGAAAATATTTAACCATCATTTTGAGTGGGACCCAACACCTCACAAATCTGAGCCCCTGCCCACGGCGAAAGGCTCAAACCAGAATCAAACCAGAACCTGTGCCCTGCTGACTACCTAAGTGGCCCCTCTTCTGGGAGTGTGAGGATGAACCCTCTGCCCCCACCAAATGAGGTCCCCAGGCAGGAGGACATGCAGCTGTCAGCCACTCTGAGTTTTCTTCGCTTGCTTTGTGGCACATTGACAGCTGACTAAGTTAGTGATTGCTCCACAGTATAGAAATACTGACTGGTAGTCGTGGGCACCCCGGGGCTGCAGGAAGCACTCGGCCTCTGACAAGCGGGACAGTGACCACTGAACCCCAGGAGTGTGGGTCTCCTGAAGGCTGGGCTCAGGCTGTGGAGAGGGCAGACTCTCTGTGTGCAACCTGCCACACAACCTTTCCTAGGGCCTTGCGTGCCCTGGACTCCCCCATCTAAGAGGCCAGGCCCTCTGACTGCCTGTGATTCTCGCTCTGTTCAGGCTCTGGTTACATTGCCTGGGGATCGGTTGCTCTAGACTGAATTTCCCTAGATCAAGGATACAGCAGCATTGTTCCCAGCAGACCAGGCAGCCCCAAGCAATTTGAGAGGCTTCCGGGGTCTTGGTGTTGGTCATTTTCCAGCCACAGTCTCCTCAGGTCCTGGCTTTCTTGAAGTCCTTGCCTGTCAATTTTGGCAAAGGTCAAAGATCTGGGCCCTTACGTCATACCCCTGCCATTATGGAGCCTTTGCTGGCCCTGTGAAGAGATCCATCTTCGTAGGTTCTACAGAAGAGAAGGGGTGAGGTGTCAAGAAGAAAGCCCAGGTTTGGGGCCAGATCTGGGCTCCAGAACTTGAGTGCTGTGTGGCCTTTACAAGGGACAATTCTATTCCTCAGTAGGCTACCTGCACAGTAGGGAGACTGATGGCTCCATTAACTGTCATTATGTAAGCAAGTGACATAGGGAGCCCTGCAGCTCAGGACATTACACACACTCAGTACTCCTTAGCTGCTTGCCAAAATGATTTACTATTAAACCCATGACACCCAGGCTGCTCTGCAAGCGTGGCAGCTGGTTGGGTATGAGGCCCTGAGGAAAAGAGGCTGGGCGTATTTGAGTCTGAGAAAAGGGAAGGGAGTTGCCGTGAGCCTAGCCATCCACTGTAAAAGCAACAAAATCCAGAGCTCCCCCGAGAGGAAGAGAGAGGCATTGAAGGGCATTTGGAAAGTAAATGGAGAGGAAATGGGAAAGGCACCACCAATGACTTGCTTGTTTTGCCATTTTGCCCAAAGATGGCTCATCCTCAGACAAGTCCAAATTCTGGAATTTCCTGCCCACCCACTTTCCACAGCCCTGGACCTCTACTTTGTAGCCCATTCATGAACCATTGCCTCACAGCCTTGCTCTTTGCAGGGGTAGCTGCTTCCCTGTGCTGATTTCTGAGAATACGGAAACACTTCTGCATGTTGGGAGGATGGTGGGTAGAAGATGTGGTCTGCTCAAGGCATTCTGGAGGTTCTAAGGATTAGAAATCCTATGGAAGGAAGAAGGTGGACAGGGAGAGCAGGCAGAACTTTCAGCTCACAAGGCTCCTGGGGCACTTCCGAATCCCACGACAGGCCTCTCTGCTGGCACAGTTAACAACCAGAAAAAGTGAGAAGATGGGCAGACATGTATGTGACTGAAAGGTCAGGCTGTTGGATACATGGACTCGTTCTCTTGGATCTTGAAAAGTCTGTCAGCTGGAAGGGAGATTGGTCCCACAGAAGAGCCTGGTCCGACAAGTGCCCATCTGCTGTGGGGCTTATGCTGCCTCCCTCAAGGCTGCCTGCAGAGGGAAGGGAAATTCTCAAGGAACAAGATACAAGAGCTGGACAGGGCTGCAGTGGAGGCTGAGCCAGCTGTCTGCCTGGGCTCCTTCCTGTCTCACAAGGAACCAGCTCCCCTTACCTCAATTCTATCCCATGAAAGCATCACAAATAAAACACAGAAGAGGCATGCTGGGGCATTTTCAATGCTACAGACATAAATCAGGCAATTTCCCTGATACCTGAATTTCCCACACGCCATTTGATTTAATTATTCATAAATACCATCAATAACTACTGATCTCCAGGGTAACGAATGGAGCTGCCCAGGGTTCTGCTGAAGGGGTTGAATGGGCCTGTATTGGCCCAGCCAGAGCCCATTCTGAGCTGTCAGGCGCCAGTTTCCCCATTAGTACTCAAAGTACAAGGCCCTCCCATCAGTCATTTCTGGCCTTATCTTATCGATCCTTTTAATAGCAGACAGTAACAATTTATTAGCAATTTTCCAAAGTCTCTGCCTCCTGGCTAGATTTTTTTTCCATCTTGAGAGCTGAAGTAATATTTCTTCTAAATCTGGCTCTTTTCAGGGCACTAAGGGAGGCCAGTCTGAGTGAGCCCTGATGCCTACAGAGAATGAACAACTAAATTAAGACATTTCTGTTTTTTTTCTCTTTGCTTATTTGTAAAAAATAAATAAATACATAATTTTGTGGCTGCAAATAACAACGGTGTGTGTGTGTTGGGGGTAAGGGAGACCTACAGAGACCAGTTGCAAAACAAGTAATCTTTTATTTCAATCTTATATTGAAATCTTTGTTTCAATCTTTTATTTCCTTTTACAGAATTTAATTTCTAAAAGCCGGGGAGAAGTTGAATAGACCAAGGAACTCCGGCTGAGCTGGGGGTGTGGGGTGGAGGTGGTGAGGGAGCAGGAATTTCCCTGCCCTTGTGACTCAGGCTTTTCATGCTTCAGTGTCACTCACCATCAAAAGTAAGGGAACAAGAAGCCACTTCCCTGTCTGATGACCCACGAGTTGATTCATGGCTCCTCTCCTCCTTGCGAATGAAGAAATGCAGGGAAGGCGCTGACAGGGTGCCAAACACACGCTGGCGGTCACTGCACCGGCGGTAGGCGTCAGACAGTGGGAAGGAGAAATTGGGGCGCTGGGTCAGGGGCACAGGCAGCCTTTCTGGCTTCTCAATAGCCCGCCCAAGCCAGGAAGCGACTTGGTCCAGGCAGGCGACTGGGGACTGTGTAAATGCTAAGTGTTATCCTGTTAATGGCTCAAAGAAACAGAGGCTAAGATGAGGCCAAGGACTAACAAAGCCTCAGAGGGGGACAGACCCTTCATCGCAGGCTTTCGGGCCATGGTTCCGAAGTCACCTCTGCCTCTCTTCCCAAAGGAGGAACTTCTGTCTCAGGGACGCTTTACTCTCCCCAGGGGAACCCAACTCTGCTATCCTCTGGTTCTTTGCCTATCTCCTCTGGTGGCCTGTCCCAGAGCTGATACACACACCAGCCACCACCTTCTTGTGTGTACAGTTTACAGCCTGTCGGTTTAATTTGCACAATAATAATAGATGTCATTGTGCCCAGAGCAAAATAGAGCCTCAAAAAGTGTAAGCTACACATCCAAGACCACACAACTAGTAATTGGCTTAAATGCATGTCAATCTGCTTTATTATTTACTTATTTTTCCACTATTGCCACTTATATTTCCACTACTTATAGTAAGTTATTGACTTACACTTTTATATAAATGTATTTATATAATTAACATAGAACTTTAACATATTTGTTTAATTGTATAATACACTAAATTACAATTTTGTAGTTAATGACTCATTATTATTATTATTGAGGATTTTATGTTATTTATTTTTTGAATAGGCAATAGTACATGCGGTTCAAAATTTGAAATATACCAAAGGAATGCAGTGAAAAGTCCCCCTCCTCATCCTTTCTCCATCAGCCACCCAGACCTTTCTTGAGAGACAACCACAATTAATTCGTTTCTTGTGTGTCCTTTCAGAGACAGTGAGAGAGATAAAAATAACATGCCTGCATATTCTTTTTACACAAATAGTGTGTACAATACATATCATTCTGCTCCTCATTTTTTGTTCCAATCAGCATTTCTTGGAGATCATTCCATTTCAATCTGTAAAGAGCCGCCTCATTTCTATTTATGGCTCCATGGTATGAAGACAACATATTGAATTATGTTTTAATCTCAAGAGGCAAATGCTTTTCCACTCTCCTGTTTTATGTATTTATTTTAAAAGTTCCATCTTCCATCTAAGCGAACTTTCCATTGTGAACCTCGATGTCCTATTGTGGAGTGAATTTCCGGTGCTGGGGAACAAGTTGGTGCTGGAGAATAACCAGTGATGGGGGTGATAGACCCCTGGGCTGACCCTGCATTACCTGCTGTTTGGCAAAGTCCCTGACTGGCCTCGGGCTGGCTCACTCCACAAACTGTAATCCTACCCTTCTGCAATTAAGGCTCCTAGGCCCACACAATGGGATTGGATCCATCGTTATCTCCATCTGTGAGTAAAATGCAGTTCTGAGCTTATTCCATCATAGGTAAAGTCCATGTTTCAGGAGTCAATGAGGTTTGAGATCAAAAGTCTTAGGAGTTTAGGGAGAAGATATTGGGAAATGCTGTAACTTTTGATGTCCCCCAGAGCCAAACATTTATGATTTTTCAGTAATGGGGATTATGGTATAACAGAATTTTAAAAAATAGGTTGTGTTTTTTTAGAGCAGTTTTACATTCACAGCAAAATTGAATGGAAAGTACAGAGAGTTCCCATATTCTTCTACCTCCACACATGTACAGCCTCCCCCACTATCAACATCCCACACCAGAATGGAAGATTTGTTATACTCAATGAACCTATATTAACACATCATAATCACCCAAAGTCCATAGTTTGCATTATAAATCACTCTTGGTGTTATACATTCAATGGGTTTGGACAAATGTATAATGACATTTACCACCATCATAGTATCCTACAGAGTCATTTCATTGCCCTAAAATCCTCTGTGCTTTGCCTGTTCATATTTCCCTTCTCTCATTGATCTTTTACTATCTTCATGGCTTTGCCTTTTCCAGAAGGCCATATAGTTAGACGCATATGTATATAGCATTTTCATATTGGCTGATTTCACTTAGTAATATGCATTTAAGTTTCCTCCATGACTTGATAGCTCATTTCTTTTTAGTCCTGACTAATATCCCATTGTCTAGATGGACCACAGCTTAATTATCCATTCATCTACTGAAGGACATCTTGGTTGCTTCCAGGTTTTGGTAATTATGAATAAAGCTGCTATAAATATCCATATGCAGGTGTTTCTGTGAACATAGGTTTTTCAACTCCTTTGGATAAATACCAAGGAATGTGATTACTAGATTATATAAGAGTATGTGCAGTTTTGTAAGAAACTACCAAATTATTTTCTAATGTAGCTGTACGATTTTGGCATTTCCATCAGCAATGAATGAGATCTGGTATAATAGAATTTTAAATCTAGAAGAGAGTGTGTATAATAGAATTTTAAATCTAGAAAACACACTAGAGGTCACCTGGTTTTACCCTGACATATTGTAAATGAAGAACAGAAGCACAGAGCAGTTAAGTGTCTTGTTTGAAAACACACAGCTTGACAGTCAGTAGCAGAAATGTCTGTAATGACTAAAAAAATGATTATAGCATTTCTTACCCTGGCTGCTGCACATTATGCCACCAAGTAGCTGATGTGGCTAAGGAAGCAAATACCAGACAGCCTGTCAATGTAAACTCAGGGTATTTAGAGTAATTTTACCAATGGCCTCTGTAAGATATTATCATTATAGTCAAATGCTGGTAAGGACACTGCAATTTTAACAAATTCTGTTATTTGATAAAATGAAGAACATGATGGTTCTTATTAAATGCTAACGTAATGTAAACATCAAGAAAAATACACAAGTGTGCAACACTGGTAGGTGAGCTAAAACATACCTCTATCGTGACGTCTATCTCTCTGTACTAAAATTCTCATTTTACATATTTGAGTTCTCCCCTCGATTAGAAATGCCCAAAAGTCAAAGATGGTGGCTTATTCTTTCTATAGCCTAGTGGCTAGCTTGGATTCGGTGTATCATTGTTCTCAACAAATATTTGTTGAGCTGAAACTGGGCAGCATCAAACTATAGCTCATAGTTCTTCACAGAGTGTGGAGTGGCACCCTACATTTGCACATCTCATAGCTATTGCATTTTCACTTGGGTGTCCCTTTAGAAGGTGGTACTTTTACACAGTTGTGTCAACTGCAGGTTAGATGGGTTATCAGATCACCAGACTCCCCTGGCCCTGGCTAGAGCCATGCCAGGCATGGTAGGCAATGAGGCTGAGAAGAACAGGAAAGGGTTGTGGAGGCCTCAAGAGCCATGAGTTTGAACTGTGACCTGTAGCAATGAGGACCAGACATGCATGTTAGAAAGTGTGCTCTATTGAGGAACAGAATAGAAATTGCTGAAATAAATATATATCTCATGAATTTTTTATATGATGACGCTCACATTTCCAATCAGCAAAGAACTTATGGATTAATTATTTAATAAATAATAGTGCACCAACTGGTAAATCATTTGGATAAAAAGCAATATGAGATACTGTGATAGACAGACTAATCCCCCACAGCCACCTCGCCCAGACGTCCATGTCCTAATCCCCAGGACCTGTCAATGTGTTACTTTACAATGACAAATAGATGTGATTAAATTAAGGATTTTGAGATTGGGAGATTATCCTGGTTTATTCAGGATAATGGAAGCCCCAATGTAGTCACAAGGGTTGTAAGAGGGAGGCAGGAAGCTCAAGTTCAGAGAAGAAAATGTGCTGATGGAAGCTGGGGTTGCAGTGATACAATTCTTGGCTGTGAAGATCAAGGAAGACTCTAGGCAAAGAACGTGTAGCCTCTGGAAGCTGCACAAAGCAAGGACACACATTTTTCTCTAGAGCCTCCAGAAGGCAAAACAGCCCTACTGACATCTTGGCTTTAACCCTGTAGGACAATTGGGATATTTATTGTCTCTCATATCAGGAGTCTAGGAACAGAGGGCATTGAGGGTCTTTTCAGTGGCTACAGGTGCCACTGAGGACCCAGATGGTTCCCATCTGAACTTCAGGACTGTAATGGAATAAATTTGTGTTGTTTTAAGCCACTAAGTTTGAGGCAATTTGTTACAGTACCTATAGGAAACGAATATAGATTTATAATTTACCAAATAAATATTAGATTAAATATTTAAATGGAATATCATCCACACAACAACAAAACAAACCAAAAAACTGTGGAGAGAGTAAAATTTTATAAGTATATCTTAAAGGACAAAGAGTAATAGCATTTTCAAAATCCTCTATATACAAAAAAACCCTTATAAATCAAATTAATGTGCAAATTACAAACTGGAAAAAATATTTGAAGTGTATAAAATGGACAGAGAATTATCTTTGAATGGTAACGTTAAGGGTGATTTTCTACAATAAATGTCAATTACTTTTTTATAAAGAAGATACATATTTTAACAGAAAGAAATTCTGTTACCGTGGCAGTTGTATTACAAAATGAATTAGAGACAGCTATGGGCACTTCACCAAAGAAGACATAGAGATGGCAAATAACTACATGGAAGCATGCTCCACATCATTAGTCAGTAAACGAATGTAAATTAAAACTACAATGACAGACCACTGCACACCTTTTAGATTGGGTTAAATGAAAAAGACTGACCGTACTAAGTGTCTGTGAGAACACGAAGCAACTAAAACTCACACTCTGCCAGAAGGAATGCAAAATAGTACAACCACGATAGAAAACTTAGGCCATTTCTTAAAGATCAACATCCACTTACCATGTGATCCAGCCATTCCACTCCTATGTATTTTCCCAAAAGAAAGGAAAGCATGAGTCCATACAAAGACTTACATTCAAATGTTCGTAACAGTTTTATTTTCAATTGCCCCAAAGTGGAAACAACCCAAATGCTCATTAACAGGTTTATGGATAGACAATTCGTAATGTGTCCATACAATGGAATACTACTCAGCAATTAAAAGGGATGAAATATTGATACCTGCAACAATATGGACAAATCTCAAAATAATTATGCTGCATGAAAAACTCCAGACAAGAAGAAGAAGAGAGTACATACTGTATGGTCCCACCTACAAAACAGTAAAAATATCAGTGGTTACCAAAGATTAGGAGAGAGAGAGACATCAATAGGCCGAACACAGAGGCTTTTTAAGGCAGTGAAACTACTCTATCATTGAATACCCACTATACTTGTGGACACAAGTCATTATGCATTCATCCAAACCCCTGGAACGGACACCACCAACAGTAGTTTGCAATATAAACCATGGACTTTGGGTCATTGTGCTGCATCAATGCAGATTCATCAATTGTAACAAATTTTCACTCTGGTGGGCACTGTCGATAGTTGAAGAGGCTGGACATGTTATATATGGGAAATCTCTGCACCTTCTGCTCAGTTTTGCTATGAAACTATAACTGCTCTAAACAATGAAGTTTATTTTTTAACACATGGCCTGAGGTGGGGAGGGGAGAGGGCTGCCTGACAAACCTCCACTGATGGGAATGACAGTGGGAAAGCCATTTATGTGCCATTTTGTTTTTCTAAGAAGGAAAACTCAGAATGACTGAAAGAATGCGTTTTCCATCTGGATTTTTATAAGTAAAGATGGCGACTGTCATGGGGGAAAATGTAGCTTGAATGATTGGGATATCTGTGCCTCCTATCTGGGGCTTGGGGGCAGAGGGCATCAAGAGTTTATTCAGTGGGCCGGCCCCGTGGCTCAGGTGGTTAGAGCTCCAGGCTCCTAACTCCGAAGGCTGCCGGTTCGATTCCCACATGGGCCAGTGGGCTCTCAACCACAAGTTTGCTGGTTCAATTCCTTGATTCCCGCAAGGGATGGTGGGCAGCGCCCCCTGCAACTAAAAATTGAACACAGCATCTTGAGCTGAGCTGCCACTGAGCTCCCTAGAAGGCTCAGTTGGTTGGAGCACATCCTCTCAACCACAAGATTGCCAGTTCAACTCCCGCAAGGGATGGTGGGCAGCGCCCCCTGCAACTGGCAATGGCAACTGGACCTGGAGCTGAGCTGTGCCCTCCACAACTAAGACTGAAAGGACAACAACTTGACTTGGAAAAAAGTCCTGGAAGTACACACTGTTCCCCAATAAAGTCCTGTTCCTTTTCCCCAATAAAAAATCTTAAAAAAAAAAAAGCGTTTATTCAGTGGCTACAGATGCCACTGAGGACCCAGATGCTTCCCATCTTTTGGCTCTGTCACCCCTCATTTTACAAAAATGGTTGCAGGTCTCCCAGAACTCATATGCAGGCACAACCGTGTCTAGTAAAGGTGAACTTCTTTCTTCCTATACATGTCTCTTAAGAGAGAGGAAATCTTCCCACAAGCTCCTCAAAGCCTTCCCCTAATTACCCCTGGGCCAGGGTTGAGTCACATACCCAGGGTCTGATCACAAGGAATGCAGGGGAAAAGGAGGAGAGAGGGCTACCAGGTGAGCACGTACCTGGGCCGGACACTGGCACCTCAGGGCCTCCAGCTTTGCTTGTTTCCCTCCCACTTTGTCCAATGGACAAACCCAGCCTCATCCTCTCCCTTCTCTCTGGCTCTCCCTTACTCCCCCTTCTGTCCCTGAGACGATTTTCGTGATCCTCGTCAGTGTTTCCATGGCCTTTCTGTATAACTTCATTGTTTCTCTGTCTAGACTCCCTTACATGTGCATGTGTCTTAAGAGCCAAACGTGAGCTTCTGGAATCATGCCTCTGTCAGGCCTAGTCCAGGCCTGGTGCATAGTGATGCCTGAAGACTAGACCTGAGCAATAGAAAAAGCTGATGGGACCGGACAGAAAGGCAAAGGGGGTTGGGGGCTGGGGGTGAGCAGCAGCGTCAGTACAGAGGTGAGTGCAAAACCCTGGACAACTTCAGTATTGAAATAGTAGAAACCATCAAGATCTGTAGTTGTAAAGGCTGTAACTCAGATGATCTCAGAAAAAAATAGACTGGGACTATCACTCTGAAATTAGGAGGAGAGAATTTTAGAGCAGAGGTGGCACAATTGGACTCGTGGGGCAGAATTGTCACATGGTTCCTTCAACATATGAAACATTACCTCTACTAGGTTGTTAAGAAAAGACTACATTTTTAAGGGGTTAAAAGCTACTAAATGGGCAAAATGACTACATTTGTATATGCTAGGCCTTGCAGCCTCTAAAACACCCTCTCCCTATCTTAGTCCTCTAGAGGGATTCCTGAGCTGGATGAATTACAGATCTGAAGTAAGCCTCATTTAGCCATGCTTTATCAAATCAAAAATCACCTCTGTGGGACAGAGATTCCTGATGGCAGGAAGGTGCTTTTGACCCTAGGATCACACAGTAAAATTTCAGCATGACTTACTGCTGCTCCTTGCCAGCCACCTCAGGCAGAATCCTAGCGATGCTCTGGAAATTCGGGTCCCAAGTTTAGTTCGCTGGTGGCCATCAGGCCCTGGTGTTAGAATCAGGATGGTTTCTACATCTCAGGGCCTCTCAACCATTGCTGTTCTGAAGCGATTTATCTGAGGAGTACAGATACTCTCAAAGAGTCCAGCCCACTAACTGCAGCCTTTCAAAGCTATTAAGGAACATTGGAGCTGAATCAGGTTAAAATTCCCAGCTGAGCATAGCTCTTCCATTCTCCAGGTTCACTGAAAGTCTAGGGAAGAAATCTTGCAGCAACAGCTGAATCTCACCTGCCTGCATCCCAGCTCCTCAACCTTAAGCTGCACTTACTTTTAGGAGTCTCCAAGGTCGAAATCCAATTCGCCGTTTTCTCCTACTACAGAGTTTGGGGTTTTTCAAAACTAGGCTCACTGGCTTCCGTTGATGGCCCTAGGGGCGGGGTGGGGGAGGCCTCCTCCTCCCAGTGCTTCTTCGAGCAGCTGCTCCCAGACTTGTTCTCTAAAAGCCAGCAGCCTCTGTCTCCCCTCCCTTCTTTTTGGGCAGATGTCTCCCTCTCCTCCTCCCCAAGAGGGCTGAGACCATCCCCAGCAACTTTTCTCCTCACCAGTCTCCTCCTATGATCATTCTCCTCCGGAGGCTGATATACTACACTTCCTCTGTTCTTTCAAAAACCAAAACCGCTGCTTCTCTACTACCGCCTTCTTTCTCTCCATCTCCACCCCCAACACTACTACAAAGTAACCATTGGCTTGCCCCTCTGCTCTTCACCTGCGCTTCACTCTCAACCCCCTTACTGGAATGTCTCTTCCAGGAGCACAGTGACCTCCTAATCACCAAAGCCTAGGGCCATTGCCGGGGCCTCATTCTTCTTCCCTCTCTCACCATCTCCAGTCTGGCCCTGATTGTCCATTCCCTGAGTCTTCCCTTTCTTGGGCCCAGCGTCGCATCTGGATTACGCAGTCAGTCATCCACGCTGCTTCCTGGACCTTGTTGTTGGAATGAAAACATCTTGCGTTAATGACTCTCTTCACCTTTACTCCTAACTAGGCCTCCTGACACGCAGGGCTGTTAAAGATGTGACCGGCGGCCTTGTCTGCACCATTTGTGACCGCTTCTCCCTAGCACCTTACACTTCAGTCACATCCAGACTTTTGCCATTGTCTCATGGGTTTCCATGCATTTGCACCTGCAGTTTCCTCCCTCTGAAATGCCTCCCTCCTCTCCCCACCCAGGTTAAGACTTGTCTCTCTGCCTCCTGGAGGCAGCTGTGCTCCTGTATTCTACGAGCTCCATGATTCAGCCCCCGCCCCAGCACTGTGAGTGCTAGAAAGGCACCCTGCAGCCCATACACAATAAATAGAGGTCTCACTCTTCTGCTCTTCTTTCTCCACACTGTCTCTCGCTGAAAATCTCTTTGGTTTCATAGTTTCAACTTGCAACTCAATTCAACAGAAATGCCCTGGATGCTATGCTGCAGGCACTGATCTGACTCTTGGCTCTCTGTCTATGCCTCACATCTGCTCCTCAGCCCAGGCCCATGTTCCTGCCTGTTTACAGGATGGATATTTCTATTTGGAGACCTATCTGGGACCTTATTTCTCCAGCTACATTCCCTACAAACACTCATGCTCTTCAATTAAATCAGTAGACTTGAAGGAAAGCTGATTTTCCTCCATAATGTAGGTGGGCCTCATCCAATCAGTTGAAATCCTTAACAGAAAAAAGACTGAGGACCCCCGAGGAAAAGGGAATTCTGCCTTCCATTCACCTTTGGACTCAAGTTGCAACATCAGCTCTTCCACGGGTCTCCCGCCTGTCTGTCCATTCTGCAGATTTCGGAGTTGCCAGCCCCCACAATCATCTGAGTCATGAGTCAATTCCTTAAAACAAACCTCTCTCTCTCTCTCTCTCTCTCTCTCTCTCTCTCTCTCTCTCTCTCTCTCACACACACACACACACACACACACACACACAATTGGTTCTGCTTCTCTGGAGAACCCTGACCAATACACTAGTCCCAATTCCTAAATCAGCTTCCTGTCACTGTACTCACTCCCCTCTAACCCACTCCAAAGATACGCACTGATTTTCTGTAACGTTAATTTGCTCACAACATTCTCTGGATCCCTATTGTTTATTGATCAATAGCTGTGTCTCCCAAACATCAGACATTTGTGTATCTTCACCATAACGTTTGACATGAGTTTTTAGAGTCTCATCTACAAAATTATTTATTTTGTATTTTTCTTTATATCACTCCTTCTCAGGCCTATCTTCACTTTGGCAGGAACCAAATTTTAATTTTAATTTGAATTTTAAGATTAAAGCTCTTGCAGTTATACTATGGGTCTCAATCAAAAGGTGAAGAATAATTGTGTGGATGGGTTTGGATGCTTTCTTAGTTCCCCAAAACCACACAAGCTGGTGTTCTTGACTTGGAAGCTCAGTTTCTAAGAGAGAGAGTCCTGTGCAAGATAGACACAGATTGTTACATTTGTCTTGCGTCATCAATGCACAGGTGGCTCCTTTGACTATGGATGGGAGTGAGGATGGTGAATGTTTGTCATTGCCCCATTGCGGGGGGGTGGGGGTGAGGAGAATGAGAGTGAGGGGGAAAGAGAAAAGAGGGAAAGAAACCATCCAAGGTTTCATAAGTTACTCCCTAGTGTTTGAAAATATCTTGTTCCACATTGATTTTTGGAACATCTGTACTGAGGAAAATAGTAGAAAAACAAAAAAAATGTCATTTCTTTGCATCAATTATCCCCTTTGTCAATATTAAATGACTTAGTCACTTCATGGGGAAATAAAGAGGTTGATTCATGGTGATGTGACTCTCTTGTCACTCTGGTTCCCTTTTTCCCTGTCTTATATCAAGACTCAGAGCCCTTGGGAAGGGCATCTTTGTACACAAAGAAGAACCTGAGAGGAACCTGTAAGTAAACTTTCAAAATAATCTTGTTTTTGAAATTGCCGTTTCTTAAAGTAAAAATTAAATATTAGTAAATTGGAAGAAACAATTGAGACCAGAGGATATACTTGAATCCCCCTTTCTCTACCCCTGACTGTTTTCCTACATGAAGAAATATCAGAAAGAAAGTCTTGGTCCGTATTAGCCTGTGGGATCTGAATACCCTCATCTCAGGCGAGAACTTGAATATCCTTTTAACAAAGCAGCTTGTGTAGACTGGAGCCTCTCTCAGCCTTTGAAGGATTAATCCCTGTTAGCCAAGACTCTGAGTGGTGATGAGAAGCGGGGCTGGTCCCATCCTGCTGCTGCAGCCGGGAGGCTGACAGGCTTTGCTGACAACGCCGTGCACGATGACAGACTGAACTGTTCCGTAAATGCACGCTCTTCTGTTTACCCGGTAGCTTTCATTAATCTTTCCTTTCTTGTGTGAAGGTTGCTTTCACAGAAAAAGGCATTTGCTGGCTTTCCCAAGGCAAGAATGATTAAAACAAAGTTATGAGGAATTCGTTCTACCTTAAACGGAGACCTCGGCGCCTGCTCGATGTATTTTGGCAGGCTGAGGGAACAGTGTGTTCCGAACCCAATCACAAGTTTGCATGAGTTTAAAAAAAAAAAGAGGAAAAGACGAGAAACGCTTTCATCTTCTTTTGTCCCACTTACAGTAGTCCCAGGTGCGGGACTACTATAAAATGCTCAAACCAGAGGCAGCTCTGGGCTTTTTTGTGCCTCTGCTTCAGAGATGATTGGGAAACAAAACAGGGCTAGCCCAAGGGAGATGCGGTCCCAACAGGAGAGGTGACCTATGCAAGGTCACCCGTTCTGAGTGGAGGCAGGCTAGGCCTCTGGTCTCCTGTCACCCTGCCCGTGCACTTTTCCTATTTCACTCTACCCTTCGTCTGAATTTCCTTTAAAATGAGATTCTCATCAAGTCCTGAAGACTGTGATAGAGGCTGGTGGGTTCACACCAGGTTCCTGCAGGAGATCAGCAGAGCTGGCTGGAGGTCGGAGGAGTACAGAAAGAAGAGAGGGATCGTTTTTATTATTATTACTATTTAGCTAATTCTTGGCTAGAGGCACGGGTTATAGGTTGTCCACTTCTCTAATTACGTAATTTGTGGTGCCCGAAAGCAAATTTGGTATGTGGGAAAGTTAGCTCCATTACTCAGGAGCAGCCCTGGTAAGGATTTAAAACGAGGTTCACGAAAAGTCAGATGAGATGTTGGTGTGTTGGGAAATGTGTCTCTGCGTGTTGGAAGCCTGGGGCCTCACTCCCAGCTCTGCCTCCAATGCCAGGGGCCCCGGCAAGTCCCTTTGCCCCTTTGGATTTTCACTTCCTCATCTCTGGAAACCAGCCAGCTAGGGGTCAATCATCTAGAACTGTGCTGTTTCATACATAGACACCAGTCACATGTGACTACTTAAATTTAAGTTAATTAAAACTAAAGAAAGTTAAAAATTCATCTCCTCGGTTTCACGAGCCCTATTTCAAGGGCTCAATCGTCACATAGGGTTAGTGCCGACCATAGTAGTCAGCACAGATAGAGAACAAGCCCATCATCACAGCAAGTGCCATCAGGCAGTGCTGAATTCTAGAGCTTGCTACCCAACGTCTGGTCCCCAGACGAGCAGCAGCAGCAGCAGCTGGGCACTTGTCAGGAATGCGGAATCTCAGGAGCCACACTAGACCTTTGGAATCAAAATTGGCATTTTAACAAGGTTACCCCAGGGACTATATACTCAAGTTTAAGAAGCTCTGATCTATTAAATTTCTTCCCGCTCTAAAAATAAAATTTATGAATCTGGTACCTCCTCGACAAAGTCTTTGAGAAAGAAAGAAACAACCAACTTGTCCAAATCCTGATTCACTGATTTGCTTAAAAGGGGCTATCTAAAGAAAGACCAGCAGAATGACTATACCTCCGTGGGAGTGAGAGGAAAGAAATCAGCAGACGTGTGAAGGCCCCATGTAAACATCAGTGTGGGGAAGGTGGCGAAAGCCAGCTCCTGATCAACTCGGGGCATTTGATGCTTGTCTAAATATCTTCAGAGAAGGGAAGTTCACAATTTTTTGTGACAACAAAGAAACAAGAAAAAATGGATTGCATTTACTGGGCACCTTATCTCCAGGGTGTATTAAGGTGCTGGCTAATGATCCCCTCATTAAACCTCACTGGGAAGAAGCTCAAGAAGGTCTTTTATTCAAGTAGGAAAAATAAAGAGCACATTGGAGAAGAAATCAAGGTGACATTCAACAGTGACAGGAAGGGCAGCCTGGAACACCAGCCTCTGGGCTCATGGTCCAAAACTCTCCTCTGTGGCTTGAGCTATTAAATAGGAGAGAAAACATTCAGTCCTCACACTGCAGAAAGTTTTGGTGTCTTTTGGTGACATGCTGTTTTCAGCACAAAAACAGAAGGGATTAATGTTAGATTTGTTGCTTGTTAAGACAACACACGTACCTCTTATGGGACAAAATTGCAGTCATATATCTTATTTAATTGATAATAGATTTTATAGCTGAATGTTAAAATTTTAATGTGTTTATAAATCTGTTTCTTATTTTCAGAGAAATATCTGTATTAAGAACACACTGTACAAGAGAAGGGAAAAATGAATCCAAAATGTACACTGTTAATTTTTTAGGAAGCAAGCAACATGGTGCTCTTACAGGACATCAGAAAAAAATGAAACAGCTGGGATTTCCGATTTGCTTTATAGAAAAATCTGCTGATTTGAGGCATATCCTTAAAGGGTCAACTATTTTGATGAGAGGGGACAAATGAGCAGATAGAAATGGGTTTGTAATATACAGGTCAGTTCTTGAATAGTTACTGGCAGAAGATGTGATAGGTTACCAGCAGTGAGCTGGGCATCCTGTCACATAACCCAGAGTCATAGAATCTGGGCACACTGCAGATGACAGGGGGCTGGCCAGGAGTCAGATGGACCTGGTCTGAACCCCATGGTGCCACCTAGTCTCTGTGTGATTGCTGACACATTTCAGTGAGCACTCTGAGCCTCGGTGTCCACTGTGTGAAATGTAACAAGCATCTGTCTTCAGAGGCTGCAGGGAGATGCTTTATGTAAAGTGCCTAGGACAGAATAGACAATGGATACTTATTAGTGTATCAATTACTGAAATACTGGTTTGGAGTCAAATCCAAAGCCATGACAAAGAAAGCGAATGGGGACACACCTAGGAGGAGAGAGAGTACCTCCTGACCTGCTCTGGTGCTGGGTGTCCTGCCCTTTGCCCACTGCTCAGCTCTGACTGCTGAGTCCTGCTCAGGCAGTGAGACAGGTCTCACTTGGATTGGCAGTGCTGAGGAAGGAACAGGGGTACAGGGGCTCATCACTCATTTCCGGGGCTCAGAGAAGTGAGGGAGTGGGGTCGGTGCACGGGAACACTCCAACCTTCAAACGGACCTCTGAGTCTGAAAGGAAGCAAGCTTGCAGGAAAAATGGTCTACATTCCTTTGCTGGTCCCCGTGCCAATGACTGTTCCAGTTCCCTTTCCTCCTGATAGAGTAAGAACATTCTCTTACCGACTATCTTGAACCGCTGATAAGGCCAGTCCCACATGGTAATGACCTTTCTTCAACACTTAATTTCTCCCTGTATCTCTTTTCTGTGCTGAGCATTTCCATTTAGATTACGTGACAGGAGCTGCAAGCCCTCTATACGATTGCTGGAGAAATTTCCACAGGTTTGTTTCTAACCTGCCTGTTTCCCCATCTCATTTCTGTTCTTCATTAACCTCATTCAGCCTGAACCCAGAAAGAGAATCATTTCCTCTCCTCAGGTTGCTCAGTTCATGCCCTCTAGCCGATGCTGAACACCTCTCTAACACTAGGAGCCTAATTCGCTGGCTCAAACTGTAGGAGGCTACCCCATAAATCCAGTCCTTATTTGATGTGAGGAGAGATTTATTGACAGTGTTTTAACATTGATCAATGTTTTCATTAACATCCCATATATACGGTGTAATGCTCATTAGCTATTCTGATGTCAATCAGGAAACATCTCAAATTTATTTTATGCCGTTCCAAATGAACCCAAGTTCGTCACAGACCTAAATCTGCATGACAGGATGGTAGCAGCCCCATTTTAATTGGTAGCACCTTCATTTTAATTATGCCAAACTCGGGAAAAAAGAAAAGATAATTAACTCAGTGACAAAATATTCTTGTTTTCCTTGTAAGAATTTCAGGAGAGAATTGCACTGGGAGGATAGGGGCAGGAGAGGGAAGATGCAGTGGTTACAGAGCAGAAATACAATGGCCTCAATCCAATGCCACATTGAAATTTGGATGCCCCTTAGTATGATTTGTGGTCTGTAAAATTAGAGCAGAAGGAAACAGATGACTATCAAAAAGTGATCTTAATATAGTTTATTAAAATGTTAGCTTTCCCATAAACCCCAGGGTTTGTTTTAACTTTTTAAGACCCATAATACTGCATTGCTGCTTTCATCAAGTAACAATCACTGCCTAGAAAAGCAGCATAGAATTCAGTGGTTTAAGGTCAATAAGCATTTATTATTGCTCAAGTATCTGTGATCAGCTGGTGGGCTGGCTGGGGACTGGCCAGTCTAGGATGGACTCCTTCACATGTCTGGTAGCTGGCTGGCTATTGGCTGAGTTGATGCAATAGACAGGTCATGTGTCCCTTGTCACCAGGCAGCCAACCTGAGTATGATAGGCTGAGTAATGCTCCCTTGCTTACCCCACCCTGGATATCCATGTCCTAATTCCCAGAATCTGTAAAAATGTTAAATTTCATGATAAAAGGTACTCTACATATGTGCTTCCATTAAGGATCTTGTGATGGGAGATTTTCCTGGATTACCTGGGTGGATCCAATATAATTACAGTGGGAGGCCAGAGGATTGGCATCATAGAGAGAAGATAAAACGATGGAAGCAGAGGTCAGAGAGAAAAGAAGATACAACACTGCTAGCTTTGAGATGGTGGACAGTGCATGAGCCAAGGAATATACTCGCAGGCAGCTTCTAGAAGCCGGAAAGGGGAAGGAAATGGATTCTCCCCCAGACCCTCCAGGAGAAATGCTGCCTTCTGGACCTATTTTACACTTCTGACCTCCAGAACTGTAAGAGAATATGTGTTTCTACAAGCCACAAAGTCTATGGTAATTTGCTATAACAGCAATAGGAGACTAATTTACCTGGACTTGTTAAAAACTTTGTAGTAGGGTTCCAAGAGAGAGACAAGAGTGAATCATAGTCTTAGGGTTGACACACTGTCACTTCTGCCACATTCTATTGGCCAAGGATGTCATACGGCCATCCCAAACTCAGGTGTCGAGAAATAGACCCCACCTCTTGATGGATTCTATTTCTCTCACCTCTTGATGGGAGAAGTTGTAGAATCCCATTGCCAGGGGTTGGGGAGATTGAAAAGGGTAAAGAATTATGGCCATTTTCTGCAATCAGTCTATCACCTTGCCCTTTACAAAATGCCAGAGGACATTTCAAAAGCAACAGCTGACCCTGGTCTCTTTTTCATTTCCAGGGAAACAGAGAGCATGGGTGTCTGGATCTCAGGCACCAATATCTTCCCAAGTCTTTGGGGAACGTACGTGTCTCCAAGAAATCCTGGGTGGATGAACTTCATCCAACATTTGGGAGTTTGCTGTTTCGTTGCTTTCATTTCAGTGGGCCTCCTCTCTGTGGCCTTCTCCTGGTTTCTGTCCTCATTCATAGTCTTCGCCACCTCCTGGGTGATCACGTGTGTTCTCCTGTGCTGCTCCAAGCACGTGCGATGCTTCATTCTTCTCTTCTTCCTCTCTTGTGGCCTGCGTGAAGGCAGGAATGCTTTGATGGCAGCTGGCACAGGCGTAGTAATATGTGGACACGTGGAAAATATCTTTCACAACTTTAAAGACCTCCTGGACAGTATGACTTGCAACCTAAGAGCAAAGAGCTTTTCCGTACACTTTCCACTTTTGCAAAAGTATATCGAAGCGATTCAGTGGCTTTACGGTCTAGCCACTCACCTAAGTCTATTTGATGACCTTATTTCTTGGAACCAGACTCTGGCAGTCTCTCTTTCCAGTCCCAGCCAATCCCTGGAGTCACAGCTAAATGACACGAAAGGCAGAGTCCTGGGGGTCTTGTACCAGACAGTGACGGCGACAGAGCTGTTGTCCTCCCTGGGACGGCAACTGCTTGCCCTCGCAGGTCTTTTGCTGGTGCTACTGGGCACTGGACTCTTCATGAAGCGGTTTTTGGATCCTTGTGGTTGGAAGTTTGAAAACATCTACATCACAAGACAGTTTGTTCGGTTTGACGAGAGGGAGAGGCATCAACAGAGACCCTGTGTCCTCCCGCTGAGTCAGAAGGAAAGGAAAAAGTACGTCGTCGTTCCGTCTTTCTGGCTGACTCCGAAAGAAAGGAAAAACCTGGGGCTGTTTTTCCTCCCCATATTTACTCACTTCTACATCTGGATGCTGTTTGCAGCCATTGATTTTCTGCTGTATCAGCTCATTTCCTCAGTGAGCAAACATTTCCAAAGCTTGCCAGCACTGGAGCTTCACCTGAAGCTGCACAGGGAGGTAGGTGCTGATGGGCACTGCACATGGGGTATCCTGGCTGTTTGCTGGTCTGTTTGCAAAAGATCATGAACGTCTCAGGCGGGCCTGTGTCTTACCCACTTTGGGAACTACAGTGCCTGGCACATAGAAGGAGCTCAACAAATGTTGGTTAAGTTGAAGTCCTGCTGTGAGGGTCTATCACTCTGAAAACTTGGGGTCACTGTGTTGGTTACCTGTGGCCACAGTAACAAATGACCACAGACGGAGTGGCATAAAACAACAGAAATTTGTTCTCTTGCAGTTCTAAGGGCAAGAACTCTGAAATCAGTATCACTGGGCTGAAATCAAGGTGGGGTTGACAGAGCCACAGTTTCTTCCAACTCTAGGGGAGAATCCGCCCTTTGCTTCTTCCAGCTTCTGGTGGCTTTGGCATTCGTTGGCTTGTGGCTGTGTTACTCCATCTTTGTTCTATCTTCACATCGCCTCTCCCCAATATATGTAAAATCTCTCTGCCTCCCTCTTAAAGGATGCAGGCAATTGCATTAGAGCTCACCAGGATAATCCAAGGATAATTTCTCCATCTCAAGGTCCTTAACTGAGTCACATCTGCAGAGTCCGCCCCCCCCCCCCACAAATAAAGTAACATTGACAGGTTTTGGATATTAGGGTCTTCTATCTCTGGGGTGCCATTTTTCAGCCTCCTCTAGTCAACAAACACTGAAATATGGGAATAGGGGCCTCTGATGTGAGACACGAAGTTGATTCTCAAGTAGGAGAACCTGGCATGAACCTAAGAGGCCAGATTTAGGGCCTGACGCCCTCTCTTCCCAGACTTGTTGTGCCAGTAGACTTTGAGCACTTTCTCTGAATGAGAACTTCTTTTCTTGGCATCCTGAGTCCTTATCAAACATAGGAGGCTCCTAATGCATCAGAGTAGTGTTTAATAGGGCAGTCATTTGGTTCCTCAGTGACCAGATGGTACAGGCTTTTAGCACCCAGGGAAAAAAATGGAACCAACTTAACTTTTGTTTTCTAGACAACTTACATCAGTGGTTTCAACCTTAAGTATATGTTAAGAATTTCCTCAGCTGGATGTAGAGCCTAAGGCCTCAATTTGCAGAGATCCTCTTTTATACAGGAGAGCTCTTTTAATAAGCACTTCATGTGATTTCAAAGCAGGTGGTCCATAGACCACACGTTGAGAAACTCAGGTTTCTCATGTGCTGGAAAGCAAAGACCTTCTAAACCAGCAGTCCTCAACAAGGATGCACAGTGTCATCACTGTGGAACTGAACAAGCAAACAAGCAAACAAACCCGATGTTTCCTCGGGCCCCCTAGATCCACCCAGGCTGGGTGAGGCCTGGGTGAGGGATTTGTAAAAAACTCCCCGAGTAATTCTAATGTGTGGCCAAGATTGAGAACCACTGTTCTAAAGCCATTACTGAAAGAATGGAGCCATCGGATGGATCCAGGAAAATATTAATTAGCCAAGTAAGTGTGTTTCCTTGAGTTTGTGCCTTCTGAGTCTTGAGGTACCTGCCTTTCTCTCCTCTATTCTCACTTCTCTTGGCAGCTGTGTCCTAATGGGTTTTTGTGTATCCCATCTTTTCTCGTTTCCATTTTTCCCTGTGGAAATTGGTGATTATGTGGACATTTCAAAGGATCTGGATAATGTCAGACACTTGTCTTATTTTTTTTTTAACCCAGAGGTTGTGAAGCTGAGCTACGTGGACGTGCATGTGTGCATGTGTATGTGTGCTTGTGTGTGCATGTGCTTGTGTAATGTGTGTGTGTGTGTATGTGTGTCTGCATGTATGTGTCACACATGCTAGGATGGAGTGCACTAGCCCAAGTGGCTAGTTTCCACATGTCTGACTTTTCTTTCTCTCTACAGATCTACTTAGGTTGTGCCAGCTGCTGGGGAAATTTTAGAGGGGATCGATTGTGCAAAAACCCTCTTCTGAAGCCCCACTTTCCATTTCTGTCTTCATCTTGGTCTGGGATCCTCCTGCTGCATCCACACTTTCTCTCCCCTTTTCTTCTGGCACAGCCGTCCTGTCCAGGCTCCCACCCCTCCTAATCCTGGGCTGCTCCTCAGAGTTGATTATTCTGAGCACTCTGCTTCCCCTGAAGAATTCAGTTAATTACAAGAACCCTGTTGCCTAGATATCTGGAGCAGAGTAGATAATGGAAGCAGTGTTTCAAATGAAAGTCACACAAGATTTTTAGTCATGTTTGATTCTGGGGGGTGGCTGATAAAAGGGCCTCTCTCCCCTTTCCCCACCCATTCTCCTCCTTTTTTTTTTTTTTAAATCTTCCCTGCTCCCTCATCTTCTTTCTCTTTTTGCGTCTCTCTCATTTATTCCTCTCAGTCAATAGCCATGCCTGTCTTGTGAATTCTCACCGTTTTAGACAGAAGGGGGAAAAAAGTAAGTTCTGCTTTTCAAAAAAGGCCCAACAGCTGTCCAATGACAATGTCTTGACAATTGCATTTTGGGGCATCGCTGGGTACTGCGAATGCAAAGATGTCTAGACCTGGATGGCTGCCATTGAGGGGCTCACGTCCTGGATGGGGAGGCCACCGTGTGCACTCACAATGACAGCTGGAGCAGATGTGAGTGTGAGATTGCTGTGGGAGCTCCTCTCAGTCTCTCTCGTGGTGCCTGGGAAACTTCGCTGCCAATAGCCTCCGCGTGACTGGCAGTGCCCTGCTCTTACCCCAGGATACTCTTGGCATCTCCTGGTCTCTCCATTTCTGTAGATTTACAAAAGAGAAGTCAAGCAGGAAGAGAAACATCAGCTCAAAGTTTTGCCAATATTTCTGTCCCAACTTCATAAGATTTTAAGTAAAGAAGAAAGATGGGAAATGACTGGAATTGAGCTAGTTGGATGGGTCCCCACCCATCCATTGTAAGTGAAACAGCCATATTGCGACTTATTGAACACCTACTATGTGCACAGAATTTGTCTGCATTAACTTTTCAGTACCGTTTGATACCAGAGCCAGTCCTCTGTCCATTACTCAATGTGCTATTGGCAAATTGTTAACTTAAGAGAGGTAAACACATTTTAAAACATCGGGGTACCGTTTAGTATATTGTTCGAGTTTTGAGAGTTCATTTGTTTTCCACATTACCCTCCACCAACCCTGCACAAAAATGTTGACTCATCCTTTACGAAGCCCTGCCTCCCAACTGCAAAATCTCCAGTTAGATTCCTAGACTAACTAACTTCTCCCCAGACAAGACACCCGCTGCTTTCTTATTGCAAGATTTCTCATCACTGACTCAATTGATGTGTTTGTTTCTTCAATAGAATTAAAAAGAGTGCATGCCTTTGCTCTGGGGATCAAAATCTCTCTATTTAGTTGTAGGCAAACTGTCTTAATAAGAGAAAAAGAGAGGCAACACAAATGTCTTTCGCTGCTTAGCCACAGTGCTAGGTAAATTGCAGATCTCACTTGACGTTTGTGTAGAGAGCCCTGGTGTGGGATTTCCAAAGTCTTCACAGGCATTAGGGTAGATCCAACGTGCATGGTATTCTGTGGGTGTGGTTAGATTCTTTTTGAGAAGTCATTTACCTCTTCTTTACTAGTACTCCAGTCTATAAGGTTAATGCTCCATCCCCATGGTGTTTAATTTACACTGGGAGTAGTTTATTCATGGGCAGGATCTGGTCCATTAATTCCTGTTTTACCAAATTAGAAAACAAATCCACAAGAGACTAAATGACTTTCTGAGGTCAGGGAGAAGAAAGAGCTGAATCAGCACACACTCTTCTTGATGGTGGCTTGGCTGGGTGACTAGATGCTACTTCTGCCTTCTGTGTCAGTTTGCGAAGAGCAACTGATTTGTTCTCTTGCCTTTAAGTAGGAAGGAATGAGCCTCTCCTGACCATCCAAGAGATAAGAAATGTCTTATTACGAGACCTCTAAAAATAGGATTTTAGAACCACCTTCAATAAATACTATTCTTAGTATTCTTACACTAAGCATAATTTCCCCTCTCCCAAGCTCTACAAGGATGACTTGGAACATAACTTAATGACTCTGTATCTTTGTGACCTTGTGGTTTTATGGGGAGGATCTGACTGGGTCTTAAGGGGCTATGGTCCAAAAAAATTTCACCCCTCGTTGAGCTAAAACCACTTTTAATTAGTTCCAAGTGCCCTAAAATGTAGAAATAGGTGCTCCATAAAAGTGGATTATGTGGTCAAATTTGTTAGGATAACCACTGGCTGAAGTTAAGCAGATTTCTCTACTTTCTTCTCAGAGCCTTCAATAGTCTTGTGGGCATTGTGTCTCTCCAAAGAAGGGACAAGTAGACAAACTTATTTGATACCTTTCTTTTAAGGAAGTCTATATGTCCACAAACACACTTTGGATAACTCTGCAATAACTGCAGATAAGACTTTACTTCAATCACAGGGCACAAAAGGAGCCACAAGAGCTCTTTCAGCCAAAGCTCCCTGCATATTGTAAGATAAATGCTCTGTTGCAGGACAGTATTGAGAAAGACAGGGAATGACATGAAATGGCATGCATCTTGGTGATTTTATTCTTTCATTTTAGGAGCAAGGAACTCAAAACATCATCCATAATTCCTCCTTTAATATATCTCTGTTTGAATCCAACTGTATCCCTAAACCAAAGCTCCTTCTGTCTAAGACCTGGATTCCTCTCAGTGTTATTCTTGTGATACTAGTGATGCTAGGACTGTTGTCTTCCTTCCTGATGCAACTTAAAATCTTGGTGTCAGCATCCTTCTATCCAAGCGTACAGAGGGAGCGCATCCAACATCTACACATGAAACTACTGAAGAAAAGATCAAAGCAGCCAGTGGGAGAAGTAAAAAGGAAATGGAATCTGTACTTTACAAAGGTAAGACCAAGATGAGGGTATAACCTAGAATTAAGGAAATTTTGAGTTTGAAGGGCAAATGGCATGTCAAAGCACTCTTCAGCCTCACATTAGAGTTATATCCTCAGCAACGGATGGGACACTAGGATGAGAGGGAATTAACAGATGTGCGTGGCTAAGGCTCTTAGCTTTGTGATTTTGAAGGCTGGTCTAGAGGATGCTACAAGATGTCAAAAGATTGATTCAAAAGATTGATTTCAAGTGAGTATATTTAGTCTTATCATAGAGAGGCTATTGAGAAGGCCATCTGTAATGACTATTAAAGGAAGGGATTAAGAAGTACAACCTGGTAGTTACAAAATAGTCATGGGGATGCAAAGTAAAACATAGGGAAAATAGTCAATAATATTATAACTACTACAAGGTCAGACATTTAAATTCGCGAACTCATCCTAGAAAAAGTGCTACATTCCTCATTCCTTGTTGAATATCACTATGGTCACCTTCTAAGTACTCCCCTTAGGAAGCTATGCAATGACACCCGTGCCTATTCCACACTTCAAAGCAATTTTGGAACTTTTTCTGGAATGGCCATCAGAGCTGTCGTCGTATTACCCTTGATGTCCTGAATGTCATCAAAATGTCTTCCTTTCAATATTTCCTTTATCTTCTGGTAAAGAAAGAAGTCATTGGGGGCCAGATCAGGTGAGTAGGGAGGATGTTCCAGTACAGTTATTTGTTTACTGGCTAAAAACTCCCTCACAGACAGTGCCGTGTGAGCTGGTGCATTGTCGTGATGCAAGAGCCCTGAATTGTTGGTAAAAAGTTCAGGTCATCTAACTTTTTCAAGGAGCATTTTCAGCACTTCCAAATAGTAAACTTGGTTAACTCTTTGTCCAGTGGGTACAAATTCATAATGAATAATCCCTCTGATATCAAAACGGTTAGCAACATTGGTGCAACAAATTCGTGAACTTAATTGTCAGAGCTCCTAGGGATGGTGCCAGGTGGGTACTAGTCTTATTAGTGGGATCACCTCATAAATTATATAAATGTCTAACCACTATGCTGTACACCTGAAACTAATATGAAACAATATTGAATGTCAAGCGTATTTGAAAAAAAATTTTAAATATCAAAACAATAAAAGGAGTTACTTTACTAGGTCAAGGATAAATAAATAACAGAGAGGTAGATATGTACTACAGGTTGGTAAACTCCAAAGAGTTTTCTTATTCTCCATCATTAAAAAATATATATGGCATATATGTATATTTATGGATACATATGGTCACATAATGACTTTTATACACATATAAAATGAATGTTTGTCAAAGATTTTGTTTAACTTATTAAAGAGGGAACAGTAAGAAATTCCAACCAATTCAAAGAGTATTCAAAGTACACACATATATAGGCCATCAGGAATACCAAAATTAATTTGTTTAATAGATGCAAAACTGGCTTCTTCCCCAAGGGTGGATGGGAAGGTCCATTGTACTTATAGGGTAAAATTTATTTGCAAGTCCATGGGCAAGAATCACTTGCATTGTTGTTATCAGCTATCTACAATATACACCATTAGAAAATAGCTCGTAGAAAATGAAAGACCAAGATCACGCAGGAGGATAAGCTTTTCTGGCCATTTCAAAGTGTTTTGCAATTTTTCTTGACACTAGTAGCCTGCACAAGAAAAAGTTTCTGTCATATGCATTTGACATTCTAATGCTCATTCATCTACCTTTTCGTCTCTTCAGATTCATTTCTGGCTTCCAGTCCTGAAAATGATTAGGAAGAAACAAATGGACACAGCAAGCGGAGAAAATCCATGAGAGATCCAAGTAGCTCCCTGGTCATATTACACCAGCAATTGTCCTCAGGTCTACTGTTGGTGGTCACTATTTATGCGCAACAGCAGAGAGCTATGGTACATGCACGGTCCTTAAGGGGATTCAGCTTTCAGGGCCAAACTACTTTTCTTCATAAGGCCAAAGGGCTGTCAGGTAAATGGTTGTGTCATTTATCTTCTAAACAAGGCACTGATCTTGATTGTGTCACAATGTAACAGGACTATAATATACCAAGCCCATTGAGGGTAAGTTTCATCGTAGAGTAATATTCCAAGAAAAAAAAATAGAAAAAAAAAAAATTCTACTATAGGCTCACAAGCAAATACCAAGGATAACATAAATGTATCATACCAGTAAAATATCTTTATTTTTTATTTTTTTTAATTAAATTTATTGGGGTGACAATTGTTAGTAAATTTACATAGATTTCAGGTGTACAATTCTGTATTACATCGTCTATAAATCCCATTGTGTGTTCACCACCCAGAGTCAGTTCTCCAGTAAAATATCTTTAAATCCCTCTGTCCCTTCTCTGCCTTTCTCAATATCTTCCATAGCTATTCTATACCCCCACAACTGTCTCTCTTCCTCCTGGCCCCTTGTTCATGAACTGTTTCCATACCCTATCTCCAGCAGCTCCTAATGTCTTCTTACCACCACCTCTGCTCTTATCCCTATTTTCCTGGATCTTTTGTTTTTTCTTTTCTATCAAATCTTCTAACCATATTTATTTAGGAACAACATTTATCAAAATCGTATGCAATGTTTGTTAAAATACCCATCTTGCGCCTCTTTTTTACTCAATATATATTATATAGTACAGGGGCCTTTTCCCCCTATACTCTAAATACCTAGGGAGGAGCGGGAAATTCTTGAATACTGATTCTGTTATCGCTGAAGTCCCAGAATGGGTAAGAAATAAAGAAACATTCATATCTTTTTATTTGTTAACTTTCATTTTCAAAAATGTTTAGAGATACAAAAAAGTTGCAAAATAGTGCAGAGTTCCATTTACTCTTCACCCATCATCCCCAAATGTTAACATCTTACATAAGCATAACACAATTATCAAAACCAGGTAAATAACATTGGAAAATGTATACTCTACAGAGTTTATGGAATTTTCATAAGTTGTTCCACTAAGAGCCCTTTACTGATCCTTGATTCAATCCAGGCTCCCACATTGCATTCAGCTGTCATGGTTCCTTGGTCGGGTCCAACCAGGGATCATTTCTCAGTCTTTCTTTTTCTTTCATGATCTTGACACTTTTGAAGAATACTGACCAGTTGTTTTGTAAAATGTCCTTTGATGTGGGTTTTTCTGGTGTTCCTTGTAAATAAACCCAAATAATATATTTTTGGCAAGAATACTACAGAAGTGATGATGTGTTCTTCTCAGTGTGTGATATCAGGGGGCACATGATGTGACATGTCTCATAACTGGTGAGGTTACCTTTCATCACTTAGTTAAGATGGGTGTGCCAGATTCTTCCACTGTTAACAAGTTCCTATTTTTCCCTTTGTAATCAATAAATATGTTGTGGGGAAATACTTGGAGACTATGAAAACATCCTGTTTCTCATCACACTTTTCCCCTCTGATTTTAGCATCCGTGAATGCAAAACCATGATGGCCAAAAAATGGTATCTTCTACATTTCTTAATTGGAATTCTATATTATCCCCAGAAAGAAACATGTTCTCAAGGACTGAACTTTGTTTCAGGCACCAGAGTAGGTATTTACACATACTAAATCATTTATGTTTCATGACAACTCTGTGCGGGAGGTATTATTATTTCCATTTCGTAAGCACAGAAATCTTACCCTCAGAGACCCTGACTTAGCTGGCCTGGAGTGGAGCCTGGGCGCTGGCATGTTTAAAGCTCCTGGATGATTCTAATGGGCAGCCGGAATTGAAAACAACAATTCCAGGAAGTTTTGCAGAATTGCAGGTCTTTCAATTCCGGTCTTCAATGGTGGAATCTCTCTAACAGAAGGAGCCTACACTAGAAATGTGTCTGATTCAGCATGTTCCAAGGTGTGTGCCTCGGACCGCTCGTCCCTTAGTTGTTCCATGAAATGAGTTACCTGATGTTAGCAAATCTATACAATTTGCCTTCCAAACTTGAAGATTCATAAAGTACATTGGCATAATTTAAAAACTTTGAGAAACCGTATAACGAAGAAATTTCTTTTAATCTTGTTTCACCCAGAATTTCCCCAAATTACTAAACCATGGAACAATTTCATCTGTAATAACTATTGTCATCCCATAGGACCAGTTCTACAGCCCATACTCTGGCAAATGCTGTTATAATTGGCATGACTTTCAACCAAAACAGGATCAGAGAAGGTGAATATGCATGTATAGTTTGGGTTTATTGAAATATTCCGATAGTTTTATGTTTTATTGTGTTTTCTACACAAACAAATGTATGTATTAATAAACTGAGACAGCGTGTGAATTTTTGTACTCATTTTGCATTTATTTTTCCTACAGAGAAGGGATCTGCCCCACATTAGGTAAGACAAAGAATCAACTGTTCGATTTTTAGCAGAAATTGAATGCTTTTGCCTTTCTAAATTCTTCTAATTAACTGACTTACTTACCTACCTAATCATTATCACTATCTACAGCAAACATTTGAACAGGGCACATAGGAAGTGTTGGTGATGCCCACACAGCTCACCATGGTCCCTGCCGTTGGCATGCTTCCAATCTAGTCAGGAAGACAGACAGACGCTTAGTCAATAAATAACAATATGTGGTAGCTTTTGGTAAGTGCTGAAGGCACTGAGCAGGCAGTACCTTTAGAAACAATGGCCAGGTTCTCTGTCTTAGCCCCTATGAATGCCCAGTTTACCCCTCTTCTCTATAAGGGCGCTGGAGAGTTTGGTAAAGGAGTCTTAACTTTCTTGAAATTAAAACTACGTTTCCGAAGTAGTATAATCTCTGCTGTTTGCAACAGATGGTGGCTTTAAACAGTTCACAAGTCTTCTGGAGAGTGTCTTGCTGTCTTTGTCTGCTAGGCAAGCTTGCGCTTACTCTGAAGTGCTTGACCCTGTTAGGGGAACGGACTGGCAAGGAGGGCTGTCATAAAAGGCAATTTTGATATTGAAAACAAGATTTAGGCTTCCTCATTAGGACCAGTCTAACTTGGGACATAAAGTGCTTATTTAATTGCAGCTTATCCACTTTAGATTTAAATGGATGGTTAGTTAAATTCCTTGAGACATTTATTGTGAAATGTGCTCAGTTAATCTTGTAGAGGCAGAAAGATATAGCCCTAATATAATAGAGCTTCCCATTTCACCACTAATTTTAATGGCTTATAAAAATATATTGTATTATAGTCTAAGTCACTATTTCTCATCTCATGAATCACAACTTGGTGGCCATATTTTGTTAAGGTCTTTCAGGTGTCATTCTGATGTCCTCATTGACTCCACATCTGTTGTCAGCTGTGTTTTTCGCTGACAGTAAGATACAGTAATTGCAAACACCTTCATAGTTCTCTTTCATTGTTTTACTCGGCACGTTAAACATGGTCTTTCTTCTTTTTAGATTCTATAGGCTGCTGCTTCCTCTGTTAGAACCTAATCAATTCTAATTATAATATGGATTATGTTGAAGTCTTTATACATCATGTATTTTTGTCTTAATTCACCGGAAAGAAAAAAATAAACATATCTCATCCTAAGGGAGTAAGAACTAGCTTTCTCACCCAAAGTCAGTAATAGTGACAAAGACCACTGAGGTCAATTATTTTATTTAACTTATACTATGGAAGGGAGAGGAACCGGTTAGAAAAAGGAATATGAGTTGAATGTGGTTATACATGTATATTTAAAAGCCTGTTATATTATGCTGATATAACTGCCGCATAGTAGGGAGGAAAGATTTATTAATGTGTGGCAGACCACCAAACTTTCAGGGTTCAAAGTCCCTTTTGGTTTGGATCACTAATGGTTGTAGTGACATTTTTTAAAAGCAGGAAAAGGAGACGAATAACAGGATACCCGGGATAATAGCCTTTTATCATCAAAATGCTGCGTAAACCTCATATAAACTGGGTAAACCTTAACATATAAACATAACATATAAATCTCACCT
The DNA here is from genome assembly GCF_964194185.1 of Rhinolophus hipposideros. Classification (NCBI taxonomy): domain Eukaryota; kingdom Metazoa; phylum Chordata; class Mammalia; order Chiroptera; family Rhinolophidae; genus Rhinolophus; species Rhinolophus hipposideros. Next base: position 28,094,221 of record NC_138059.1, on the reverse strand, counting down.
CTGTAGTCAGAAAGCAGAAGACATCAGAGTGGATTTGTCATTTGAAGTTTTTGTGCAAATCAAATGGAAAGCGGAAAAGGCGAGGATAGAAATAAAAGCAATAACTAGCCACGGTGACTTACAATGAAGGCGGAAAGTGTTTGCACTACTTTACAGGATGCCAGGGAAATACACACTGTGGTGTGTGAGGTGCCCCCACTGCCAGCCTCATTCAGCAAAGACAGGGAACACTGTACCCAGGGACCACAGCCTGGAGCTGAGGAAGAGGACAGGCTTAGAAGACACACAGGAGGAACAGGAAGGATGGAAACAAAGATGCAGACGGCTATCACTCATTCCCCAGAGCAGTGGTTCTCAGAGCTGCCCGGTCATCAGAATCACCCTCAGAGGTTAGAAAAGAAAAGAAAATGACAGATTCCCAAACCTCAACCCAGATTTACTGACTGGAGAGCAGGAGGGAGGGTGCTCCGAATCTGTATTTTAAGGGACTTCACGGTTGATTGAGGTATCAGGCAAATTTGGTAACTGCTGCTTTAGAGAATTGTAGCAAGCCTTGGAGAGGAGAGATTGTTGATTAAAAATACCCACATCTACATGGTATCGATGTAATTAGTTGTGTGATATACACACAGGACTTCCATTTGTTAGCATGATGCTAAAGGAGCTATCAATCCATCAAATTTCTTCCACAGTACAAAATGCTAATTGTCAAATCTACTGTCATGCAGTCTAATTCCCCCACTTGTGTAAATGTGCCTCAAAGCAAAAACAAAACAGATTATGGCATCATAAATTTGACAATTTCAACCAGTAATGAACATGATGTGGCACCCAACATTATTTTTTCATTACATTATTTCCATTTGGGGGATGGGATATCACATTTTTTAAAAATAGACTTTAACTTCGACTATGACAGTCACATGGTATAGTAGAAAGAACATATTTTTGGAATGAGGAAGGCTGGATTCAAATTCTAGTTCTGCTAATTATTAGTGACATCAGCTTAGGCAACTTAGCTCTCATCTCTCTGAGCCTCAGTTTTCTTATTTATAAAATGGGGCTTAAAATAGTAGTCTGATGGTATCTTTTTGAGAATCAAGATTACACATAAAATGTCTCCCCAAATTAGATAAATAGGTTAGCTCTTTCTTCTTTTTCCTCTCCCACTGTTTCCTGCACAAACCCACTTTCTTCAACTTTTGACAGTAGGGTCTGATACAAAAAGAGTAGAAACAAAAAAGAGAATTTCAACCAGGCTTGATATGCACAGCATGGATCAATGAACTTTTTCTGTGAGAAGACAGATAGTAATTATTATTATTTTTTTAATTAAAGTTTATTGGGGTGACAATTGTTAGTAATTATTTTAGGCTTTGCAGCCACCTTGTCTCTGCTGGAACTACTCACCTCTGCCACTATAGCAAGAAAGTAGCCATAAGCAGTAAGTAAATGAATGAGCCTGACTGTGTTTCAGTAAAACTTTATTTGGAAAAACAAGGGGCAAGCTGAGTTTGGCCTGCCTGATAATGCAGGAAGACTTTATAGAAATCCATGAGTTGATTCAGGACATCATGTAATGTGGACTCAAAGTCAGAAAAAAAGTGGGTTCAAAATTGCTCTTTACTACCAACTAGCTGGATGACTTTGCAAAAGTCACTTCATCTTTCTGAGCTTAATTTTCTCATCTATAAAGATGAAGAAAACTGGAATTCCACAGAATCTCTGAGGAAGCTGCCATCTCTGAAATTCTATGATCCTTTGGGAGACTGCAGTATCCTGGAGACAATCCCCAACAGGATGTCACCCAAGTTTCAGCACTTGATTTGCTTGTTCTTTCATGGTTGGTCAATGAATCATAAAAAAACAACAGAAGCTCTTGGATCATAAGTATGATTTATTTGATGAAAAAGGGAAAAGATAAGATTTGGTCAAAATAAATGTTATTTTCTCCACAGACACAATGAAGCAATCAGAATTCTTATTAAATTCTAAATGTCATAGGTAATTTCATAAGGTTTAAAGTCAGGTTGCAATGTCAATGGCTGAAGACCTGAAAATTGAGTCTTGCATTTGCAAAGGGCACCGTGCACTCCCACTAAATGTGATATATTAATTAAGGAGTGAAAGAATTTGATCAAAATTGTTTTCCGAAAGGGAACCATTGTGGAAGCACGTCTGCCCTGAGACAAGAAGGATGCTGCGTCTTGCAAGTGGCAATGCTAATACATACAAGAAAATAAATAATACATTGTTTTCAAACATGAGCTAATGAAAGAAAAGTATTGAATTAGAAAGGAGAAGAACTGACTTCTAATTCTGGCTCTGCTACTAACTTGCGTAGCCAAGGCACTTCCTCTCTGGACACAATTCAGTCTTTCCTAGAAAACATCATAATAGCTATTATGTATTCACTGAGTGCTTACTGGGTACCAGACACTGCTTTTGGTGTATAATTTCCATTAATCTTTACCAAAATCTCATGGCGGAGGTTCTGATGCTATTGCTGTTGTATGGATGAGGACCTGAGGCACTGAGAGGCTAAGTATATTGTGCACAGTGTGCTCTAGAAACAATATTCGAACATAGTTACTCTCTACTGCGCTGCCTCCCAGAGCATGGTTTGCATGTCATTTCCCAGCTCAGAGATCTGGACCCACACGTCCTGGTGAGTTAGCATTGCCCTCAGCAGGCATTCAAGCTCTCCTCCAATCTGATCCAGCCTATTTCCTCACTTTATTCCTTACTCTTCCTCTGCCTAAACCCTCCCTTTAGTCAAAAAGCTCTTTCCAGCTGAGCACTGGAAGAGCATCTGCATTCTCCTTCATACCCTGTCTCTCCTGGGCTTCCCATCTGTGAGGCGCTCCCCATCTTCTCTCCCCATTCACCTCCTCCCACCCCTCACTGCCCTATCGGAGTCCAGCGTCCTCAAAAAGTGAGCACAGTGGGGAGAGCACGGGTGGGAGTTACATGAATGGGGCCTCGTCCTGGCTCTGTCACAGGCTCCCTGTGGGAACTGGAAGGTAGCATTTAAACTCTCTGGGCCTCAATTTCTTGATCAACTGAGTGTTGGGCTCCATCGGAAACTTTCAAATGTATTAACTATTGTTTCAAGCAGCAGACCCCTTCTTCTATTTCAGTCTTTAGCTCACCACTTCCCAACCCGGCAAAAACACAGTCGCTCTTCTTGAAATAAAGGTAGGTGGCTTCGAGCCTGCTTTCCTACCTCTTGTCCACTTTGGCAATTCCTGGGGCACCTGAGGGATCTGCAGAACAAAGCAGGAAGATGTCAGGCTGACTTCAGTCACTCATACACAACCTCCACGATGTTTTATCACATCGGGCTAGGTCAAGCTCTATCATTTACTTAAACGTTCATTAAATGAACTCAGCATTTTTACTTAAATAAGGTCATTTTAAGAGGAAACTTGAAAACATCACTTTAAATGGAAAAACAGTATCACCTTCCATAAATAAAAATACTATACATACACATATCTATATTAGTTATTATATATCCATATTACACACATATATAATATACACACAGTATATACATTTTACATGTATAAACTATACATAATACACATACAGGAAACAAAACAACATTATTACGTTATTAACTTCCAGTGAGATATTTGCCTGCCAAAGCCAGCAGCCTACTCTCTCTGTGCTAAACCGCTGCAGAAGCCACGCCGAGGCATCGTCCTACTGAGGGGTGAAGGACAAGGGTATTTACACACCGCGTCCTACCAGTTTCTGATTCTGGGCTGCTGCTGCTTCGGGGTGATACTCATTTCCTGGCATGTCTGGCTTTCCTCAGTTCTGAAAAAAGTCCCCAGGCAAAGAGATGCAGAAACTGGCAGTTGGGAGTCAGCGGGGTATACTCAGGTGGTAAGACCCAGGGGGTTAGAGGAGACCCCTTCAGCAACCCCAATACCTCCATTTCCCCCTCAGTAAAAGGGCCGCATTCCTTGACCACTGAGGGCTCTGCTGACATTCGCGTCCTGCCATTGTCACAACGTGGTTCTTGCCTATAAGGCATTCAGAACCCTTGGCTCTCAGTCCTGATTCCTTTTCTCAAAAAAAAAAAAAATAAATAAAAATAAAAGGCCTACTCCTGCTACAGGGATATTTACACAACTAGAAAATAGTTTTGCTGAAAAATTGTCCTAATTCTCCACATTATCTACACTAGAAATCAGTCCTCACTATAATTTCCAATGCAAAAATATCACGGGAGCATTAATACAGCTTAAACAAACGATTTCTCTTTGAGTCTCTGCATCACTCAGCCATGAAATCCTAGACACCTTCCAGAAAGCTATGGCCCACAACACCCTGATCCCACTCAGAACACTATTTATAAGAATGCCCTGTGTGCAGTAGTCTTCAGAGGTGTTTTTCTTCTCAAATGTTCTTGAGGCTATGTAGATGGCATTTATGCAATTCAGAGAAAGGTGCCTCAACAGGGTTAGTCAGCAGGAAGTCCTCTGATGAAGCTTCTGTGATCTCGTTAAAAATAGGAAAGAGGATGTTTTGCATAAGTCATCACCATTGTGCAGTACGGAGAACTGACCTCTTTTTTCTTGGTTTCCACATCCTGTTATTTTTATCTAAAAACAGATGAAAACTTTGTCCCTGAATTTTTGGTCAAGCCCTTTGTTTCTGTGACCTGGGCTTTCTGGATCTGTTTGTTGCTGGGTTCCTTGGTTGGCTTCATTACCCCCCTGACATTTACAGTCTCAACTCTTGGCCCCCGGCTCAGGGTCTTTCCCTTTCTTCCTCTCTTCCAGGGGTTGCAAACTCCAGGGCCTACAGGGACCATGTAGTTAATATAAATTGTGAAGCTGGCTAGGTAGAGGGGGCCACGCATCCTGTGCACACCCCATCAGAAGGGAGAGCAGCTCGTACTCAGTTTCTCACAGATCGACTGACTTCTCCCAGGGCAGCCAGACACCCAGCTTTTTATGGAAACTTGCCCAATCTTTAAATGTTAGAGATAAATACCAGTATTCATTTTCAAAAGTAGAGTAGCTGTCAAACCATGAGCTTGTAGTGTGTGGCCTCTTCCCGTTTGGGAAATGTGTGTGTTACCAGTTATAAAGTGGGGTTCTACAAAATCTACATCCTTAGGTCTCAACCTTCCCTCTATTTCCAGTTCTTGACTTCTAATTTGGAAAGAGTACAGGATTAGGACTTTGGCTCTGCCTTTTGCAAGCCATGGAACTGTGGTTGAGTGGCTGCACCTCTCAGGGCCTCCGTTCCTCTCCTGTGAAACGTGGCACTTAGAGTCACTGATTTCGAAGGCTCCACGAAGCCCCACTAGCCTGTGCGCCTGACATATCTTCATCCTCATTCCCCGCTTTCTTTATGTCAAAGATTTGTTCCCCACTACAGTCAGTGCCCCAAACAAATATTTTCAGATTTTCTCAGCTTAGGAGTCAGCTTCATTTGTAAGTCTGCTTCTAGTCAATACCCACCCAATTCTATTGCTACAGCATCTCTTAACTCTCCCTTTTTTCCAGTGTTGACTGTTACCATCATTTCCTTACCAAACTGTTCGGCAGAAGGTAGGCATGAGCAACAGGAGGGGTGGGTGATAATGTAATGGTGTCTTGCAAGGCCCAGGTCCACTCCCCAGGGACCACCCAGGTCCAACTTCTAGGGACTAATCTTTGGCTAGAACGTCCTGATAAGAGGGAATTAAAATCCATCCAGAATTATCTGGTTTTTGACACCTGCACAGAATGTTAAAGCTTACCCTTCGTTTAACCTTTAGACTAATTATAATATAGTTACAATAAATTAGCATTGTGATTTTAACCACCCCTCACTCCCCGCCCCCGTGTTTTTTTCTGTGTGCATTATGGGTAAGGGCATGAGCAGAAAGGAATGAACCCATTCACACGTCAATCAAATGACCCAGGTTTATCTGTCACACGTGCAGGGCTGGCTCAGAGGCAACAAACGCTTCTGCGCCATGGTTTCTCTTGACTTGGCATGTTCTTCCCTTAGAACGTATCTTAATAAACTTTCCTTACTCTACCTCTTCATGTTTGCTGATGTGTAATTGATGTGTAATTTTTTACTGTATGGGCAAAAGGACCGAGCTGTTCTTCCAATAACAAAACCACTGTGTTTGCTTCCACCCCTATTTTAGCATCCCCATTGCCTCCCAGCGCTAGAACTCTTTCTCCAAAAACAACAACAACAAAATAATTATAAGAGCACTTTATTCAGAGCTTTTCCTTGGAAGAGAATTTACAATGGTCATTTATAATTCCCATTACTTATTACATCCAACACCAAGTTGCCTGCTGCACTTGGAAGTTACTGGGTTAACTCAGATGGTCATATTTAGTTTACTCATTGGGCATGAAGAGAGGGTCCGGTGGTGTGTGGCATGGTCAGAGGGCTCTCAAGTAGTCTATCAGGATGTCAGGCATTTGTACTCCAGGAGGAGCTGTAAACACTTAGGTAGTATCTCCAATATAAGGGTCTAATGCCTTATGGATAATAATGTTATCACCATCAGTTGAGGAAGAACTCCATTTTTTTCTCACATCCAAAAGTACAGAAAGTATTATCATCCAAGAAACAAACTGAGAAATTTTCCATTTATTCATGGACGCATTGAACACTGGAGGCAGGACAAAATTCTAGAGATTCAAAAACCTCTCACCTTTGTCTAATTTTCCAGTTGGTGAAGGGATGTAGTATTGGTTTCCTAGGACTGCTATAACTAATTACCACAAACTAGGTGCCTTAAAACAATAGAAACGTATGTTCTCACAGTTTTGGAAGGTAGGGAAGGATCCTTCCCCGTCTCTCTACTTCTGGTGATTGCTGGCAATCCTTTGCATTCTGTGGTTTATGGCAGCATAACTCCAATTTCTGCTTTCATCTTCACATGACAGTCTTCCTTCTACAAGAACAGTGGTTGGATTAGGGCTCACCCTAATTCAGTATGACCTCACCTTTACTTAATTACATATGCAAAGACACTATTTCCAAATAAGGTCATATTCACTGGTAAGAGGGATTAGGACTTGAACATTTTTGGGGGAGGGTCCAGGGGGAGACACAATTTAACCCAGTATAGTTGAAGCAAAGACTTTCCCCTACATGAATTACCCCTGTACAGTAGGCAAACCCTACTCTTTAGAAAATATCTTTACAAGTTGGTCATAGTATAGCTGCATAGTTAGGATGAACTTTACATATCTTTTGGTGCACCTTAGCTCTAACTGCAGGCATGAAAAGAGCAGGAGAAATCAAAATTGAATTTTTGATGAACAATCAGAGGAAAGTTGTTCTAAGGAATATGGAATTATACCTTAGCCACAATAAATGATCTGCTGGTGGAAATGTAATGGCTGTGTGCGATGTCAGAGGGATAGTGGATGAGGGGAGAGGGGTTGACACAGTGTGTGGGGTATAAATGATAAACATCTAAGTATTACTTTGTTTTGTGCACCTGAAATTAATAAAAAATAAATAAATAAATAAAAAATAAAAAAATAAATGATCTGCTACATGGAGACTCACTGAGCATTGAGGAAAAGATCTAGAGGGAAGACCTCAGCAATATAGTGATCTGAGCCATGAGATGCCTTATAAGTGAGAGAATATGCTTTAAAAATGCGGGAATCAATATGCTTTATTGGAAGGCAAGGAATGGCGGTGAAGGGCCCCAAGTGATGGACAGGACTAGCTGCCAGACCAAGGATAGAACTATTTATTCTGGCTACAAGGGGGAATTATGTGGCAGACAGTTCTGTCAGCCGGTGTGAATATCCACCTTAAAAAGTAAAGATGAGACGATCCTCAACTGACGTTAGTGGGCTCCATCTGAGTGTTTTCTAAAAGTCTCACAAGTTTATAGCTGAGAAAGAGACTATGGTCAAGAGATACTCTCGGCGTGGAACAAGATGAATTCTAAGAATGGGTCGGATAGGTCCTACGTCATTAAAGTGATGAAACCCAGGTTCGGAGACTTAAAAACGCAAATGGACCAGTCTAATAAAAATACCACAGTGCAATAAGATGAAATATGCCTCATGACTCTTGTGCCTACATTTTCCTGAGATGGTGTTCAGATCTTCTTCAGTGTTGAGGGCGAGACTGCTGATCATCTGAACATGCCAGTGACCATGAAGGGATAAAGTCTACAGAAGTCGGTGAAAAGTCTGAGACATTATTTTTGGAGCCAAATGCTTCTCCTGGAGACTCTTCCCAGGGCTGGCTTACAATAGTCATGGAGAAAAAAGTTGTGAAAAGAGTCAGTGAAAACAGCTGACAGGGAAAGTTGTTTCTTGGCAAGGAAGTTGTGGAGAAATGTTATATTTCTAGTTGAAAACAATCAAGCCATAATGTGGTTAAATGCATTTTTAAAGTTAATTTCTGAGAAGGCAATGTTCTCTTAATGAAAGACATTCTGTATCAGGACAGGACGCAAACACGGCTGGGAACTGAATAAGGTACAGTACGGCAATGCCTGATAACTACAAACAGGTTGGGTATGCCATAATGAAGGAACAAGTTGCCACGGAAACAAGCCACTAAAGGAAACACAGCCATCCCCAGAGCATACACAACATGAAAAGGAGGGAAGGGGCCAGACACATGCTAGACGGTCAGGAGATCTCAGAAGGGATAGTGAGGGTGGTATCCACGTTGGCTACCTGGCACTAGGAAGAAAGCCAAAGGCTGTCAAAAGCCAACAAAAAGGGGAGTAAAATTCAAAGCGTGTTCAGTATTTTGAATCATATGTTGGTTAATTCCTGCAAACACTGATTACTTTCTGAACGCCAGGCAGTAAGGCTACAGAGAGGAATGAGACATGGTTCTAGGTCTCCAGGAGCCCACCGTCCTTTATGGCTCTCTGGAGTAGCAAGACCTGAACACAATCCTTGAGTCTCACTTCTGGAAATCACCTCCACTCCCTTTGCCCTGCCACTCTTGTCCTATTCCAGGGGACCTGCCAGCTTTCCTTCTTGGAGGAGTAGCATCCTTGCCACCCTGCTTAGGATTCCAGCTCTTTCCAAACTGGTCTTGGCCACCAACCCCATCCCCGTGGTGGGTGCTTACACCTGCTGGCAGCCTCCTCTGCCCAGTATGTTTGTTCTGACCTCCCTCCACGGCCTCCTGCTGGGCTCTCTCCACACTTGCCTAGAAGGTCCAATTCATTTCACTGTCCTCATCCTCCTGGCCCAGCGCATCTTCTCCGCAGGTTCTTAAGCACAGTGCTAACCTTGGCTGGCTTATGTTCCTGGCTCTGGATTTTGCATGTGACCTTCAATAGGGATGGTACAGTGACTCACAGACAACACATCATTAGCTTTTCCCCAACCCCATTCCTCAGCATATCATGGAACAAAGCCTCCAGCTTCCTCCTGGGGAGCCTGGCAACACCTCCTTCTCCTCGGTCACCACTGCTGAACTTCCTGTTCAGGTCCCAGTTATTCTCTCCATTTCTTGGCATTCTCTCTGCAAAACTGCCCTTCTGTTATTACTGTGATCTCACCAATCTATTTTTAAATCTCCTGTGGCCTTTACAATCTCTCTGGTTCTCAATCATTTTTTTTCTTTTTCCCACAAACTAACTTCTCAGAGTAACTTTTTTTGTGTATGACATTGATATTATAATTATATTCTACTCATTACATGAATATTGTTTTATTGTTCACAAACTTTATTTGGTTCTTTTGACAATGCAGTAAAGTAAGTAGGGTGGCTAGTATCATTTCCATTTCATGGATCAAGAAATTGGGATTCAGAGAGGTTACGTGACTTTCCCCAGGCCACACACTGAGAAGTGATGAAAGCCCTCTTCTCATGCCAAGCTCTGGGCTCCTTGCCTGTCATGTGTCCTTTGGTGCACGAGGCACTGCCTTTTGGGCTTCTGAGTCTTTGCCCACACCATGCCTCACTCTTATTCTAAGGATGCTTCCTTTTTAGTGTAAAGCCTGTGTCCTTCAAAGAATTTCAATAAACAGAAACACCAACTCATTCTTTCATTTTCCCTTTCCTATTAGATCCAGTGGCATAAATATAGATTGTAGGATCCTACAATTAAGATTCAGGAAGCTGCATTTTTCCTTTGTTGCTGAAAGAGAGAGAGAGAGAGAAAGAGAGAGAGACAGAGAGAGACAGAGAGAGGGGGAGAGGAGGAGAGAGAGAAAGGGAAAAGAACAGAAGAGAAGAGAAAAGAAGGAAAGAAAAGCAGGAAAGGAAAGGATGAAAAATAAAACACAACAAGAAACTCCTTTTTTCAGGAACTCTTGAAATCTCAGCCCTTCCTGCATAGTACAAACGCCTACACTCCCAAGAAACCTGGTAACTTTTAGACCCCTTTCCCTGTAACCTTTTTATCATGAGCTCTCTGAGGGCTGCGTCTACATCTTCTTGATGTTCAGTAAACCTGGGCAAAGCCAGTAAATATTGATTGGCAGGGGTGCCGCGTGTTTTTTAGAATGGAGAAAACAAGCTGTCTTGTTACTAGAATTCCCAAGACTAGAGAATTATTTACAGTGAGTTGCCCATAAGATGTAAAGTAACTCAGAATATTGTAAACCACTTAAGAAAAGAACACAAACCTTGGGAAAGTGGGGGAGTGGAGAACAAACAACTCTCATGACGTCTGTCTGTAGTGCTGAGAGTTGTGTAGAAAGCTCCAGGCGTGTGGGAAAGACAGGGGCCGCTGAAATCAGCGTGTGCCCCCCCATCGCAGGGCAGTTCTTTCAGCAGCATCCTCACGGCTGCGGCTGCGCAGCTCAGTAAGGGGCCACAGCTACCAGGCCCGAGTTGGTGACAAGCCCAGTCAGATCTTGCTGAACAGGACCGGCACAAACACGAGGTGTGTGGGAGGCGGCTCTGACTGGCGTGTTTTTCTGCAGTCCCTTTGCAGGGGCCTGCAGTGACTCAGGGAAATGGAGCTGGCTGGAAAGCGTGCAGTCACTGTCATTTACCTATAGCTCACTCCTTTCCAGCTTCGTGCTGGTTGCTTCGTGTGCATTGATCTCATCTGAACCTCACAACAAACTTCTGATGGTGCTACTGCCCCCATTGACCCGTGAGGAGGAACCTGAGGCTCGCAGAGGTTAAGTCCAGGGTCTGCTGGGCAGAGAATGCTGGTGGCTGGGCTCCAAAACCTGTACCCCGTCTAAAAAATGCGCTCTCTTACCTCTTTCTGGCATCTGATAAGTTTCAAACCAATTTTATAGACTTTATTATCTCATGTGTGCCTCACAATAAGCCTATGACTAGACTGGGTGGATGCTATCACTTCTAGTGCAGGAAATTGAAGCTAAGAGAGGTTAAGTGACCTGCCTGAGGCCACACAGCTTAGAAAGGAGCAGAGGACGGTGAACAGCACAGGCCCTTGGACAGGATCTCGGGAGCCTGTTGACCACAGATCTCTGTGATCACGTCTCATGACCGTGAGCAGTCACTTGTTGGAGGTCCCATCCCACAGAGTTTCAGTGTGAGGAGTGGGTGGAGCGTACAAGTAGGTGACCTCAGTGGCAGTAAAGGTGGAGCCCGCAGGGTACAATGACTGGCACAGAGAGGTGATCCAGATGCTCTCGTTCAATTAACAAATGAATGTGATTCAAGAAAATGCTCAGTTATAACAACTCGGCATAACAAAACTGTTCCCATAACCAGCTCGGATTCTGATGGTGTTTTCACAGTGACAATTGCTGCGTCCTAGTCTCTGCCCATTTCACAGTCCCTCTCTGATCATCAGAAGGACTTGGTTTTTTAACTTTGGGAAGAGAGCTGAGAGGCACTGCAGCTGGCCGTGTGAACCTGTTTTATTGTCATTAGGAGATATTCAGTTTTCAACTCCCTCTCGCCATCTTTCTTTCAAACTTTCCAACCATTTAAACCCCCAAATCCCTCTCTTACATTAACCGACTTATTTGAAAATAGTTATGTGTGCCTTTTATTTTTTTTAAAGTTTTGGATTTTTTATTGTGGTAAAATACACATACAACATAAAATTTACTGGTGTAACCATTTTAAAGTAGCTTTTCACACATTCACAATGTTGTGCAACCTTCACCACTCTCTAATTTCCAAACACTTTTTATTATCTTACAAAGAAATCCCATACCCATTAAGCAGTCACTCCCCATTTCTCTCTTCCCTGAGTCCCTGGCAACTAGCAGTCTGCTCTCTGTCTCTATGGGTTTACCAATTCTGGATAGTTCATATAACTGAAATCATGCAATACGAGGTCTTGTGTCTGGCTTCTTTTGCTTAGCATGTTTCCAAGGTTCATTCGTATTGCAGTATGTATCCAATTCCTTTTCATAGTTAAATAATATTCCATTATATGGATGTACAGGAATCCCCCACTTCTTGAAAGGTCGCGTTTGGCCACTTCACTTTTAAAATGACCTCCATTAGTACCTGTTTTCACTAACCAAAAGAAAACTGAAGAGGATTTTTCCTTTTACCAAAAAAAAAGTGATGAGCAAAAATCACATTCAGTGTTGTTTGCAGTGAGCTATTGTAGAGGCAACACGCACTTTCAGCAGCAAGACTGGCACTGCTTTTACTGTATGTTAGTGCTATTCTAGGTTTGATGCGTTATTTGGTATAATTTGGTAGGGTTTTTTTTGAGTCTGGGAACACTCAAAAGATTTTCCATATAAATTAATGGTCATTGCTTCTTCAGTCTATGCCATTTAAGCTGATGAAAGTTTTCATAGGAACGCTCTCCTTTTGGATAGCAGGGGAAACGGATCACATTTTATTTTGCATTCCACGGCTGGTGGACATTCGAGTTGTTTCCACCTTTTGGTTATTATGAATAATGCTACTATAAATATCTGTGTATAAAGTTTTGTTTGAACATCTATTGTCAGTTATTTGTAAAATAAACACCATGACCAATACAAGTATTCCTTCTGGATGTGGGGCCGACTATAACTGCAATGTGACACAAGAGCTGCAGGAGCTACAAGAAACTTTAGGGGGAAGGGCAGAGGAAAAGAGGTAAGCAAAGAAGACCCAGAAGAGGTCACTGGAGTTACAGAGGGACCTTTAGTTGGCTTCCTTCCTCTCTGCTCCATAGCAGCCTGCCACTGCCACAGTCTTTACCACCCTGTACTGAAACCACTGATTTCCTCGTCTGTCTTAGGGACTTTGAGCTGGTCCTTCATTGCTATATTCCTGGCACCTAGCTCAGTGCCTGGCACATGTCACCAAAAGACACCAAAGATTTCTGCAGTTATAGGACTGAATGTATTCTCTCCTATTTTATAGCTCAAGCCACAGAGGAGAGCTTTGGACCATGTGCCCAGAGGCTGGTGTTGCAGTCTGCCCTTCCTGTGACCTTGATTTCTTCCCCATTCTCTGTTCCTCATTTTCCTTACTTGAATAAAAGACCCGGAGCTCTTCCCTGGTGAGGTTTAAGAAAAAGAATCTCTCTCTTTCTCGCTCTATCCCCCCCCCCCTTTTTCTCCCTCTCTCTTCTCTTTCCCTCACCAGCTACTTCAAACTTCATTACCTTACTCACACTTCCAGGCCCTTGCCCTCTGCATCCGCAGCCACACATACTTCTCTGCAGGAAGACTCTTCCTGCTCTCCTTTGCCTGGTTATCTTCTAGTCATTCTTCAGGTCTCACCTCCTCTGGGAAGCCCTCCCCGACCATTCCCCAAATCATCAACTCTTTTCTCTCAGGTTTTCATTTTATTGTATATCTCTTCTTTGTAGCACTTGAAGTAGATACACATTTAGGCAGATTTGTGATTGTTTGATAAATATCTGTTTTTCCCAGGCAGGTAGGGATCACATCAACTTTTGTTCACAATTTTGTCTCTGGTGCCAATACCTGGCACATAATAAGCATTCAATAAACATTAGCTGTACAAGGGCATGACTAGTGGGGAATAGTGGAGTCAGTGGTGGAGCCCAGGACCACATAGCCTCTGGGCTTCCATTTCATCATCTCTTCTATGTGGGGCTCAAAGACATTTCTGGCCTCAAACCTATGATCCTCTCACTTCCTGTGTGAATGAAATTTAAGTCTTATCCATATTTGAATGTAATAAAGACTTCATCCAGCAAATCACTCTCTCTCTCTCTCCTAACACAAGTTTGAGGCATAAACACCCACGATTTAAGCTTGGTTTCTGTGAAAATAAAATTTCGAAACATTTGTGACTTGGGAAGAATTAGTTGCAGAAATATTTTAATTCCATCTACTACTGACATCTCATTCCTCAATAATTAACACAATACTATATTTTATGAGACTGAAAGACTTATGTTTAGTTGGTTCGTGCAATTTGAAAAGAAAACGGCAAGGATTTTTTACTCTAGTGGTTTCACAGTTGACTGGGGCATAGAGGATGTGCTTTCCTGCACCTAGGAGGGAAATAATGTGATAATTTTTAAATCAAGGAAACAATAAAAGTAAATAGGAAGGTAATAGTCAATCAATCACCCTAGAACCTCTTTTGCAGAAAGGTTTGTTGTGTCTTTTGGCTTGAGTTTTAATTTTGTAATTGTAGTGATGAGCAACAATGGGCATAAACTGTGACCCAGAGGGGACTGACCATTCCTAAGATGGCGTTAGATGGCTTCATGCTGCCTCCACGTAGAAGAATACAGCAGGCCAGCACAAAGGAATGCCAGTAGCTGACGTTGATGGAGGGCTTACTTTGTGCTCAGCACAGTGTTAAGTACTTATGCCTTATCCTATTTAACTCTCCCCCAAACTCTAGGTGGTATTTTTATTCTCCCATTTTACAGATGGAACATATGAGGGTGGGAAAATTTAAGTAATTTGCCCAAGTTACAAAGGTGGTGACAGAAGCATGTTTTGAATCCAGTCAATTTGACTTGAGTCCCTGCTCTTGAGTGCCTCCCTACACAGCCAATGACACCTCCTTCTTGAGAAGATGAAGATGTGGGGATTTAGAGCAGAGCTGTGACTTGCAGGAGCCACACAAATGGTGCAAATGGTGCAGAGCTGGGCTGACATCGGGTTTCTGGAGTCAACCCCACTCTGCATGATGCAGGGTGTCCCATGGCAAGAGGCACTGATGGATGTAAGAAAGCCCCGGACTAGACTTGACACTGCTTCAAGTTCATTTCCTCAATGGCTGGAGGGGCCAACTGCTACCAGGCTCCCACTGGTCCCTGGCACTGACTCAGCAGCAGAGGGACACACATCTAGAGAATCAGCCCACTCAGAGGCCATTTGCCTCTGAGTCAATCCCACCCACCACTCGCCAGCCCACAGTTCCAACCTGAGTTCTTGACTTAAGATGTAAGGGGGAAAACAACAAATCTGGATTCAATTCTCTTAAATAAAATGCATAAAAGAAGACAACTCATGCTTCAGGCTTCTCTAAGAAAAGCATCCTTACCTGAATGCCAGATTTCTTAGAAAGAATTGAATCAATTTCATGAGAACTGACATCGATTTCAGAAAATCCTGTCTTCTGCTCTTCCTGTGTTACAGAGATCACTAGTTAGAGAAAGTTTTCCAGCAAGTCTATTGAGACGAGGTGATGCACTTTCACCGGCATTGTCTTGGGTGGTTCAGAAACCGTTTACTGAAAATCTCCATACATCTTGGAGACCCTCTTCCACGTTGTCCTTTACAATATCTGGGATCTGAGAAGTTACAGATAATGTACCTCTCTGTGCCTCCGTTTCACCATGTGTAAAATGGGGGTCATCACCTCCTGGTATTGTTGGAAGAATGACATGAACTAATTCTTGTAAAGTAGGTAGGGGCTTCATAGTGGTCATCTCTTAATGACTCTTAGCTGCTATGACTTTTTTCCCCTGTGCTCTAATGATGATCACCATTCAAGAGTGAGTTCTTTTGAAAGTCTTGAATTCACTAGAGTGATCAAGTGGAGTGACATGCACCAGGATTAACATCTGAGTCACCTGCTGACCAGCTGAGTGGCTTTGGGCAATTACTTAACTTCTCTTAGCCTTTGTTTTCTTGTCTCATCAGAATAATAATAGTACCTATCTCATAGGGCTGCAGAGAGCATTAAATGAGTGTCTGTACAGAGCTTAACGCTAGTCTAGATACCTAATAAATGTTATATTAAGAATCCATTGAGCACATTTATAGGTTTCATTAAAGAAAATGGTGAAGGTTCTGCATTCTTGTGGAGCCTACATCCTGTTCTAAGCAATTCTTGGAAAAGTCCTGTTAATGCATCTTTACTGCAACAGCTTGTTATGTAAACCCCCATTATCCCACAGAGCCACAAGGGCCAGTCCCTGGTGAACCTCTATGGTTAATGACCCTGGCTGAAGCTGACCTGTACCTTTGTTGTACCATTCCCCTTCCTAAAATGTATTTCTTTTGCTCTTCTGCCAGGCCTGGGTATCATCATAAAGCAAGATTTAAAAATTTTTTCCTTCAGAAAACCTTTCCAAATTCACACATTTTCCTCTAAATCCTCTCAGCCATGATACATTATAGCAGTCCCCCTTTGTCCTTGGAAGATATGTTCCAAGAACCCCAGTGGATGCCAGAAATGTCAGATAGTACCGAATCCTATATATGCTATGTTTTTTCCTATAGACACACACATATGACAATGTTTAATTTATAAATTAGGCACAGTAGGAGATTAACAACAGTAACTAATAATAAAATAGAACAATTATAACAACATACTGTAATAAAAGTTATGTGAATGTGGTGGCATTATTAAATAAAATAAGGGTTACTTAAACATAAGCACTGCGGTAGTACAACAATTAATCTGATAACCATGATGGTTGACTAATGGGTGGGGAGCATATACAGCATGGAGATGACGGACAAAGGAATGATTCATGCCCAGGAAGGACAGAGAAAGATGGTACACGATTTCATCATGCCACTCAGATATTGCACAATCTAAACCTTATGAATTGTCTATTTCTGGAATTTTTCATTTAGTATTTTTATTTTGCTGTTGACCATGCATAACTGATACCACAGAAAGTGAAGCTGTGGATGGGAGGGAGGGGTGGCGGTGTTCCTGTAATCTCAATTCACTAAGCCCATTATAAAATTCTACCCTGTGTAAACCATTGTGCTGGTGTGGTTTGGGGCACAAGCTATTAAGAAATTGCCCCTGCCCTCAAGGAATTTACAATTATAATGCAGTTACAACTATTTTTTTGTAATAAGTACCAGGGGTGCCAAAAAAGTACACATTTTAAGAGATGTTATCTATGTATTACTTTTCGAAGTTGAATTTAATGAATTACGGTAGCAATGTGTAGTATGACGTTCGTTCAAAAGATGGCGCTAATCCAATGAATTCATCATTCATTGTATTACAATTTTAATAGTTTTTTTCCTTTCTTAAAAAGTGTATACATTTTTTTGACACTCTATATAATAGTTATTTTATCATGTTAGATTATTTGTATAGGTGAGATAAAACACAGGCAAATGTATTTCAAAACTGGTCATTTATATTTTTACAATCTCCTGACACACTATGGATAGCTCCTAAAACAAATGCAGTCCTGACTCCTGAAGACAAACAATGATTTGCTCTACTGTTTATTTTCATTCATGAATTATTTCTCTTCATCATCATCATCATCATCTTCTATTCCTAAGATTAATTCACTCCTTCAAAAAGGTTTCATCAAGCACTTCTCTGTTCCACTCACTGCATTTGAGGGAGAGTGGCAGCCAATAGTAAGGGGTGTGGTTCCATGTTCCATAAACAGTAGATGTTTAATAAACAATAGGTCCACTGATTTTTTTTTTATGTTTTTTTTTTTTTTTAGATTTTATTGGGGAAGGGGACAGGACTTTATTGGGGAACAGTGTGTACTTCCAGGACTTTTTTCCAAGTCAAGTTGTTGTCCTTTCAATCTTAGTTGTGGAGGGTGCCGTTCAGCTTCAAGTTGTTGTCCTTCAGTCTTAGTTGTGGAGGGCACAGCTCAGCTCCAGGTCCAGTTGCCGTTGCTAGTTACAGGGGGCACAGCCCACCATCCCTTGCGGGAGTCGAGGAATTGAACAGGCAACCTTGTGGTTGAGAGCCCGCGCTCTAACCAACTGAGCCATCTGAGATCTCAGCAGCAGCTCAAGGTGCCAGTGTTCAATCTTAGTTGCAGGGGGCGCTGCCCACCATCCCTTGCGGGACTCGAGGAATTGAACTGGCAACCTTGTGGTTGAGAGCCCACTGGCCCATGTGGGAATCAAACCGGCAGCCTTTGGAGTTAGGAGCACGGAGCTCTAACCGCCTGAGCCACCGGGCCAGCCCAATTTTTATTTTTTAACTTGTCCACAAATATTCTCCAAAAAGAAGGAAAGGGAGAAAGTGGGTCTGACAAAAAGAAATTGAATTAACCTATTTAGGTTTTCAGGGGGTAGATGGAAAAACAAGGAAAGTAAGAGAGGAAAAGCTAGTGTGGGAGAAGGGCCATGAGAAGAGGACAAATCTGACCTTCCATTGGTGGAAAGCCAGAGGTTTTACATGTATTATCTCAATGAATCCTGTCAATGAAACTCTGCAAAGGAGGTGTTATTTAGAACCACTTTGTCAATAGAGAAACTGAGACTCAGGAAAATCAAGAAGTATCATGTGCAACTGGTTCCAAAGCAGCTTTTGTGACTTTAAAGCCTGCGACAGGCCCCATGATCTTTCCCCTGTAGGATGCTGCCTCATGTACAGTGGGCAAGCAGAGGGCAGAGGAAACACTGAGAGAAGAGGGTCCCAGGTGTAGCTGGCAGATGCTGATATGGGGAACTGCTGGACCTACAGGTGGCATCTGAGAGCCAGGCTCCACCCATTCCACATATTTCAGCTGGTGCTCCTGCTCAGACTGCTTATTTGGTGCCAGGCCCCTGGACCACTATGTCCACTGACCTCAGAGCCCTCTCTGGACCCACGCTACACTCTCATCCTACGCCCGCTCTCCCTCTGCCCTTCCAGTCTTGGCTTCCGTATTTCTGGAGCTGCCAAAGGAGCTGGCACTACCAAGCCTGGTGAGCTTCCCCACAGAAAGAGAAGAGTCAAGACTTTGGCAGTCTCTGGGTAGCACACCATTTATTAATTCATCACATGGCTGTTTGCACAGTAATCTTCGCTAGCACGTGCTGACCATACAGTACGGGCTTTGAAACCCTATAGCACACTCATGGATTAGGTTGATACTATTATCATTCTCGTCTTATAAATGAAGAAACTGAGGCTTAAGGAGACCAATTAAACTGCACAACGAAAAGGAGCTCAGCCTCATTAGCACTTGGGAAAATGTAAATTAAAACTCCAATAAGATGCCTTTTCTATTAAACAGATTGGCAAAAGTAATTAATTGGACAATAGCTAATGTTGATGAGAATGTGGAGCAATGGCAAGTCTTACACTATGTTATTGAGGGCATAACTTTCCACTTAGGAGAACAATTTGCCAGTAGCAAAGTAAGAGAAGAATGTGTACATTTTAGGACCCACCATTCTCACTCCTCTCTACTGAGGTCGGTTACCTTAGAGAGACTCTCATGATGTATACACAGAACCCTGTACAAAAATGCTTCCTGTAGCATTGTTTGTGACAACAGGACGATGCAAACAATCTAAATGCCTATCAACAGGAAAATACTAGGTAAATAGGTTGTGTATGTGTGGGGACAGAGCCCCAGAGAGCAGTTTCTAGGCTCTCGGCCTCACGTGGAAAGGTGCTGGCCCAGGTAGTAGATGGCCGTCAGCTGTGGCTAGTTGGCCATTGGCCACTAATATAACTGCCCATGGCTTTGCTAGCAGAAAAGTGGGGGCTAGCAAGAAGATGGGGGCTGAGCCTGCAAGCGGTGCAGTGAGGGTTGCAAACAGTGTGGCTCCTGCTTCCTGTGTCTCCAGCCCAGCCGCCAGCGAGAATATAGTGGTATGACCCTACCTATGGCTCCGTGGGTGTTCCTTTTTGGCCTAGCCATATCCTGTGTTCTTATGTGGGGAGCGGGACTAGAGACCCTGCAGGCCGCCCTGCACGACAGTATGGTTATAGGATGGAAGATTATGTAGCAATAACATGGTTAATGAAAGTGAGACCTATCAAAACATCTCCCAAACACCTTTACTGCAAAAAACCAGGAATCGAAACAATACATACTAAACAGCAACAAACTAACAAAAAAAACAATACACACGATATAATACTTTTATAAGATTTAACCACAGAAAACATAGTGCTTAGACATATGTACATATATAGCAAAGGTTTAAAAGATGTCATGGGACTGAAACACCAGATTCAGGACACTGGTTCCCCTGGGGGAGGAAGAGGAAAAGAAAAAGGAGAGGACAATAGGGCACTTCAACTGGATTGCTAAAGTTTTATTTCTTAAATAGGATGATAGGTACCTAGGTATGATTATGGTTTGTTTTGTTTTGTTTTTTGCTTTTTGTATGTTGTAATAAGTTCACAATATATTTTAATTTTAAAAATGACTCAAGGCCTCATGGCTAGTAAATAAAAGTTTAGATCTCACACTTTTTTTCTTCCCAGTACGTCACACTGCCCATCGGAGGCAGGAGGCAAGGAAAGATGAATATAGAGAAGGAAGGCTATTCATTACCTCTATTCTTTGTGCAGACCTTGAAAATGGAATTGTCTTGTTACGAAGGGATTTTACTCTGTATTTCAGTGGAAATCCCAAAAACATGGTAAAAATATTAATCGCTTGAGTCATGTTTTCCTATCACCTTATATTGTTATTTAGAACTATGTTTCTGCAAAATATTTGCCACAAAGCCTAATAAAAGCAGGAAAGGGGGCCTTTTAATCATTTCAAATGACTTTGTTGATGCAGAATCTTATAGCTATTTCATTCTCCCAAATAGATCTATCAAACTGGTAGTCAATCTGTATTCTTCATTTAAAACACCCTAACCACAAAATTTATTCCTATTTTTGTTGAGAATGCTCATTAACTTCATCTATATCAATCCAGGAACTTAGAAGGAATTCCTTCACCTCCTCCTTTATTTAGAAATGAAATACCCATTGAATGCCTATCGATTGCCCGGCACTAAGCTAAATGCTAGGGAAAGAACAGTGAACCAGACAGGCCCTCCCCTGCATGAGCTTGCAGTTTGCTGGAGGAGACAGACAAGTCAAGTCGGTAATTATCATGCGTTAAGATATGGTAGTGTGATGGGGTACAGGGGGCGCCGTACTGTGAAGGAACATAAAAGTGGGACCTAACCCTGTCGTGTTGGGTCTGGGAAGCCTCTGGGAGGGAGTGATATTTCAGTTAAATACTAAAGGATGAGTGAGACTTGGCTTCTAAAGAAGAAAGTGGCTTATTATTTTTCCTCCAGAGGATTCAGTCATCTTACTGTGAAGTTTCTATTGTCAACCAAGGAGGAGAAAAGTAAAAGTCATAAAATATTTTAAGATATCTCTTACCTGAGAAAAAAAGACCAGTGGTTCTTCTTTAGATGTAGTTCACTGTCCTGTTTTCTGTGTGTTCAATACAAATTACAATTGCGTAAACTGGATTCCTACTACCCTTTGTGAAATGTGTGAATATACCCCCGATCTAAGTAAGTCAGGGGCAGATATACCTGCAATGAGAGCATAATTGTCCTGAGTTTCACTTGATCCACATTTTAAAAATCCCTCTTGATCTGGTTACCCAGGAGAAGAAATATAAGCTCAGCTTCTCTGCATACACAGAAGGATCCCAGTACAGACCAGAAAGCACAGAAAAGAGGATATCACTGCAACATTTTTCAGCCACGCTGATTCCATTTAATTCCTTCAAATCCTGCACTTGTCAGTGTGATTGGATAATTTGCCTTGGAGTTATATTAAGGTTGGGTATCTAATTTGACGACATGGAGTTTGCTGAGGGACCTGATTTCCAGGAGTTACTGAAGCAGATGTCACACAGGAAATTATGCTTTTGAATCACAACCAACCTCCCAGAGTCCCAATCCTACTAGTTAGAAGACACATGTAATTCAAATAACAAGATATAGAATGAAGATCTAAATGTTTATTATTTATAATAGAACGTAAAATCAGAGTTTGCTATTTTAAACAAATGTAGCCATTGAAAAAAAACTTTAACCGAAAGAGTGATTTTTAAAAATTCAAAGAAATCTAGCACAAGCAAAAATGACATTTTAAAGTATCATCAATGAATTTTCACAAAGACTTTCCACCACAATAATATTCATTTATATCCTCAATCTCACACAGCCGCAAAGTCACAGTGAGAACGACAGCAATTGCTTCTGAAAGGAAATCAAAGAGGCCTGGAGTGATTATTTTTTCAAAAGGATCTTGGGGAATTGAAGTAAGGCCTGCTTCTCCATGGCTGACAACGTTTAACTGTGATGGGAACAGCAACATCTTTTTCTCTGACTTTGATTTTGCCCAGAATAAAAGGAACTCGGTGTAACATTCTAACAAACAGATGCAGAACTCAAGCCTAACCTTCAAGAAATGCTATAATCAAAGTAAACACTAATCCTGCTCCTGCAAATGCTGTGAAAAGCATGTTAGAGCATTCGATAGAATTTCTTCCGCTTGCTAATCTTCCTTTGAATTTTTAACACAATCTTCCTGGTTTGCAAGAATAATTCCAATAATCAGGAAACGACAAAGAAGCTGAAACTTGTGGCTATAGAATAAAGGCTCACAACTCTCATTAATGAAAAAGAAAGCACAGCACACGGTGCACAAAGCCTTGTTATTCAGGTCATGGAGTTTATGGAGGAAAACATAGGTTATCGTAATGTGAAAATGTGCAATGCCTAACGGGGTATGTATAACACGAGTCCTCTAACAAACAGTGCCTCTAATTAACACAAGCATCTATCCATCATGTGAGCCTTTTATGTAAGCTTTTTGCAGATTGCTCTGCAAACGCCTGAAAATGTATCCCAGATTTAAAAAAAACTTGGAGCCCATTGACATTGCAAAACTGACAAAGCATATAGATTTCATGAAGTCAGTGGAAGTGAAGTTCCAGAGATGCTTAAATCCCAACAAAGCCTCTGTCAAATAGGCATCTGGCAGAGCAGAACCAGAAAACACTTAAAAAGAAAAAGAAAAAGAAAATTAGCAAGGAAGAAGATAACAGGTACTTCAAGAAAGAAAGAAGTCTATGTCAAAATTCTAAGAGAAAACTGATGAAACACTCAAAAACGACCACATCTATAATATTATTCCAAAAATCAAGTGTGAAATAAAGTACACCAAATACTATTCAATAATTTTCCTGAAAAATTATCCCCAAAAGCTACATTTGATTCATTTTTCATTCATTCTAAGTTCTAGAATACAATTGCTTTTACAATATGAAAATTCATTTTTCCAGATAAATTATTGATCAATTTATAAATTTTGACCATGAAATTGTACTCCCTGTTTTAAGCAGTGCCAGCTTTCCTCAGTAACAAGTCTCTCTGTGTTGCCAGCCTATTGCCTCTTGTGCATATTTGATTCTCCAAGGCTCTTGTTGAATGTTTCCTAACATCTCAGAGAATAAATTTGGAGGTTCATCTAAGTGTTGCTCTGTGTCATGAGGTCTTTTATCAGTCGTCCCTTAGCTAAACTGTACTTGAGTCTTATGTCACTTAGAAGCCTTTGACCTTTACTCTGGACTCTCCAAATGCTTATAAAGAGAGAGATGCTATATTTATACGTTGTCATGAAGCAATACTTTCTTTGTCCATTATCCCTTACCAACAGCACCCAGATCAGGGGTGGGTCTATTTCCTGGTCCCAGCTGTAGAGTCTTCTTTTGTCCCTCTTGATTTCAGTGTGAAGACTTCTCCCTTATAAGGTTCACGCTCCACGGGGGTAGGTGTGCAAGTCTGAAAAAGAACATTTCATTTTCCTCTTGTGGTTTGTTTATTGACTTCTTGAATTCAAAGCTAAGTGCTGCTTCCTTAATGAAGTGTTAGAGCAAAAAAGAATCTTGTGAATTTATCATGTGCTTCTCACCTCCTTGCCCTTCTCCTGAAATTCTCAGCAACGTCAGGTACCTACGTTGCCCCACTCTGCTGATATTAATCTGTGTCAGACAAAGGCCCAGGGAAAACTTGCGAAGGATTATTCTTTCCATTATAACTTTCACTGGGGCCTGGGACATATCCTCGCACCTTCAGAGTTCTATTACCATCTTGTCTTTTCAAACATTCTAGACATCTGTATTCCCAAAGTGCTTTGTTGTACCTTCCCTAAGACTCTCATCGTTTTGGTTCAGATTCTAGCAATCTTTTTTTCTTATTTGCCTGATTGCTGCTGTGTGTAACAGGCCTTCCACAGAATCTCACATCTCTAACCATTACTCTCTGGTGACCAGCTGTGCTGCAGAACTCTCCACTGGACTCAGGTAGAATTAATTCAACGCCTGAAGAGAGTTTTGATATCTGGACTTTATAAACAGAAGAATTCACAAGAAGCAATGAAACCATACTGTTTGTAAACATGCACACAAATTCACTGAGAAGTCAAGAAGCAACAAATCACAGTGATTAAGGGTGTGGGCTCTGGAACCAGGTTACCGGGCTTCAGTTCCCTTAGTTGTAAACCTGGGAATAATAACAGCACCTACCTCACAGGGTGGTTGTGAGGATTAAATGATGAGAGGATTACATATGAACGAAGCATTTAGAATAATGCCTAACATATAACAAGCTCTTTACAACTAAATAAATACACACACACAGACACACACATACACACACACACACACACACACAAAGAACAAATTATCGTGGGTTTTATTTTGACCACCCAAACTAACATAGTGTAGTAATCAATAATGTGAGCTTTGGGGTAACACAGGTCCCAGGCTAGTTTGAATTCTAGCCGTGCCATTTACTAGGTGTAGGCAACTGGCGAGCTAATAAACCCCTCAGAGCCTACTCACTCATCTGTGAAATGGAAGGAATAAAACCCCTCTCCCAGATGCCTGTGATTTCCAGATACAAAGCACTTTCTTCCCTCATTCCCCCAGGCACAGAGGATAAAGCAAAGAAAAAGACAGAAACTGTCCCTCTAGCTATGGAACTGGAAGCACAGCCTCGGGCACACACTGTGCACTCAGTCAGGGGGAGAGGACCCCTGCCCTCTGCTCAGGAGTCTGAGCTTCAGTCCACTTTCCGTGTCTGATTAGATACTTTGCAGAACTTCCACTCTTGTTCACTATCGACTCAGTCCTTTTCTTCACCCTGGAACCTGTCATCATCTTGAGGAGCATTGATACCGAGAAATGAAGTGCCAGACTCCCATTTCTGCTCCCCAGCCCCTGGACATTGTGGTTACCTGGAACCAACCCACCCCTGAAACTTTAAACTCATTTAATGCCCCACTCTATGACCACATCCTCGCTTTCAGGTCTTTGGTCTCTGTTTTTTCCTCTCTTGGTTTACTTTTCAAGCCAGCCTACGTGATGTATTTTTCAAACCTAGGGTGACCATATAATTTATCATCCAAACTAGGACACTTCTAAGAGTGTAAAGGGTACTAAATATAATTAACAGGCATAATCCAGGACTGGCCAAGCAAACCAGGATATATTTTCACCTTCCTTCAACCCCACTCTTGCCTACAGTCTAAAGGGTCTTGCCTTTCTCTCTTTTCTTTTTGGTGTTTGCACTCAGCCAAAACCTGTGGCATATTACAGTTCAATCAACAGAGTTTTCCGCAGCCACTTTCTCAAGTACATGACGCAGACCAGGTAGGTCAGCGTCCTGCCTTTGTCTTTCTACCAGGGCCATGTCTTTGACCATGGGGAATGCCCACCCTCCTTTTTACCTGAATATCTCCGATTTATCTTCTATTAATATAACTCTTCCCAGGCAGTCATCAGTCCTGGAAGCTTTAGCCCTCCCTGCCACCTCCACTATCCTACTTACAACAGTTTTCCGTTAACTATCTGTTCACTTGTCTGTCTCCTCCAGCAGACGCGGGGCCAGTGCACTGCTTTATTTCTCCATAACAAGTACTCAATAAATAGCTGATTAATTCCTACTAAGGATGTGATGGGGAGGAGATCCCCATCTGAGCTTTCTCTCCTCTTTGGATGGGTTGTCCAGGCGTGGGCTGACTCATCAACTTTAGTTTTGCTGCACCATTCATTTGTTCTCCATGCCTCCGCACCTTCTCTTTGGCTGGCTGCTTCCTATAGGCAGGTTATCTAAGAACCTCTTTTTGGCTACTTAGTCACCAAATTAGCAATGCCATCAGATACCTCTTAGCCTGGCTGGTCACTTTGGTTACACTGCCCATCAAATGTCTCTGACCTGACTGGCCACGTCTCATCTGCACATGGTCCTTTTCTGCCTCTGGGGCTCTAGGTGGGCGGGGGCTGGTTTCCCGCCAGAATGGCCATGGGACTCTTGACCACACTGTAGCCTCAGAAATAAGCCAGCCCTCTCCAGGGAGTCTTCTGCTGTCCCATACTTCATAATCCTCCCCTTTGATAGATAAATTGACAGAAATCAAAGGCCATGTAACTTCTGGGCTCAAGCTTCCCAGTACTCTTAAACTTGTAATATTCCCTTATCCTTACAGGTGGGTTACATAAGCTCTTTAATACTAGACTCGCATCTTGTCCACCTTTGTACTGCCTATGCCCCGGCATTGCACTCGATATATATTTTAGAACCTCAATAGATGTTCACCATGACAAAATGGAAAGGTGACAGCCCTTGTCCTGCAGAATCTTAAGCCATCACTATGTTACTCAGAAGTTCGGTTGCACATTTGTTTTCTAAATTGACTTAACCTACAACTCTGAGGAAAAGTAGTCTTGCTACTTCTCTCCAGTGACAATGACAAATCTCCATCTGAAGTAGAAAGTGCCCAGCGCTGTCATCAGCGCCAGCATCTGGCAGGACCAGTGCTTAGGATATTCGTAGGTACTCGTAGGTTATTCAAGTGGTTGGAGCCAAAAGAAAGTGGGCTTCTTTCCCTGGGTCCCAGTTGAGTACAGTAGTAACAGGGACTCCACTCCCAGTGTCCCAGCTAAATATACACCTATCCTTAGAGGACATTGATGCAGCACAAAACACACTGAAAGACCAGGATGAAGCATTAGAGGGTGCTGGTAGAATAAAGTAAGCAGGTTGCTTTCTCTTCTTGCCTTCTCGTCTCCATGTTCTGGTTTTCTTCCTACCTCACCGGTCGGCTTTCTCAAGCTCTTTTGCTGGTTCCTTCCCTCCTCCTCTCCTCAATCTTTGAAGGTTGATAGCCTCAGAGCTCTATCTCAAGTGCCCTTTCTTCTCCATCTACAGTCTACTTGGTGGCCTCAGACTCATGGTTTTAAATCCATATGCCATAATTTCTAAATTTTATGCCAGCAATGATCTCTCTTAATGTCCGGATTCTTTTATCCAAGTGGTAACTGACCTTATTACAGAGACGTGTTATAAGGATCTCAAATAGAACTACAACTTAAGCACCACAAACTGTAGTTGAAACAGAAATAGGATTTAAGCTGTTTGAGTCCAATGATTGCTATTTTATTTATGTCTGTAACTCCAGGACCTAAATTATTGCCTGGTACTCAACAAACATCTGTTAAATGAAAGATTTCTTGACTGTATGACTTCCCAGAACTTTGTATATGATATTGGGCAATAGAATCACCTGAGGGCAGCATTATCTAAAATTATTTGACGGCTTTCTCAAGGAGCACCTCAAGAGACTGGTGTCCTAAGAATTTGAAAAGACCACGTTTGAAAAGCTGGTCTGGGTTGTGGCATCTTTGCCCTCCAGTACAGACTGGTCAAAATTAGGTGATTTCACCGCATTAACAGTTCTCTCTATCTTGATGATATCACAATCAAATAAAATGGCTTGTGGGTAAAATAATGTGAGAAGCTCTCCTAAGTAATATGGGAAACACAGATGGCACCTTGCCTAGTAGGATGTTGTAGTTTACTTTGGTAAATGAGTTCAAAATGTGTTCACAGTATTTAATAATGATTGTCATTGTGATGAGTTATAGAAAGACAATAGTGAGAATTATGTCATAATATACAGTGCTATGAATAAATGTTAATTGCAATCATTCTTATACTTGCGGAATTATAGAAATGCATTTTTGGTTAGCTGAATAGTTGATAGGAAATGTAACTGCATTGTCTGCAGAGTGGGTAATGCTGGGGTGCGAGATTTTTCTGAGACTAGAAAGACCAACTGAGAAGAATCCTGGTCCCCGAAGGAGGTATTAATACCGTGCTGCCCACAGAGGCTCAGACACTAAAATATCAATAAAGACAACAGAATTTCCAAATACCAAACAGCAGACACTGGCCCGACAACGAACTATCCAATAGAACAGTGACTTCCTGAGAATGAAATCCATACCTGCCTGGTGAACTTAGAGATACCCAGTACACTTGAACTGAGCTCTCCAGGGACAGTGAATAACTAGAACATGAGTAACCCCTAGGTTCAACAGAGGTGGTCTATTAACAGTGAAAATTTGCATTTTGCTAATGTTTTGCAACCCACCAAATGTTTCCCTTTAATCTTTGAAATACCCTGTATGATATTTCTCCAAGACAATTGACAAAGCGGGACCCTCTCATTTCAGGGCTGGCTCCTCTGGTAAATTTGCCAGTCTGAAGGTAACTGAATCCTATGTGCAGGAGGGGAGACAGAAGTGATATCCTGAGGATGGAGGCGGGTGGCTATGTGTCTGAGTAGGGATGAAACTTTCTGATTGGTACACTGCAAAGGTTGAAGTCAAACAGATTGGCTTTGGAAATAGAAAAATCTGAGTTTGAGTTCTAATGTTGTCACTTAGTGACTATGGGACTTCTCAAGGCCTCGATTTCTTACTCTATAAAATAGGGATACCACTACTTACTTCAGCGGGTTGTTATAAGGATTAAACTATGCCTGGCACATGATTGGTCATCAATAAATATTTACTGAATTGAATGTTGAATGGTTAGATAAAGCATGGAAAGGGGGTATTTAGACAGACCCTGTACACAGTGGTGTGCCGGTAAATGTTAACAACCAGTTCTATCTTCTCTCTTCTCGCCACCCCAAAAGCCCAGATTTACAATAAGCATTTTCCTATTTCTGATGTGTAAATACTCCCATCACAACTGACACCAAACTACCAAAGTGACATCACTGAATGAGGAGTTGAGAAGAGATACACACAAGGGTCTCTAATGAGCCAAAATGAGCTAGCTCCAACATGTGTATCACCTTTTTTAATTATTAGCAAAGTTTGAGGAAATGAGGATTATATGGCAATTGAAGGCATGTCTTAAATTATTTTCTCTGAGCTACCACATTGAGAAAGACATTGACAAACTGTCATTTCAGAAATGGAGAATAGCCATTTCAAGGACGAGATCAGCCATCCACTCAATTTTATCTCATCTAAAAGGCAAATTAGGCTTATAGTTGCAAAGATATGACTCAGTTTAAAAGCTTTGCTAGCAGTATTCTGAAACCATGCATTCATTACTGTGAAACTATTCCTATTTCTCTATAAAATGCAATTTGACCCTTATTTTCCAGAATAGATTAGGTTACTTATTGTCGAAAAAAAAGGAAAGAGATGACTTAAAGAATGCCTGTAGTTCCAAATTTTGGTAAAATTTATAACACTCTAAACACATAAAAATTCTAGAAATAATATCCATATAAGTTTAAAGAGTTGTATTTTTTGGTAAAGAATTAACAGTATGTAAGTTGATTTTGTTTTTTCAAGATGGTCTTGAACATCTAATTTGCTGTTACTTTTTTCTTCTTTTATTTTTCTTTCCTGCATACCCTAAACTCTTCCTTAAGTGATTTTTATATAAAATTGAAATATGTATTTTATTGTGTTATATTTATCAAATAAAGTTTGATGTCCCATCTTCTGATTTAATTGTTTTACCATAAGGATCAGCTGCTTAAATGTTAAAATACATAAAGTAACAATTACCCAAAGTTGTCAAATTGGATAAAAATGTCATATCTTTCCTTTAAAATTCCTCACAATATCTGATAACAGTGATAGCTGCATGGCATGATGCTGATAAACTGTATTAAGTAATAAAATCATGGACAAGAATCAAGCTCACAGATAACCCCACTATTTGGGATGACTCAGGGGCAATCTTCTAGGTAACTGATTTAAGTTTCTGTCAGTGACCTCTGAAACTATAGTCTTTGCTCCTTTCATTTGCAGTTTGTTTATCAAATGCCTACGATGTACCAAGCACAAAATATAAGATGCTGCCCTCAAGGAATTAGCACTCTAGCCAGGAGATCAGCCGAGTTCTGGATCTGGCAAACGCTGAGGTGTCTGTACAGTCTGTGCTTTGGGAGTCCAGAATGGTAAGTGATTCATTTTCTTGGGAGGATAAGAGGTGAGCAGCAGAAATGGTATGAGCTGTCCTTGCTTACCTTCAAACACTTTTCCTCACTTGCAAAGAAATCTCAACATTTTAAATGTAAACCAAAGTAAGAGCTCTAATAATCTCATGTGAATTTAAAATCAAGAATTTCTAACAACTTTTTTCTTAACCTTAGTGTGATACTTTTCTTCTATAAAATTATCTTTGCTTAATGGAGAGAAAAAAAATGTTTGAAATGTCTCCAGACAATCCCCAAACCTCACTTTACCCATTTTATTTGAAACTGTTTCCACATCAACACTTTTTCAAATATGCATTTCCCCATGCTATGAGTTTCCCAACCATTTTCTTCTTTTTTCTTGCTCTGCAGAGGTCGCATGAAACAGTGTCAATCAGAATAGGCTTTATCACAAAGCCTGGCTCTTATGTTGACTTACTGCTTAGCCCAGGGAAAGTTATTTAATCTTGCTGAGACTCAGCTTTCTATTTGTAAAATGGGGGTGAAAATATCTACCATGTGGATATTATTATGCAGATTAAGTAAAATAATTACTATAAACTACCTAGTAAAGTTCCTGGCAGGTAGTAAGTGCTCAGAACAACATATGATAATAATGATAGCAACTATTACTTATTGTTATCACAAAAACAACAATGTACTAGATACTAAATTCTAAAATAAGTCATAAAATTGATAGTGAACTCTTAGAAAAGTTAGTTGACATTATGTTTGCCAACAAAACAGAAAACAATTTTAAAAGGAGAACTGATGAAGGCAGTCATTTGATGCTCTCTGCTGCCTCAAACATTTTTCCCGCTTAGACAAAGCGGGAAGACTTAGACAAAGTCAGTCATTTAAATACAGTCTACCAGATGTTCCTGGTTAGTCTAGCGTCCCTGCTGGTGAACACCGGAACTGACCGCCAGGAGCCGCCCTGCTTTGGATCCACTTCAAGTGTCACATTATCACTCAGTTCTGTTGATTCTTCCTCCTTATCATTTCCACCTCTTTTTGTTCATCCTTGGATTACTGCCACAGCTTCATGAACGAACTAGCTACCATCAATGCCTCCAGTTCGGATTCAGTTTTTGAGACTATTATAGTTTTCCAAACCTTGTACTGAGTATTGTGTCTTCCATTATTTAACTCAAACTTTATGATTTACAGTATCATTTATTGCTTCAGTATACAGTTTTTGGAGTCAGATAATCAGAGCTTATGTTTTGGCTGTGGCATATACTAGCTGTGAGCCTTGGATAAGTTTCTTAATTTCTTGAATCTTCAGTTTCCAAATCTTTAAGATGGGGAAAATAATACTTCCCTCCCTCACAGGGTTGTTTCAGTGACACAACCCTTAGCACCATGGCTTGCATTCAGTAAGCAGTCAGGAAATGTTAGCATAAACGTTTAGAAACACATAGGATTCTTATATTCACTACTTACCTGTCACAACCTGTCAGTGTCATTCATTTACAAACTAATCCACAACAAAATGAGCTATAACCTTAAAAATTTTGGCTGAAATGCAGTATATAAAGAATTGTAGCATCCTGAGAATTCAAAGCATTCTAGATCAATTGTTTACTTAGTCAAAGCTTTAGGAAGTGTTTTAAAACATGGATGAATCTTGTACAATAGACTCTAACAATCCATAAGTAAAAAAATTTCACAAGACATTAGAGGAGAAATCAAATAGACTACAAGACCCAACTGAAATGAATCAAAACCAGCCAGAGAACTATGGAAAAAGAGAAGTACATTTTAAAATGGAAAGAAAAAAACAAGTTTTAGAACTAATCTAAGGGTTGCAAATTTTAATGACTAATGGCCAGGTAAAAACATTGATGAGTGAAGCCTGCTGGGTGAAAAACAGAAAGGCAGCCTCTGCTAGCTTGACCATCTGGCTCTGGCCTGTTGTTCCCATGTGGGATTGAGGGCACAGGTTGCCTCCCCGCCCCCAAATCCAGCAATTCAAATGGGTTTAATCTGAAATTTTCTGATGTGTTAGTGTATTCGGTGAAGCAAAATTTTAGGCTGTTTAAAACACTGTGTGAACTAAACAAACATGTGAAAGCCCAAGATATTGTTAAAAACAAACATCTCTTTTACAATGATAGAGTTATGACAAACAAAAACTTGGGAGAACTTTATTATAAATTTGGTAATCAAAAGAGGAAAGCAAAGAGACAGAACTAACATTTATTGACCTATGTGCCTGACATTTTAAAAGTGAGTCTTACAATTTGTTAAGAAGGCAACATTGCCATTTTTCAGATGTCAAAAATGTCAAACCTTTGAGCCCAAAGATGAGAGAGAAACGTGCTCTTAGCCACACAGCTAGTAAATGGAAGGGCAAGGTAGAATTCATATTTAGATCTACCTGACCCCAAAATGCCACCTTTGCTCTGGTGCTCATTGAATGTACCCTCAGACATTTAACTACAGGCAGCCTAAATTTTCAAGGGATCATTGCTAAGCTCTGAACTCCTCCCCAACTTTGAATGAGGCCACGCCTCCCACAGCTGCTGCAAGCAAATGACAGCACTCCATATAGTTGATTCACAAGAGACTTGGCCCAATAGCTGCCTGAAGGCCTTACTCATCCCATCTTAGACTGCACAGGCAGTCTAGGATGCTTCCACCCCTTTTTCTCTCCTCTCTTTCATTGGAGTCAGACTTGAATTGCAGTCCGAGGGCTTTCCCAGCCTTTCCTGGCTCCTTCTCATTTCCCCCACAGGCATTCCTCTTAAAAAAATGTCAAACCTTTATCTATCTGGGTGTTTGCTTCTCGGAGAACCCTGACTAACCCAATTGCCAAAAGCCCCCAGAGGTCCTGAACTTGCCTGGGAAAACCTGACTTGGTCCATTAGGAAACCCTTAATAGACACCAATCTATAAGGAAAAATGCAAAAATAATGATTCTTTGAAACGTGGCATTTGTCTGGAACCTCATGATATCCCAGGAATATGTTAAATTGAGTGTATGTGACAACACCAACAACAATATCCAGAAGTGGGTGACAGTCCAGCCTATCGTAACAGCCACTTAGGCACAACTCACCTGGTCTCGCTGTTTGATCCGTTTGTAAATATATTCAGCAAATGGTTTTCGAGGAATATACTTCCCATCTCCTGCTGTGACACTGAAAACACCAGCCTCATATACCACTTTGCCTCTGGAAATAGTCACTAGGGGCACCCCATGGCATACCATGCCTTCGAAGATGTTGAAGTTAACAGCCTGATGATGAGTTTTTGCTGAAATAGTCCTGTTTGTAAAAACAAAGAAGCTCTGGATCATCACCATCTCATGTGACAAATATAAAATATTAAAAGAATGACTTAGAAGAAAATTTAGCAACTCTGTTAAGACATAGCTTCATCATTGGAACAAGCGACTTTAAGAATAGAACATAGCATTAACATTTCATTACAAAGTAATTACATCTTCTGAGAGAAAAACCCAATAGATCATTCTTTATGGTGATTAATGAGGATGAAATGGATGAAGGAAGGGCATTGTCTCTCACATTTAAAATTTTAAATCAGTTTTTATTTATGTGTTTAAAGAAAAAAAGTATTAATTATAAAACATTTCCAACACAGATGAATCTGATGGACACACTGACTCAATATCCAGCTCTACAGAATTTTAACTTTTCACATGTGTTTATGAGGCTTCCCAGTACCTCTCCCCAAATACCATTCTTGTTCTACCCTTCACAGAGGCAATCACTAAGTGACAGTTATCAAATTGAATTTCATAATTATCAAAGAAAATCATATCATGAATTTCATTCTCTCGTCTATGGCAAAACTGGAAATTTGAGGATAATAAAAATAACAAAATATGTTAGATTA
Source organism: Rhinolophus hipposideros (assembly GCF_964194185.1). Classification (NCBI taxonomy): domain Eukaryota; kingdom Metazoa; phylum Chordata; class Mammalia; order Chiroptera; family Rhinolophidae; genus Rhinolophus; species Rhinolophus hipposideros. The sequence goes on along the minus strand of NC_138059.1, from coordinate 28,060,021 downwards.
TAATCTCTTAGCATGTTGTATGCCATTCATTTGCATACCACCAAACTACTCTCAGTAGTTTATTAATACATAGTTCACCCTTATCCACGGTTTCCCTTGCTGTGGTTTCAGTTACCTGCAATCAACTACAGTTTAGAAATATTAAATGGAAAATTCCAGAAAAAAAAATCATGAGTTTTAAATTGTGTGCCATTCTGAGTAGTGTGATGAAATGTCACACCATCCTACTCGATCACACCCAGGATGTGAATCATCCCTTTGTCCAGAACTTCCACGCTGTATATGTACCACCTGCCCATTAGTCACTTAGTAGCCATCTCAGTTGTCAGAGCGACTGTCATAGTACCGCAGTGCTTGTGTTCACGTAACCCTAATTTTACTTAATAATGGCCCCAAAGCACAAAAGTAGTAATACTAGCAATTAGGATGTGCAAAAGAAAGTGATTCTCTTAAGTGAAAAGGTAAGTGTGTATAGGAAAAAACATAGTATATATAGGATTTAGTACTATCTGTGGTTTCGGGCATCCAGTAGGGGTCTTGGAACGTATTGGAATGCTCACATAAGGGGCACCATTGTTCTTTCAATCGTATACAAAATGTTTGATGACTTCCAGGTTGGATATTTGGAAACGTTGGAAGTCTCCTTTCCCTAAATCACATTAATCTCATTAAATGGAAAAGGAGTGGGATGGGGTGGGGTGGGGTGGGGGTGGGGGATCTGGCAGCAGTACATAATATGAGAATAATCTGAATTCTGATAGAAGTTCCTAGGAGCCCGCTCAGAAATGCATTGAAAAGAAATACTTTGCTAAAAAAAAATTTAAAAAAAAAATCCCAAGGCTGGTTCAAAGGAAGAGCAGATAAAAGCTCCTCCAAACCTCATCTGGAAGGGTGGAGCTGTGAGACATACAGCTTTGTGTGCTGCACTCCTAGAAATGAATGTGACACTGCTGGCCAGGTCCTTAGCCCCAGAATGCCACATGCAGCTACTTACTCGCTTTCCACTCCTAACAAGTCCAAACAAAATCCTTTTATCAATGAGTACCACCACCCAGCCAGTCACCTTTGCTTCTCCTTTAAATTTGCCATTTCAGTAAATGACACCACCATCTACGTTTCCTCACACACTAAACCATCATCAAGTCTTGGTTCCACCTCCCAAAAAGTAAATCTCAAACCTACCGGCTTTTCTCCCCTTCATTGCTCCACACGACTACCATCTCTCATCCAGACAACCCCAAAACCTCTTACTGGCCTTTTTGTTACCATTCTTACCTGCCTACACTCCTCACCACTCTCTACAAAGCTGCTCAAATGATCTTTTTAAGATGAAAATCAGATCATGGCACTTTCTTCTTGAAACCCTCAATAGCTGCAATCTGTTCCCCAAGAGCCAAACAACTATAAACAAATAAAAATAAATGATAAAAATAATAAAAAGAATCTGCTTCCAATAAAATATTACCATAGAAAAGAAAAAAAGGAGCCTCTTATATGTCAGGTAGATACTTTATAACATCTTATTTCATCTTTACAACACTTCTTCAAGGTAGAGAGTATTTTCTACACTTTACAGGTTAAAGAAATTGAGATTTAGAGAAGTTAAGTAAATTGTCAAAAGACATATAACTACATAGTTTGATGAAACTGGGAATTTTTATATTTTTAAAAACTTTAATTTTTAAATTAAATTAACATATTATCCCTTTATAGTCACACCCTCCCTTCACCCATAACTCCTAGAAACCATTGATCTCTTCTTTATCACTATAGCTTATTCTTTTCAAGATACCATGTAGCTTTTCCATGAAAATGGTGCCTAAAGCAAAGAAGGAAGCCACGGCCCCTCCCAAAGCCAAAGCCAAAGCAAAGGCTTTGATGGCAAAGAAAGCAGTAGGCATCCACAGTCACAAAAAAGCAACCAACCAAATGAGCAAAATGGAGATCCGCATGCCACCTACCTTCTGGCAGCCCAAATATCCTTGGAACAATGTCCCCAGGAGAAACAAGCTTGACCACTATGCCATCATCAAATTCCCCCTAACTACTGCGTCAGCCATGAAGAAGAGAGAACACAATAATACACTTGTGTTCATTGTGAATGTCAAAGCCAACAAGCACCAGATCAAACAGGCTGTGAAGAAGCTCTGTGACATTGACAAGTCCAAGGTCAACACCCTGATCAGGCCTCATGGAGAGAAGAAGGCATATGTTCAACTGGCTCCGACTATGATGCTTTGGATGTTGCCAACAAAATTGGGATCATCTGAACTGAGTCCAGCTGGCTAATTCTAAATATAAAAATTTTTCACTGTGAATAAAAAAAGAATGTCATGTAAATGGAATTGTAGAGTATATAACCTTTTGAGATTGACTTTTTTCATTCAGTATGACTATTTGGAGGTTTACCCAAGTTGTTATGTGTATTAATAGTTTGTTCCTTTTTCATTGTTGAGTAGTGTTCCATTGTGTGGATACAGCACGATATTTATCCATTCATCTATTAAAGGGCATGTGGGTTGTTTCCAGTTTTTAATGATGATGAATAAAGCTGTTATAAACATTCATGGGCATGTTTTGTGTGAATACTTCTCTAGTGTAAACACCCAGAAATGGAATCACTGGGTCGTATGGCTGGAGCTTGCAGTGGTCTTAGGAACCAACTGACTGATACAAAGAAAAATTTAAAAGATCACGAATGAATAGGAGGTAGGTACAAATACAACAATAATTTCAAATACTAAGAAGGAAGGGTACTGATCAAATAGCAAGTAATGTCACTAAAGTAAGAATATGAATAAACTATCTAAAGAATTACTAAATATAGAATGATGTATGATGAGTTACGAGTTGGTGATGAAAGACACAAATTCAAAGAAAATCTAGGAAATAATATAGAGGAACTTCAGACCTGCAGGTTAAAGAGACATTTTATGACCATCACAACCTCTCTGTGACAGTATTTCCATAGTCAGGGCCGCTGCTTTCCTACATATCCCAGTAACACTGATGGCAGAAACTCTTGGCTTGTATTATACAATGTTCCATAAACATGTCTGGATTGATGCAGTAGTAAGGCTGCTAAATAGAGAAAGTAGAATGCATAAAATGTATGCTAAAGATGGTTACTGACATACAAGAATGAGAGGCGAAAAAGTGAAAACCCTAAATCATAAAACTTTATTTTTCCTAATGAGAAGTTAAGAGTTACTGATGTTCTTAGGAAAATAATCTAACAGAAGAAATTAGCTTTATACACAAAGATTGCCTAAACTATTGAAAAACTTAAGCATAACAGTTTTCCAATGACTATTCAATGGAATATTGGGCATCTATGAAAGACTAGAATTAAGAATACACTGGGAAAGCAAAAAAAAAAAGTTATGTAATATAAAATGAAAAAAGGTATAGAAAGTACACTACATCTATAAGGAAAATGCATGCATATGGACATATACAAAACAAAATGTAACAGAGTAAAGTGTTGTTGTGGGCTACGAAAAAGTGAATGTGCAAAAAAACAAATATGAAAGCAAAAGGTCTGTGACAGCAAAATATCAAATCAGATTTCTCTGCCTCGGCCAAATAAAGGTAATTCATTACTTTGACTTTCTCAGCCTTTGGGTTAACAAGAGAAAGAAGATAATTAGGCAACATCTAAGCAATTCTTTATAATAGGCATTATGTAAATGAGGTCAAATTAACACAAAATGTAAATTCTAGGCTTTATCACCAGCAGCCAAAAAAAAAAATATATATATGTTTCCACTTTCACATTTGAAAGCATCTGACAGGGTACCATCCCTCCCCAATTTTTCCCTTCCTGCCAGAGCTGCAAATCTCCAACTTTTAGGAGCTTTCACACTTCTGCTTTACCCTTGAATGCCTTCCTCACACTCATGTCTGCCCCTCTCCCTTCCCTAAGACTCCCCTCAAGATTCCTGGCTCCATGTCTGTTATATCTCAATAAAGCTGGAAAAAGAAAATAATCCTGGTCCCTAGAAGTCAACCTTGCTGACCCAGGGCATAATGAGAATCTTTTCTCTGTGGATTAGCATGATCTGAATCATTGTGATGACGTCTTGATAAGCCCCTCTTAATGCACACTTTAAGAAAGAGACCATGTTTGCAGTGTAACAATGGGGGGGGGTGTCTTGCAAGAGGATCCCTGGTAGTAACTTAGGGTGCTTGCCTCCAAAACACAAATCTAAGCTGGAGAAAAATAATTGCCTCCAAACACTTGAACATGTATTTTTTGAGAAGGATTGTATTTGCTCCCTGATGGTGCACATAGCAAAACTAAGGCCAACGAGGAGAAATTACAAAGAAATAAATTTTACTTCAATATATTATAGTCTTCAAACAATTAATAATGAAAGAACCGTATCTTTGTCTTACATTTTAAAATAAACAGAACCCAGCTATTAAAAAAAAGAGACCATGTTGTTTTATCCCCAGCACACAGTAGGTGCTTAATAAATATTTATAAAATGAACAAAAAAAGAATTGCACCGTTTTCCTCCTGAGGGTTTTATTTCTTGCCTCCACTGTCCTCTGGGCTGTGACTGTGTTTTGGAAATAGAACACGAAATCAAATAGGATGTAAGCATCCAATCCCAAATGTCTGTTGTGTACGTAACATTTCTTGTAAGCTCTACCAGTTCATTAGTAATAAATAAATAACTGAAGTAAAATTGTTACAATTATCGTTTAGTTGCATCTTATCAAATTATAGGAAACACTTGTTCATCAATACCTAGCAATACCAAGATTATCAACACTGATAAATGTGCACCTAAGTATTGTTACCCCAAGTCAGATGATAATGCTGAAATAGCTGTGTAAGAGCTTGTCCAAAGTTCACACAATTTGATATGAGAGGAACCTCAGAGAAGTCAGAATTGCTTTCACTTTTGGGGAATACTGGTATATCTGTAACCCTGCCATAAGAAGATTAAAAAAAAAAAGTGATACATTCTCAATATTTGTTCTAAACAAAAATAGAATGCAACATCAACACAAGATTTATACAATTATAAAATGTATTTAAAATCTATTCATTACTAGTACCATATGGGAGATGTGATCCAGTAATGGAATGAACAAAAGTTCAAAGTCACACAATTGTCTTTGTAAGAACACCTGTTGTTCCTTTGAACACACTTCCTCCAAGGCAGAGGCCTTCTATTCCAAGACAGAAGCCAGAAAAGTGCCTTCCCAGCCTCCTTTGCAACTGGGGCCCAGTTATATGACCTGGCCTCCTCCAAAGTGGTGCCCTAGCACCAGACTTTGCATGGCCAGCTGGTAACTCAGGAAGCAGGTGTCACAGGAATCCAGGTGGGTGAGGGTGGAGATGGACACATCTTGCTTTTAGGACCGGCCATGACAGAGGTTTAGCAGTAGGGTCCAAGCCCCACCTCAGCGAAGTGATCCAAGGTACTTGTGCCCAGGGGCAGCCTGGGGCTCTCCATTGCCCTGTGGTAGAGCTGAGGCCTTGCTCCTGACTGTGTAGCCTCTGAGTCTGGGCCTCTGGCTCTCCTGGGGATCCTCTGAGCCATCAGGTGTCTTACTACATCCCCGCATCCCCCCTTTTTACTACCCGGAGTAGATTTCACTTGGTTGCAGCTAAGAACCCTGCCTGATACATCTGTTTCCTTTAATACTTGTAGGATATCCAAAACTTTCTGAAAAAATCTCCTTTTGTGATAATCTCCAAAGTACAAATTTTCTTAAGCGTGAAGGCTGAGCCCAACTGCCCCCTAAGCTTTGTTCCAATGTTAGGCCCCTGACAGAGGGGAGTATTAAGCACCATCTTTTGAGTGGGACCATCATCATACAGCACAAGGGTGAAACCCAGCTTTCTCAGAACTTTATGGAAAAATAACAAAACATCTCCCAAGTTTTCATAAGTTGCTCAAAGGACAACACAGGTCCAGGTGTGAAAGTCAAAGTTACTCATGCAACCTCCTCTGCAGAGCTGGTGGGTCTGGTGTTACCTGGCGAGCAGGTAGGGCTTTGAGTGTTGGAAGACTGTCTTGGAATGCAGCAAGAACACACTTGTCCAGGCTCTGACTAAGAGGAAGAGTCATTCAATGGACTAAGACATGATTATAATAAGGTACAGCAACGCTGTTGGATAAATTAGAGCAGGTGTCGTGGATCTGCATAGTGGCATTTCAGCTCATAAAGGCGCCACATACTGACCCCGTCCTGAGGAATGCAGGGTAGCAAAGGCTGTATTTTGTCTCTTGGCATGTGTTTCCCCCTCCTCTGGTGTCAGCACCCCAATTTTTCTTTAAGAAACTTCTCTCTCCCAATGGAGATAAACTGGCAAGATTGTTAGGCTTGGTGCCCTGCTCTTCCCTAACCAAGACATGGGTGATTGTGTTCTGTTTCCCAGGAATGTGAATCTTTGGCAGAATGACAAACAAATTAAATGTGATTGGAGGGTGCATCTCTGAACACAGACCAACTCCTGCTGCGGGCTGCCCAGGGCTATGCTGGTCACTCCCTTTCCAAAGCCTGGAGTACTGACTCTTCCTTCTGTCTGTGACATTCCCATGGCTTTCCATGGAGTGTGTTTTTGCTTAAGTGAGAGCAAGTTGGTTATTACCGTGTTTCCCCGAAAATAAGACCTAGCCTGACAATCAACTCTAATGCGTCTTTTGGAGCAAAAATTAATATAAGACCTATGTTATGTTACGTTATGTTATGTTATGTTACGCTATGTTACGCTATGTTACGCTATGTTACGTTATGTTACGTTATGTTGTTATATACCGAGTCTTATATTAATTTTTACTCCAAAAGACGCATTAGAGCTGATTGTCCGGCTAGGTCTTATTTTTGGGGAAATACGGTATGGTTTGTAGCCAAAGATCCTGACTGGTAATGACCTTGTCCTTTGGAGAGTAGTAACTCCCTTAATAAAGAGCCTATGAAAGTCTCTGAGGCAGAGTTCAAAAGGTCTGTGACTCAGAAAGAACTAAAAGCCATTTTTATCCAAATCTGTCTGCAGAACACATGCAAATGTGGGGCAATGCTCTGATTCCATTTGTAAGCAAAACCTAAGAGCTGTGAGAGTCATTATCAAATATTTTTCAAATTTAATAATATGTGTGTCAGCTCAGGAGAGTAGCATTTACGAGAAATACCTTTTCTCTAATTACTGATTGGCTGGCCAGGCTGTCGGCCGGTCCCAGTGGTGACAGGAGGCATAGGGATGATTAAAGCCTTCCCATCCGGCCAGCCAGTGAGGCTGGAGTTCTAGGCCATTGACTCTTCGTTAGCAAATTCACAGGAAGGGTGTTCTCAGCGGTCACTCTGCCCAAGGGAAAAGCTGCTCTTTGTCAAGTTTGCTTTGAGCCCATATCAAATAGGCACGTCTCTCTGCAGTGGGGTGTCAAGGTTGTCTTACCGAGTTCCAATTATACACATCTCCAAGGCCCAAGCCCACAGGGAAGCAGAGGCCCTGAAGATAACATTAAGCTATTTTCCAACTTAGTCAATAACTTTGATACCACTCAGATCACAGCTGCAGAAAAACATTCTGTTCCTTTGCACATAGCTTTCAATCAAAGAGCCGCGTGCTCTTATAGATGAGAAAAATCACTGAAGCAAAGCCTGCAGGAGACTGCAACACCGCCCATGTGCACTCAGAGAGAACACTGTGGAGAGGAAGAAAATTTCTTAGAGCAATATGGGTCTTCCTGATCTCAGGGAAATGACGTGTTTAGGTGTTTTGTTATATTTTCTCCTACTCAGTCATTTTGTCTATGGCACAGATAGATTCTTATCAATAGGTTGCCATGAGAACCAAAAAATGTTAATAGGATCATATCAGGGCTAATAGTGGCACTTAAAAAATTTAATTAATCTCTCTATATTGTATTACAGGATGCTTTGTATATTCAACATGAAAGAACAATAGTCAGTAAATCTTTCCAACAACCCTATGGGACAGGTACTATTTTTATTACCTTATAATAGATGAGGATGATGAGACACCAAAACATTAATTACTCACCCGATGTGTCAGAGCTAGTTAAGTTCACGGAGCTCAGGTGAGACAGACGGTGGGCTCTAAACCACTATACAATGTTGTCCCTTGAAAGCTCTAAGAGAAGCTACCAGGAAAGCATTCAATCAATGAAAACATTCTTCATCCACCAGAAAGCACATGGAAACCAGCATGTCTCATATTTCCCAATATTTCTTAGGCTGTTTTCTGTTAGCAGCAAGGGATTTAGGATGTTATTAAAAATTCCTTAAACCGAAATTGGTCATTGTCAATGTGATCATCATAGAAGATTTTTTTTTTTTGACGTGAATTCCAACTATCTATTTCAAACTATCTCTCTTGTCATTTCTTGGATGTGACACGCTATATATAAATGGAAAGCAAAGCAGCCACATCTCTGGAAATGCTAAATGGTGCTACTTCAAGTACATTGTAGTTATTAAGCAAAGCTGCTGTTCACTGCACCCATTAATCTTCCACCCTCTCTTCAGACTTCTACACTGACCTCCCACAGGAGAGAAAATGGGAGTTCTTTCAGCCACGTTATTAAATCTAAATTGGACAATAACTTGGGAACTCTATTGGTGCTCAGTGATGACAAGACATTTAATGCAGGTTCATAAAAACGCTGTGCAAACTACGACTTCAAGAAATAAACCGATCAGGTAACCCTGCTACTTTGTCCTTGGAGCTGTCGTGTAGGTCATGGACGGTGGTGTAAATCATGGTGAGATAAACGGGATTTAGATGCTGGAAAGCTGACCTTGGAAGTAGGTACCACGATCTTCACCCCCTGTGCCCCACACAGCACTGAGCAAATAGAAGGCATTTTATATACATATTTATTTATCCGAAATTAAGTTATTAGCAAATTTCTGAATTACTACTTAACATAAATATTGCATGTTCTGTATACTAGTTTTCAGAAAGTGGGGAACTAAAAATAATTTAGTGTCTTAAAAGAACAGGAACTGAATGTGAATCAGCAAAAACTAGCATGATACTAGGATGTATGTCCTATGAATATTAAACAGGTAGGTGCTTATAGGTGAGTTATGATTATTAGCTTTTAGAAGGTGAGCTGTTGGCCTGACATATTGATAAGAGTTAGAAATCACTTCCTGGGGGTGGTGTGTGCACTTGGTCCTGTAATTATATCATTAGCCTTCCTGGGGAGCTGTCTTGCCCTTGGCAAGATGACATTGTTTGACAGACTATCTACGGGTGCAACTTGGGCAGAAAAAAGATGTCAGTTTTCTATACAGCAACACCCTGGGAAAATTCACACAATATCCTGCCTAAAAGTTCAGACCAGGCTAGGTGCTTATTATTATGTTCAGTTTATTATCATGCCATATTTTAAGAAAAATAAAAGAATGACTGGAATATGAAGGGAAGACAGTAGGGTTCTCCACTAAAGGGATGAAAAAGAGAAAGTTGGACAACAGAAATGTCTGGGGGACTTTTAACTTTACTCTTTTTTTGAAAGGAAGAAGATAACCTATTTTCCCTCCATCCCTACTGAGGAGACTAAAAAGGTAGTAAGCATAAATGCTGGCAGATGAAATGTAGTTTGACACTGAAAAATAACTTCTTGACAACCGGGGTGTGAGGTATGTTAGTGAAGGATAGAAGCAAAATCTGTGGCCAGGTAAGAGAATCATGAACGCAGACTGCTTAAGAATTGTGTGACATCCACAAAGATGGGCTGCAGCACCAGTCAAAAGTCAGAATTTCTAGCTCTGGCCTCCTAAGAATGGAGGGCTGGCCCCAGCACCACGAGGAGGCTGTGAGGCCAGCCTAACAGTGCACGATTCTCCTCCCAAGTCACAATCAAAGGGGCTCTCAGAAACTCCAAAATTGTCAAAAACATTTTCTTACGAAAAACCATAACAGAAACTTATGGACTGCCTTGCTCTGTGATAGGTATTAAGAACATTATCTCACTTAATCCTCACAGTAAACCAATGATATCAATGATTGTCATCCCAATTTTATGGATGGGAAAACTGAGGCTGAATGAGGTTAAATTACCTAGGATATAGCTATCACAGGACATAGCTAGATCCTGAACTTAGGGCTGTGAAGTAAAAAGGATTTTCCCTTTAATAATGAAGAGCAGCTGTGTTAACCACAGCACAGGGTCTACAAACTCTTTCGGAAGTGGGCTGAGATGATTAATCGATAAACACGCAACGTGCACAGTACCAGCAACATGCTTAGATATTTCTGCTATGGCGAGCAAATTTTACCTAATGCTGGCTGCTCAAATACCATCAGTCAGTTTTGAATTGCTAGAATCACTTATGATCCAATTGCCTAAATGGGATTTCTTTAGAATCTTCTAGACTTAAACGGTCTTCCATTGTGAATATTGTGAATACCAAAGTAATCTTTTCCAATCACTTCTTGATCCACTGTCTAACAACTATGCTGTGGAAATACAGGGACCAAGAGCCACTGAGACACCAAAGGCTTCCTCAGTGTCATGGTGGCAACTGGAGATCCAGGATGTCCACCAGAGGAGCTGACTGTTGATGTTCAATGAGAGGAGTCTGTAATCTCCAAAACTCTAAATCAGGGGATGGAAAACTATGACTTGCAGATCAAATCTGCCCCACAGGCTGCTTTCGAAAATAATACTTTATTGGAACACAGCCATGTTTCTTCATTTATGTATTACCTATGTCTGCTTTTGTACTACAATGGCAGAGTTATATAGTAGCAACAGAGACCCTCCAGCCCATAAAGCCCAACACATTTATTACCTGGCCCTTTACAAAAGGAATTTGTTTTTTGCTTCAGTAGCGAAAAAACCCAAGGCTCTTGAGAGGATTAGAAGACCTGAAATCTTGACAAAGGGAGAGAGCCACAAAAAGACAAAAAACAAAAGACCAGGAGAGAAACAGAGACAAAAAGGTGGAGGGATAAAGAAAAACAAAGAACTAATGAAAAGAGCACAAAGGAGGATGGGACAGGTAACCAACAAGTTATGAAGCAGAGGGACGCTGGTGACCATCCCAGCAAGCTCCAGGTCTGGTCACCGTCATTAAGCCCCTGCCGTATTCCAGGCACTTCCGTGTGCATTATTGCCTCACTTAATTTCTGAGCATCCTACATTATTATCTCTGTTTAACAGATGAGGAAATGGAGACTGAGAGGGATTGAGTAACTTGCTCAAGTTGCCCGGTAAGTAAATGGCAGGGTCAGAAATAACACACAAGCAGGCTGGCCCCTGACTCCATTCTCCTTCCACCACACCCCAGCCATCAGTGACCATCCTCCTGCTCACAGGATGAAAGCACTACATTCTTCACTCATTACAAATGTTACCAGAACACTTGGAATTTTAACACTGAGTAATTATGTGCTTTCTGTCTGCGCAAGAATTAGTGGCAGCTAATGATCTATTTCAGCCGTGGTACACTCCAGCATTTCATGGGTCCTCCTAAAATAGAGCGTTTTTGAGTCCCAATTAGCAATCAAGTTGTCTAGCTCTGACTTGACCAGACAGAAAAGGTGCCTGCTTCTAGGAAATACTACACTGGCAGGTGAGAGGCAGGAGCTGGGGCTACTGTAGTCACTGCACCATCTCCCCTGACAGCCTGGAGTAGGCATGATGCTCAGAATCTAAGGTGGCGATGTTGAAAAGCTGCAGAAATGCAGCCCAGGAAACTGACTCAGCTACACCACCAAGCTCGCCTAAGGGCAGACTCATCCACAATGGAGGTGGGAAAGGGAGTGACACCCAAGGAGGGCCTGACAAGCGATGTGCCACTGCAGAAACCTTGCTGACTTGAGCAAACTGGGGTGATGACTGCCAACATTCATAGGGTGCTTAAAGCTCTGGGCACTGTTACAAATAATTCATATATCTTAACGCTCTGACTCTACATAGCAGCCTTTGATATGGGTATTCTAATTATGCCCATTTGACAGATGGGGAAATTGAGGCAAACCAAGGTTAAGTAACTTGTAACTGTAAGTGGAGAGGCCAGATTATGAACCGAAGAGGTCTAGCTCCAGAGACCAAGTCTTAACGTCTGTGCTGTAGGGGCCTCTTCCGTCCTCCCCTACCCTTTTGGGAGGCTTTACAAGTTTAAGGGATTAGACACTGGTGTCAACTATGCCAGCTCTGAATCCCAGCTGTGTCCTTTCCAGCTCTGGGATTTGGGCAAATGACTGACCTCTCTGAGCCTCAGTGTCTTCATCCTTAAAACAGATCCTCACATTGGTAATGGCATCTATGCTTGGAGGGTGGAGGGTGGAAGTGAAGCAATAACCAACTGGCAGCTCAAATTATCTGCAAGCTCAACTCCCGGTGAGGACCCATCAGGCCGCATCTGCTCTGCCTTCCCCTGAATCCTCCTTCAGCTGCTCTGACTCCTGGGCCAGTTGTCTGTTGGGCCCCGTGACCAAAGGCAGACGCCCACACCACACCACCGAGGGCAGAGGCGACAAGATCCAGCGCGGCCTCCACTCCATTCCTGTGGGGCTCAGGCTCGCGCTGTGCTTCCACGTAGTCCTTGCTCTTTCCGTTTTACCCCCATCATCCCTTCTTGAAGGCCTGCCCATTGAACTTCAACCTCCAGCACCAGAGATAAAGATAAAAAGCCTTGTAGACACTGTTTAACCAGCTCCTAGAACTGTGGCAGGTCAATGATATGTGTGCATATATGTATATGTCTGTATATACCTATGTGGGTCTGTATACACATATGCGTATGTATACATACATACACATCCATATATACACATACATGTACCTTTTTGTGTGTATGTGTACACAAATGCATGTATATATATGTGTGTATATGAATGTATATATCTATATCTGTATATACACCCATATTTATATTCCTATCTCCAAGTGGTTCTACTTCTCTGTTTGAACCCTGACTACCATATCCTGGCGGGTTACTTCTGGGATAGTTTCTTGCAGGGGACTCTCCTTCTCCCAGCATTCACCTTTGACATTTTCACTTGCTTTTCTTACGTTTACTAACAGCAACACCTCAGTGGCTAAAAGTCATGGTTAAGTCACCTATGACGAACATGATGATGGTAAATAATAATGATATTCAGTTGCAGCTTCCATTTATTGCATGCCATATGTCAAGCCCTATGCTTAAATCTTTTCATACTTTTACTTAATATTTCTTACCACCCTACAGAAGCCGGGTTTTTAAAAATACCTATTTTATAGGTATTTTAAATGAAGCAATTGAGGCTCAGGGAAGCTAAGTCACCTAAGATCACCGTTAAAGAGTCTCTGTGACTCAAATACTAACTGATTAACCACCATACATTGCCTCCCACTGTCAGCGATCTACCCAGAACACAAGTCTGGAGTAAAATGCTCATTTATTTATATGAAATTTTACAACAACTTCTTCCAGAAATACTAAAGCACCTTAAAAGGAAAACATAATGCAACATAATTAGGGATAACAACAGGACAGAAAAACTTGAGAAAAGAAGATGGTACCAGGCACTGGTGGGTAGTTGAATTTAGGTCTATATAGGAGATTATACTTATCAGCATAAATTTCTATGCAAAACCTTTCCCCAAAAGTAGACAACCAAAGAATGAATAAATTTTAAGACATATTGTCATGTTTTCTTTTAGACCTTACGTACAATTTATTCTCATAGGTGTCCAGAAAACGACAAATGAGGCACAGGAAGACTAGGAGGTTTCCCATATATTTAGGAGTTAGAAATGCTTGTATATTAAAAACAAAGCAACAATTTTGGGTCTTTTATCATATTGCTGAAAGCCATGCTTGTATCATGAAACTCTGCTTCTCTGGTTTATCCCTTAAATAAATAGGTAGGATTACTAATTGGTTTACAACGTTTCTGTAAAGGAAATTAGGTTCTAAGAAATACATTTTCTAAATTCAGGATTTTAAGACCATTTTTCAACAGCTCTGGTCTCCCAGCTAAATACAAGTCTATTCACTTCTGGCTTGGGGCAAAAAAGGAAAATGAAATGAAGAAGTCATCTTGATGGAACATTGTAGAAAATCCCTATCCATCTGTGGGGTTTATCATAGACTCATTCATACGCTGTTGTAGGTACTGAGAATGCCGCAGTGAATAAGAGACAAAACCCCTGCCCGAATGAAGCTGACACTCCAGTCATACCTATTTCTGAATTTGCAAGGACCTCTTTGTTATAACATGATTCTAACATAAGAACAAAGTCAATGTTTCAATCATAATAACATGCATACATACACATATAATGCTTTATAGTTTATGCAAAATAGTTTCATGTAACTATAGCACTTATTCCTCAAAAGAACTTTGGGGAGTTTGCAAGAAATATGACAAACCATTTAAATAAGGAGACAAATAGTATTATGTTACCAAAAGAAAAATGAACAAAGGGCATGAACAGATATTTCTTTATAAGAAGAAAACTCCCAATTAATAATAAACATTAAAAAGTATTCAACTTATTCAGCGTTCAGATATATGCAATTTATAGCTGAAAGCTAACAATTTTTACCTGCAAAAATAACAAAAATCAAAGCAAAAAAAAAAGATTGTGCCCAGAGCTGGCAAGGAACCACGAGGTGGTAATGACATATGCAGAACCCTTTAATACACATACCGTTTGATACAGTAATTCCTCGTTTAGTATCCATCCAATGGAAATAATCAGAAATTTGGACTTAAAAGAACAAAATATATTTTTTAACTGTAGAAGTTAGCCATCTCTATACAACCCAGATTAAAGACCTAACACAAAGAAATTACTACTGTCACATGCTGTCAGATGTCCAAAATTGTTTTAACAACGCTGTGCAATGTGTAAGGGATATTTTACTGAAACTGCAGTGACAATTGTGTCCTACTGATACACCAATTACAAACTACATGTGTGGAAGAGGATATGTATAAATGGACAGTATGACTGACAAAACAACTGGAATTCTGGGACTTGTTGATTTATTTAATCTATTTTCCCCTAGGATTCCACATTATAAAAGTCATTTCCTTTGATACCATTTCCTTGGTACCTTTGATAACCTGCTAGTTTGTAAATCTCTACCGTCTTACCATTTTATATAGGATAATGATAATATTGATATTAATGTTTCTTAAAATTTTACTATATGCCATGCACCAGGTTAAAGATATTATCTCCTTCCAACAGCCCTCAGAGAGTACAATTATTAGTGTATCTATATTTTGCTGAGAGGAAACTGAGCCTCGAAGCGGTGAATAACTCGCCCAAGGCCATGTATGGGTACAACTGGGATCTGAATCCAGCGACACAGTTCCGCTCTAAATCCCATGCCTCTTAACCACTGGCCCACACAGCCCGATCTTTCACCTTATATTATAGCTATTTTAATTATTCGGAGTGTTTCTTATCTGTTCAGTTAGATCCTAGGTTACATTAGGAGAAGACATCTGTCACTCAACTTTGAAGACGATGTACTGCACCCAGCTGGCACTCAGTAAATGCTTGGGTCATAAATGAACAAAGCTGCAGTTGTTTTAAAGTCACTTCTGACTCCTCTCCCTCACTCCATTTCCAATCTTTCACCAAGTTGTCATGGAGGATTTTTCTTCCCAAGGCAAAATATATATATATATATATATATATATATATATATATATATATATAAACTATATACATATAGTTAAATCAATTCTTTTTTTTTATGCTATCATCTTGCCTGAGTCCTTATCCTCTCAAGCCAGACTCCACCAATAGACTCCTGACCATCCTCCCTGACTCCAATCCATCTTGCACACACCCTAAAATACGATTTAATCAGTGTCCCAACTGATGGGCCCAGACCCAAACTCTTAGGCCCCAGGGTGACCAGGTGTAGGCAGAGCCTGTGGGCTAGTCACTTTTGACCGAAAGCATCCCCCTGGGTGACAAGCAGTCCTGGTGCAGCTTTAGATTGAAGGATTTGTCTGGACACAGGACTTTTCACTGCTAAAACTGGAGAAGTTCTGGGCAAATCAGGACAAGTTGTTTAGGCAACATTCTTCTCCCAGTCTCCAAATCCTCTTCTCATTACTGCCATGTACACTACAAATAAGATCATTTTCTACTTGTGCCATGTGAAGATTGGAAAGCACAGATTTAGATCAATTCAAACTCTCACTCAAACACATACAATAGCTCATGCTGCTTAACAGAAAAATCTATACTTAAACTAACACTTAAAGCACTTGGCAGTCTGGCCAGGACTCATCTTATCTTCAACTGCCTGCCATCCTGATCGCTCTGCCTTTCCGATCTCTTGATTGCCCCTTGAATGTACCTTTCCCGTTTTCCTTTATTTACTCCTGACTTCTCCATCTGGGTAGTTTTACTGCCCCCTTTCTACTTATGCAGAGACACCCCAAAGGATTCAGTTAGTTCAAGGCCCTTTCCCAAGCCCAAACCAGTTTTCTCTAAAGTTTGATGACCTCAACTCAGGACAGTGATTTGGACCACTCATTTGTCAAAGAGTCAAGCACATGAGACTCTCTCCACCTCTTGTACCAATGTGTTGAACTGTTATTATTTTCTTCTTCCAAGAGTTATTTATCCTTTCCCATGTTTATATCTCATCTGTCCAACCAGAATGCAGCCTCTTTCACGGCATGTATTACACCTTATGTTTATGTCCCCAACCCCCAGCACTCAGCAACGCTATTTCTTATACAGAGTGAGCATGCGATAAATATCTGTTTATAGATAACTGAGGAATTCCCCACCACGTGAGGAATTCAGCAACCCTTCCACATAGATAAATGCTCCAATTTTTTTTCTTGTGTAAAATTGCCTTCTCATTATTCTGCCTCCAGAATCTTAGCTTTCTTTAAATGCCTAATAGTAGGAGAATAGAACTGGGAGCAAAGTGTGAACATATCCCTCCCCTGTGATAGGAAAAGGGCAGAATCACAGCAGGGGAGGGAGTGAGGGGGGACAGAAAGAAAATATTGTAACAGAAGTATAAAGAAAGCATCTTTAAGAAATTTTGGAGAGGCAGAAAGCTTTCGAAATGTAGAAAAGGACATAGAGAAAAAGGGCTTCACAGGAAAGGAAAAATGAAACAAAGCTGTCTATATTACAGTATATACAGAACAACATGTGCCAAAATCTTCAGCTCGGCCCTGAGGGGGGCAGCCTGATTGACCGCCCGCCCCCCAGAAGCACACCCTCGTGGGCTCTGTGCAGATATTAGGCCTCATGTGCACATCTGCAGAGGTCCCTGGTTGCCCAAACAGCACACAGCCCCAGTTATAGGACTGACGACAGGCACAGTGAGCCGATGGAAAATTTCCTTCAGGAAACATAATGTCGGCATAAAAAATATTATTGATCCTTTTGCCTCCTGGCCAAAGAGAAATCAACTTAGACAAAGGAAATTAGACAATAGGTTTAACGTGACTCCAACTGCAGATGCAAAATAAACCTAATGGACCCTGACTCTCCTTCCCAAGCTCTCTCAGGTCTCCACAGGCCTCCGCTGGAAGGGTGCTGAGTAGGTGTCCTGCAGGCACATGACATCGCCTAAATGGAAACGCCAACTGCCCTCTGGTGTCCAAGGAATCCTTCTGCCAATAGGAAGTGCTGGGAAGTGTGTGCAGGATCACTGGCAGATTCACAGGGACCCATGCCACACACCGGCCAAGTGCACTCTTATCCCCGAGGACAGGTCATGCAATCTGCTGCCCTGAAGCACAGTAAGGAAGCTCTGACCTTGAACTCAGAGGCAGCTTGCTCAGTACCGCCATTTTGCTCCACGTGAACCTGTATATACCAGGGGTGCCAAAAAAATGTATACACATGACTTGTATTCATCTTTTGTTATCGGTACATATTGAGTATTACAATTTTCATACAGTGTTTTCCCTTCTTAAAATGTGTATACATTTTTGGGGCACCCTTTGTATATTTTTAAATCTGTTTATATGTGATATAATTGGGAAATCAAGAGCCAACATGTATGTTTGTGCAAAATATGTGTGGCTGTAACCAGAGGCCCTGATTAATAGGGAACAGTTATATGTCTGTGTGCCTGTGTCTTGAATGGGTGCCAATATTCTATATTTAAAGAATTGGGAATACAGTTAGAAAACAAAATAGGCACAGACCCAAGTCTACAGGTGACTATTTGCTGTGTTAGTTCAGGGGCCAGGAAGGGGTCCTGAGCCCAAGTTGTCTAACTCCACTTCCCTCCCACCTACTTCCTAGCTCCACACCTCATCTCACTCTGGCAGTGAGAGCTAATCCCTGCAGCATCAGATTCACAATCCAAAACCCAAGGATGGTCGCAAGAAGCAAGAGCCACCACCTCTCCACGAGCCCTGCCCTTGCCACCCTGGGTAAAGAATGAGATTACACGGTATTCATTTTTGTCTTTGGCCCCCTACAATGGTCTCTGGCACATGGCAGGGGCCCCATATGTGGTTTTTAATGACTGAATAAATGAATACGGGACAAGATAAAATGTAATAGAGACAAATAAAGTTCTGCATTTAGTAAGAAAAATCAAGCAATTTTATGTTTCTACTGGGAAAAATTTGACAGCATTTCATGTAAAACAAATTAGGGACTAGATGGCTGTCCTAGAGAAATACTTACACATTTATACAAGGATGTACAGAGTGTCCGAAATAGTGAAAGATGGGAAACAACCTAAATATCTACCATCAAAAGAATATATAATCTATTATGCTATATTCATAAAATAGAATACTATGCAGCAATGAAAATGAAACAAGCTTACATGTTTCAACGTGGATTAAGTCCCACAAACATAATATTGAGAAAGTTGCACAATATACATATAGTATAATCAACTCATATAAAGCTAAAAATACATAAAATTTTATATATGTGAATATACATATATGTGTACATATACATATATGTGTACATATACATATATGTATATGTATACGTATACGTATATGTATATGTATATGTATATGTATATGCATATATATATATAGTTTGGGAATCCATCTACATACAGTAGAAAGAGAAAGATGCAGAAATGCATGAGAGTACTTTGGTTTATATTAAATATTTCATCTTTTGTAAATTATGGATATTGTAAATTATTTTCTACCCAAGTGGATTTACAAGTTGTGATGTCAAAATGTAACCATTTTCTATAATCCTAGTCATAGTAACATAAACATCAGAGAAGAATACCCAATATAAGTGTTTAAATTATTGAATGAACAAATGTGATTTTAGAACCTCATGCAATTGCCCACATTTCACTGTTTGTTTTTTTAACTTATAAATTCAAGGTTAAAAGGCAAGTTCATAAGGTGAATCCTAGGAAACTGTAATAAAGGAAATGAAAAATTCTACATTTACTTATAAAACTAATCAGCCTCACCTATTCCTGCTCCGGTGGTATTACAGGCAAAATCGTACCTGGTTCTGAGACGCACCTGTTCATAGGATATGGACAAGTGTGTGTCATGAGAAGGCTGAACAGAGAGTGGTCAGAATATTGGGATTCTGCTAATCCTGGACCCAAATTTGTTGGAGAACCTGAGAATGCTTATCTGGTGATGGAACGGCTCATTGGGGGCCAATAACTTTGTTCAAATATTTGAGTGAGTGAATGAATGAAAGAAATGACTGACATATGAGAGTGCAGATATATTCTCCACAGCTCCAGAGGCCCGACATGTTAGGAGCTGGAAAGAGGTAATTTTTAATGCAACAAGGTAAGAACATCCTAACAATCACAGCCATCCCAGAAAGGACTGAAAGGTTTGGTATGGTAGTAAGTTCCCTAAAAGTGGTAGTAGTCAAGCAAGGCTAAAGAGAACTCTGCTTGGGGAGTTAACTGGACTTGATGAGTCCCAAAGTCTTTTCTAGACCAGAGGTTCTCAAACTTGAGCGTGCATCAGAATCCCCTGGAGAGCCTGTTAAAACCCCCATCGCTGGGCTCCATCCTAAGGGTTTCTTAGGCTATAGGTCTGGAGCGGTGCCTGAGAATTTGTGTTTCTAATAAATTGGCAGGGGCTGCTGATGTTGGTAGTCCAAATACCATATTTTGAGAACCTCTACTCTTAAAAAAAAATCAGCTTAAATGAAGTTTTTTGGTATTTTGTCCAGGCCATTAAGCAAGATTGCCCTTTCCTCAATTACTCACTGCTTACAAGTAGACTTCCATTATGATCTTCTTCCAAAGGGAAGGGCGTATTTTCACTGAGGCTGCCTCCAAAAGCCTTTGTGGGAAGCTATGGCTCTTTGCTGTGCTGTAAGAACATAAGGACCCTAGGATTCTTTTCATGTACTGATATTGAAGTTCCTTTGATTCATTTCACTCTGTCTCCTATTTCCTCCACAACCAATGGCCCGTGTCTTTAAGATAACTGGCCAGTCTGAGCACCCTACAAAATCTTTACAACATTATTGATTATATTCCCCAAACTGTCTTCCATATCCCCATGGCAATATTGTGGCTACCAATTTGTGCTTTCTAATCCCCTCACCTTCTCCCTCATCTCTCATCTCCCTCCCATGTAGATTTTGTAGGGTATCCAATGGACACTTGTCTTATCAGGGAGACCACTTCATGGACGGTGTAGATGCCTGACCACTGCACTGTACACCTGAAGGTCAAGCTGAATAATATTGAATGTCAACTATAATTATATATATATATGTATATATATATATATATATATATATATATATATATATATGTAGTCATGGGATGTGGAGTACAGCATAGGTATTAGAGTCAATGGAATTGTAACCGCTATATACAATGTCAGAGGGTAGTAGATTGGGAGGTTATCACTTTGTGAGGGGTGAAATGTCTAACTATTACATTGTTTTGTACACCTGAAACTAATAAAAATTAATTAATTAATTAACAAAAAAGGTAACTGGCCAGAATTAGGAGTAAGTCTGAGACCAATAAACAGAATTATTTGACCCACAAAATGATCCAATCTGGTTTAAGCCACAATCACAGGCCAGGTCTGGCAATGCTACTGGCCACTGACTCTGGAATGCATTTTGTCAGGTACTGCTTTGGCGAAAAAGAAGGCAGAAGTGCCAAGAATTCTTTTTTTTTAATTCAAAGGGAAAAAAATGTAAAACCTGGATCTTGAACACGTTGCAGGAGCAGATAAACAAAGCTCAGACGAAAATTTTAAATCATACTTTTGTTCACTGGCCCCAAACTATTAGTATCTGGTTTATTCACTCAACAAATAATTATTGCGTTCCCATACGTACCTGGCACTGTTTTGGAACCGAGGGTTACAGCTGTAACTAAGACAAGCAAATGCCAAAGACAGAAAAATATATATGTCAAGTAGGGAAATATATATAGCAGGTCCTTAGTGAGAAAAGCCCATGCGACAACCACCTCCCCTTGGTGCTTACTTTTTGCCCAAATCTTAATGCTTAAAATAAACTGTGCTTACTTTGGCAAAGCCAAATGATCAATGATAGAATGGGTTACTGTGATCTGTTCCTAAGCTGCTTCCCTTTTATAATCTGAAAAATATTTTACAGCTATTAGTAGCGAAGTCTCTGGAAATCATTTCTAGTTCACTTAAAAGCTTCCGTTGCACAAGAATATGTTTCAATAAACAACCTGGAATAAATAGTGGTTAACATTTTACCCATATGTAATCAGCAAAGCAAGCTTTTTTTCACATATAGTCCAAAACTTTTTTTAAGTAAATGTCTTCTAAAGGCTACAAAAAGCAATCTTAGGTCGTTTGTTGGAATAGTTTCACTGCAAATAATTTTTCAAAGGAGTCAGCTCCGGGGGCATGTAAGAGTTCTGATTTAATCAGGTTATCTCATACAAAAAAAAATTCATCCAAGTTTCTTAATTTTGGTCATTCTTGGTGAAAATTAAAGAGTGAAAGAACACAAGAGATGAAGAATTTATGTGAAATATAATTCTAGCAACTTATGGCCATATATGAATTAATTCATTACAGCAAGGACTTTTGAATCACCAATATAGCTAATAACAGCTCCCATTTATTTGATAAATTGACCACTTACTTGCACTACCACCTACTATTACCAACTGAGCACCTACTGTGTGCCAAGCATTATTGAACATTAGCTATGAACCAAACCTTTTATTTTGTTTGTTTTTTCTTTTATTATACCAAGCATTTTATGTACACTATTTTAAACATTCACAACGCTATGAAATCAATATCATCATCTTCCCTTGTCTACAAGTAAAGAAACTGAAATTCAGAAAAATGGAAAAACATTCCCAAGGTAAGATCCAGTTAGCAAGTGGCAGGATAGGAATTTAACCTCAAAGCCTATCTCTTTACACTATGATTCTGCTCCTGCCCCCAGATTTTGAGTGGATCAGCGAAAGTTACTTTGCCATTATGTGTCAGAAAATTGTCATAATTACTTTATAAATCTATGGTGACTACTATGTGAAAGGTACCCCCGTAGCTGTGCAAAATCAAAACCTAGACAACCTCAAGCTGGTGTCATGCTATCTCCATGAGTGTGTGTGAGACAACACAGATACAAATCATGGTATAAATCATCTTCATTGCACCTAGGCACCTGGTACAAGGCCTGGTCTCCCACCATCTCCTACCACACAGTGTGCACTATGATGAGTGGGTCTGGGGACTAAGGAAGGAATTAGTTAAACACTCCTAGAAACAGGCATTGAAAGAAGGCTTCAGGCTGATCAACATTTACAAGCAGAAACCCAAGCAGAAACCCAAACATTTACAAGCAGAAACCCAATTGCTAGGTTTATGTGCAAGTGTGTGAGTGTGTGCTAGCATGCATGTGTGCATATGCTTGTTCTGAGGAGGACGAAGCTTACAGTGTACAAATTAGGCAAATAACACAATGCGCAACTTCAAGGGAAAATACCTCGTAGCTTCTGTAAAATAGTCACTGATAATATAGGTATAATAATGAGCCATAATCATCACTATTTGCCAAAGGGCACCTCCCTCTTTATTTCCTTTTCCCCACACCCCACAATCCCCAGGACCCAACGATGAAATAGTCATTTCTCCCCTGCTTTCTCTCACACACAAGGCTCCCTCTAGAATCCAGAGGGGCACTTTTTCCATAAGCTGCAAGTCATTACGCTTCATGGAATATAAAGTTAAATTCATTTATCTCTATCTTCAATGAGAAAGGGAAGGAAATTAAGCAGGAAAGATGGCACAATGCCCTCAAGAATGGTGCCTTCAAAGTCAAAGCCTGAGATAATTGAGCTTAAAAAAAGAAACGAAAATAACTGTGAGTAAAATGTGCCCGCACTGCAGAAGAGTCTCGCTAGAAGTCTTCATTAAATGTTCCAGTGCACACAACGTGTTCGCTGTGTGTTTGTGTGCTTGAGATTCTGGGAGATATCCTGGAGCTCATAAATACTGAAAAGGGACAGTTGCCATAGTAACTAAGTGCTATTTAATGAATCCTGAAGAACTGAAGCTCATAGGATACTCTTAAAGTGCCAGAACATGAGTTACTGCTGCTGCTATGAGCTTGCAAGAAACTTACATGCCATCCTGTCTAACAAGATTTTTAACAAGTTGGCCTATGTGACCAGCCTCTGTCTTGCCCACATGACACGACAAGATTGTCCTGAAACCCCATGAAAATCATACTCTTGATTTCTTACCTTTGACTCTACATACACACTAAGATATTCTGCTGTAATGGGCCACACATATAGATAGGGAATGTGTCCTTAAATTTGAGGCTCTGACCCAAGTAGTGAAGCATTAGGCCACATGCCTCAGTCACAAGCAGTAGACACTGGCTCAATGAGCCGTCCAGCTGAATACAGCAGCAGACTCTTTGTACTTCTGAAAAAGGTGAATGCTCCATATGCACCAAATGCGGTTTCTTTTTATTTTGCAATGACACGTAAGAGCTATTGCAGTTGATTTTTGCAGGAACTTTTCACAGGCTAGTAACGTCTTAGGTTATCTTTCATCAGGGTGTCCAAACCTTCTCAATAGATAGACTTCCACTCCCAATTCTCTCTCACCATCCATCACCACATGTCAGATTTCTCACCCTGGGATCATCCATCTTTGTGTAGGTTTAAAAGGAAAAGATCGGGGATACACGGCTTTTCTTTACCCTTCCCCCATCTCCCCCAGTAACTTCAATGCAGTCCATTTTTAAGGCTACAGACTGTGTCGCAAGCATACTTATTTCTACATGCCATTAATAAGTAATGAGAATTTTTCAAAATGAAAACATCTATGTATCACAAAGCCAAAAATCATTAGCAAATGCATCCATTCTCCAGAGGCTGGCTTTTTCTTGCATAACCAGCAGCCCAAACGGCCTGGTTGGGGCCCTGAGCTCAGTGTGGGCTGTGGGCGCCCTCTTCAGGATCTTGGGTGAAATGCGTGTTGCTCTCTGAGATACTACCAGTCATCTGGGCAATTGTTTTTGCTAAAACTTTGCAGGAAATTTCGAAGGAAAATTTTGACCAACTTCTAACGGTGTGGTCAGACGGAAATTCATCACATTACCAACCTTCAGCTAATATTAAAATCAGGTAGGTAAAATAAAAGGGAATATCTTGCAAGAAAAAAAGATCCCTATTGATATATCCATTTATTCATTTGATTAAACAATGCTTCTCCACTAGATGAACTCCATTCAAAATCGTAATAAACAAAATTAAAACTGGAGAAAGGCAGCCCACCACCTCCTCACCGTCTCACTCCCTTCCATAGCCTGAACCTGTTCTCTCTCATGTAATCGCTGGCCTTCACTGCTTCCTCCCAGATCCTTCCTTCCGTGCCTCAGTTTATCACGCCTCCATGTTTAGTCTTGAGTCTCAGGGCCAGTAATTGTTGCTGAATAAAACTTTTCCAATTTTCCTTTATGCCATTTATTTTTCTCCAGTTTTACTGAGGTATAAGTGACATAGTGTGTGAGTTTAAGGTGTACAACGCATTGATCGGATGCATTTATATATTGCAAAATAATTGCCACCATAGCTAGCTAACACTTTTATTATGTCACATAATTACTATTTCTTTTTTTGTGATGAGACCATTTAAGATCTACTCTCTTAGCAACTTTCAAGTACATAATAGAGTCTATGTCATTTCTTTATCTCATCAATCTTCCATGCTGTATCCTTCAGCATGGAAGGAGGAAGGCTGTATCCTTCTCATTCACTCATTCAACATCTATTGTGCTTCCACTCTGGGCTGAACTAGGCGAGGCCCTAAAGATACAGAATTAATTAAAACATAAAACTAGAGCATAATTCCCTACTCTTTAACTGTGGGCTTTGCATAATGACTACCTTCTAACAAGTATTATACAATAGTATGAAAAGGGGAAGAAATGAGTAACACTACAGTGGAGAAAACTGACAAACTCTACCTCGGCCAGCTGATCAAGGTCAACATCAACAGTGATAAGTCACGTTGATAGTGTGTACCCTTGAAAGAATGTGATAAAACCAGTTCTTTACCTCTGTAGTGTTCCTCCTAAAACCCACAACCCCAGGCTAATAACGAGGGGAAAAACTCAGAAAAATCACAATAAAGGGTCTTTCTACAAAATGCCTGACCAACACTCTTCAAAACTGTCAAGGTCATCAAAAACAAAGAAAGTCAGAGAAACTGTCACAGACCATAAGCCCCAAAGGAAACATGATGACTAAATGTAATGTCGCAACCTGGGTGGGATCCTGGAGTGGAAAAAGAATATTAGGTAAAAACTGAAGAAATCTCAATAAAGTATAGACTCTAGTAAATAATAACATACCAACATTGGCTCATTAATTGTAACAAACGTACCATAGTAATGCAAGATAATAATAATGAAGCTGAGCTTGGGGTATATGGAACTCTGTACCATCTTTGCAACTTTTCTGTAAATATAAAACAATTCTGAAATAAAACATTTATTTCTTTAAAAAATAGGATTAGACTTTTAAAATGTTAATGGAAGAGAAAGACAGTGAGTAAAGATTGGTACAGTATTGTAAGTGGGTGTGTAGCAGACAATAGAACTCAACATGCAAGGTGAGAGGAAAGGGCTACGACGGCGGTGGGGTGGTGGTGTCTAAGGCAATGGGGAGCTATGGATGCTGTGTGTACAGTCAGAGAAGGCTAAAAATATTGTTTCACATCAGAAAGGTCCTAGTTGAGGTCAGCAGCATAAATTTTGGTCAGGAATAGCCAGCCCAAATGAGCAACTTTCTCATAACAACCAAGAATAGAGAAAGCTGATGCTATGAATGAACTAGAAAAGGAACCAGCATACAGTTTCCACAAAATTTCCTCTTTTAATATGAACTGATAAATGCATTTTGTCCTTGTTCAAATATTCTTTCAGATTCATTATTCTATGAAGGGTCCTCTTCAACCATGCCTTCTCTCCTGTTTCCTACATCCTGCAATTTTCACACTGAAAAATGTGAATAATGATAGTGGAAAAATTCTCATGGTGGCTCAGAGAAAATTCTTAAATTAAAGGGTTGGAGAAGCAAGATACAGAATAAGTCAAAGACATCCAAAGGGGCTACATCATTTCAATGTATCCTGCCAAATAAGAATAATGTTTCTTTATTTTTCACAAAAAAAAAAAGTTCCTAGTTTTTTAAAAGAATCTGAGGGTCAGAGAAATAGAGCCTATGGTTCAGCTGCCTCCCTGGCCACCACAAGCAAAACAGCTGAGAACACTTACAAATGAAAACGTACTGCAGAGACACCAGCCAAACTAGATAAATAGAAAATAACTATAATAATACATATCTTGTCTTTGTGTAACACTTTCTTAGTTTACAAAGCATTTGCACATATATTATCTCATGTGATTCTAAAAAAAAAATCTTACGAGTTTGGCATAACAATTATTATTAATAATCATCTCATTTTACATGTAAGAGAGTTGATATTTAGAGACCTTAAGTGACCTGCGTGAGTCCCCCAACTCGGCACCGGTGGAACTGGGACCAGAACCTACACAGCAGGCTCTCGGGCTGTGCTGGTTTTCATTCTGCACATTCTGGTTGTACAGAACAAGCAGACATAGATGAAGAAGGCTTAGTGTTAATAATTAAATGCCAACATGTATCTCTACCCCAAAAGACACATATATGAAAATGTAAATATTTAGTTTTCTGTTATCATCAGTGTTACACAGTGAGGACAGCTGGTATATAACAATATTAAAGAACTGGTGATAGAAAGAGATAGAAATAAACTTAAAAGCACAGAAGCTTTTTAGTTTGACCTTAAATTAGTTATTCTTAGATTAGAAATGAGGGAAATTAAGGAGGTAATATATAGATGTTAAAAGAAAACACAAAATAAAACATTTGGATCATTCCGTGCTTGCTATTCAGAAACAACTGAGTATGAAAGGAAGGGCAAAACAATGTTACAGAAATCAGTAGCTAACACTAGTGAGAAAGCAGCCTAAATTTACATAGTCGAAAAACATGACTCAAAGAAGCACCATCACAGTCTATAAATATCCTCCAAGCAACAATTATACCTGGTAAATAAAGTAAGTGAGTTATGCATAACCTTAGGTTCAGGTCATTTCTCTTTGTCCAGTTGTCTAAGGAAGACAATGCTTTCCACCTGAGCCGGTGTCATCTTCAGAAATGAAAACAGCCGAGGAGACCTTAAGGCTGGGATACCCATGAGTAGGGTTAAAAAGAGGAACCACAGGGAATGGCCTGCTATGGCTTACCGCATTAAGAATTAGACTGGATAATCACATCACTCAATAGGGTTTCATTTCTGCCTTATCTTTGAAAAGGAATAATAAAGAAGAGAATCAAATCCAAAAACAGCTTTTGGAGTGTGGCATTGGTGGTATGGCGGTGAGCATACCTGCCTTCCAAATAAAGCTTTTGGTTACTGGTCTACTTAATTGGGAGAAAAAATGGACCACGAACAATCAAGTATGACGTCAAGGGCTCTGCTTTGATATCAGGAGATAGCATGATCCTGAATCTCATGAAAAGAGTACAAGTTTGCAAAATCAAAGCCACTGGATAAGGGTTGTCCTATCAAACCTGCCCCAGATGCTGCTGTGCTAGTTTTCTCATTGCTGTAAGGTGTCTTACCTTGTAAATCACATTCTGGATACCAAAGCATTTTTAAAACCACTGAGAGCTGCTTTGAAAACACCATTTTCCACAAACCTTTCCTCCACGCGATCGTTTTCTCCCTTTTGAAATGTACCAGGTTTTCTGATTAAGTCTCACGATCTGCTTAAGCCACAAGTTATTATATTTGAAAAGACCAATCTGGTCCAGTACTTGGGGAAGCCTAAATTGTTTGAATTGCAGCAGAAATGACCTTGGGCAGGCCCCTGCAGTGTACAAGAGTCCTGGTAGAATAACATTTAAAATATCAGGAGCTCTCTAAACACAGCATGCTCAGGTCATCCACAGCCCAATCCAAATCAAAGCAATTTTTCCCATTGTCTTCCCAAGGACAATTTTTCTCGCCTTGTAGAGAAGCCGCCTGCATTTGGCTGAACTTGTCTTCCTTTCTTGTGCAGGGAGAGGGGACTAGAAAATTTGACAACCAGATTTTTAGTTCCTAAGTGGGCAATGGTTTCTTGTTCATATAATAACAAAGTCCTCGGGTTATGCCTTATTGGTATCTTAGGACACTTATGTAAATAAGAGGTACAGACCACCATTTCCTGCACTGCATGGATCCTAAACCAGCAACAAGGTGATACATGTTCACTAAAGGCTACTTGCAATGGCAAAGGACTGCCAGCTGTGTGAACTGGTCTCTGAGTTAGGACTAGTGCCCAAAGGTGAATGGAGAGGGTCAAGTTCAAAAAGGGAAGTATTTCTAAGAGAATATTTGGGGTTTGTTTTTAAGCTCATAGCTATGGTAGCCAAGTGCTTCTTGAGTGGTCTTTTATCTGCAGAAGGTAGTCCAGGAGCACTCTCTTAAATTGAAACTGGGTATTTGTGACAATATCGCCCCCAAGAAACTATAGACTTGCTTACTATAATGACAAACCTAATAGACTTTGAAAAGGTGCCTATACAATGAAGGTAGAAGTTCTTATCATATGCCTGTTTACAAATGCAAGCATACACACACACACACACACACACACACACACACACACACACACACAGTATGTTAAAATATTTGGAATTTTCTCCATTACAACTGCAAAATTTATGAAAAACACAAATCAGGATACAGGTGTTGTCTGTGCTAACATCCTGTAAGGAGAAATTAACAGAGCTTCAGCTTCTATTGAATGCTTTCCTGAGTTGGAATTTGCCAGGCTTGCAATATTAACATAGAATTATAGAAATTGGAAACAAAAAGCTGGAGTCTGCTGGGAATGACAGACTCAAGATGAACTTGACTGGAAAATTTGGCTAACAAAAAGTGACATCTTTTGTGCTGGAATTTTTCTATCTGAAAGCTTTAAAAGGGCTGTAATTATTTCGAGTTTTCAATTCAACCTTTTTCAAACTAAGCCTTTTATTTTCTTCATTGCTCTGTACCTTTCCTTCATGTGAATTGAGGCATTTGAGAAGCACTGAAGTGGTAAATTCATATTGGTTTTATACACATATCCATTTCTAGGGAATGGTAAGCAACACGATTTTTGCATCGTCTAAGCCAAGAAAAACAAAAGAATATTTGTACATCAAAACTTTTATCTGTGCATAGGCTCAAAATACCTGAGTATGGCTAAATAAATCACCTAATAAGAAATGGCTAATTAAGACCTATGAATAATTTCTTTGCAAGTCAGTGCTTTTTCTCCATTGTGAAGCCAAGGAATGCAAGAATTTAAATTTACCTTGTGGCTTTTGGGTCCCAAATCACAATGTCAGCATCTGATCCTACAGCTATTCTTCCTTTTCTTGGATAGAGATTGAAGATTTTCGCTGCATTTGTGCTGGTCACTGCCACAAATCGGTTTTCGTCCATTTTACCACTATGCTATAAAACAATTCAGGGGAAAAAAGCATTTGTTTTAATGATCAAACATTTAAAAAATCTCTTATCAATAAAAGTACAAAACTTGACTCTCTTAGAACCAAATAGAATAGTATCTAACTTCGTATGCTGTGGGGCTGAAAACATTGTGGATACTCAAACAATTGTAACGATAATGATGGGGATGGCAGGGTAACATATAGAAGCCTGAAGGTAACTTTTCAAAAATACATCAACTTAAAAAAGCACCCCATTAATCCTTCCCAGAACCACACAGATAACAACTAAATATTAGCAATGGTATTTTCATTTCTTGTTTAAAGCTTACTACCACCATCTACTACATTTATGATCTGGCTTATTTATCGCAGGCCCGAGATTTATGAGTGGTCATGTAGACATTAGATGGAATACTATAGAGTTAAGGTAAGATAGGTCTTTGAATCAGATGACACCAATTTTAGAAAAATAAAGAATTAGCTCAAGAGGTTCAATATTGTGCAATTAAACTTTACATGAACCAACGATAACGGACAGTCTATTGCTAGACATTTTTAAATGGACAGACATTGGAAAAATGTTATCTCACTAAAATTGTTTTTTTAACATTGAGAGTTTATCTCTCTATATATTTATATGATAAAAACATCCTTAAGTTTTGTTTCATTATCAAACAGTCCCTGTCTCAAAACAATTAAGGACTATGCCCTGAAAGTGATATTCTCGTAAATAAACCATCTTAATGTTTCAGAAAATAAAATCATTTCTTGTATGTTATTAAGAAATATTCAATCACTTTAAAGCTATTTATATACTTGGGAACTGTAATAAATTATGAAAATCTGCTGTAATGAGGATACTCATTGTAATAAAACAAGTTCAAAGAGACAGGTTGGACTGTTATCATGAAATCTAAGAAAAGAGAAAGAGAGGAGAACTAATCTGGGATGCTTAGGGTTAGGGTAAAGGAAAAGGAGGTGAAGAGAATGATTAGTAGAAAATAGGGCTATAGAGGGCCGGTTTTCATCCCGGTGGCTCAGGCGGTTGGAGCTCCATGCTCCTAACTCCAAAGGCTGCAGGTTCGATTCCCACATGGGCCAGTGGGCTCTCAACCACAAGGTTGCCAGTTCAACTCCTTGAGTCCCGCAAGGGATGGTGAGCTTGGCCCCCTGCAACTAAGATTGAACATGGCACCTTGAGCTGAGCTGGCGCTGAGCTCACGGATGGCTCAGTTGGTTGGAGTGCGTCCTCTCCACCACAACGTTGCCGGTTTGACTCCCGCAGGGGATGGTGGGCTGTGCCCCCTGCAACTAGCAACCAGCAACTGGACCTGGAGCGGAGCTGCGCCCTCCACAACTAAGACTGAAAGGACAACAACTTGAAGCTGAACGGCACCCTCCACAACTAAGATTGAAAGGACAACTTGACTTGGAAAAAAAAAGGCCTGGAAGTACACACTGTTCCCCAATAAAGTCCTGTTCCCCTTCCCCAATAAAAAAAAGAAAAGAAAATAGAGCTATAGAGATGTTTTGAAGATTGTTAAATGTAAATTAATTGTTCAAATATCATCCCATAAGTCATGGAGAAAATTAAAGACGTTTAGAGAATAAAGTAGCATGAAAAGATTTTCATTTTTGAAAGGTGACTCTGGTGGTGGAGTATAGAATAGAATATAGCAATTAAGATTGGAGGAATGGACACCAGTTGTGGAGACAACTTCAATGGCCTCAAAGTAGTGTGATAGACATGAAGGTGGAAATAAGAAGGCATTTGGGAAATAAAATTAACAAGATCTAGGAAATAATTAGAGTTAGAAGTGAATGGTACATGTAGGGGATTCTGAGAAATGAGACATGATTAATGTGTCTGTGGGGAGCCATGATTTCTTGTTTCTCAGGAATCTTGTGAGCTGGCTAGTATATAGTTAACTTGTTTCGGCTCCTAAGGCATTATCTCTGCAAAGAACCTTGAGAGTGTTTGCAAGTTGCTGAGGAATGAGGTGGGACTGGCCGGTTTCCCGGACACAGATAACTGGTGGCTATCAGGACATTTGGTAGTCTCTTTCATATAATAATTATGTCTGGGGAACTTTGTGATGATTCTGTAGTTTCTGTGTAAAAGTTAAAAATTTATTTTCTGTGAGGTAATGCACCCATGTGATTGTTAAACTGCACGTACCCATAGGGTATATATTGGTGAAGGTGATTAAATCAGGCGCTTCAGCATCCCTGAAGACCGGCCGCATCATCATGAGTGTGTGTGTCTCTTTTTTCATTCCCACTCCCCCTTTCAGGTACTGTTCGACTCGTGGCGGCTGGCTCGCCACATGTGTCATCTCAGGGAGGGTTTCTAGGAGAGGGTGAGAATGGCATGATAATGGGGACCTCAGGTCTAACCAGACAGGTGTCCCTTGCTGATCTTTACAACTACACATGTCAACTGGCTAGACAGGTTAACATGAACATTTAGCTGTTTGATACTTCTCCATTCTTAGGGAGAAATTTTTAAATCATGAGAATTTAAAAAACCTTGTTTCTAGACTTTGAATTATTATTTATGTGACCTCATGTGGCTGTTTTTAAAATATGACATCCACCGTTCTTAAAAAGGGACATCTACAAAGATTTTATGAAAAGGAGGTATGGATAGTAACAATCCTTCATGTATTCTCAATCATTCCAAGAATTTATACCAGTGACACACAAGGAACTGGGACTCAAGAACCTGAGAAATCAAGTAGAAGGGTTATCACATTTCAAAGACATCAAGAATCTACGTTGGCACCCGATGTAAATGCATCCCCTCATGTCAGCAAGATAGTGTAACACATCCCTGGAACTAAACCACGCAGAGAAGGAAATTATTATTCTCCTGGGGGGTGGGCGGGTGGTAATAGTGTTACATTCCCAGTCTCCCCTCTAGTAAAAATAATTGAAAAACTTCTCTATGAAGGGTTTTTCACACTGCTCCGAAAATGGGCCAGCTCCTGAGGGCCCAAGAGTTAGGCAAAACAGGCTGGATCTTGCGAAACTCACCACGCCTTTTTCCCATATTACTGACATCCGGTCCTCAACACCGTTTACCCCGTTGGGAATCTTGGTGAAATCGTCCTTCCCGAGGGCTTTCTGGCAGGTGGTGAAAGTGCAGTGGTCAGTTCCTGTGGTGGTTAGATCATCACTGCAAAAGGAAAACACAGCGGAGTGAGGGTGAGTAGACAGAATGAGTCAGGAGGAAACTACCTTAACCTTTCCTAATCTCCTGACCCCCGTCTCAACTGAAAGTTAGAAAACTGCAATGGAAAATGAGGAACTTTTTCAAGTACATATTTCACCCACTCCCATCTCTAGTCTAGAAAGCACCTTTGGAGAATACGCTTACAAGAAGCATGATGATCGGTTCCAGGCTCACTTTCATTGTGATGAGGTGCTTGTCTGATGCTCAGTTTCTCATCTAGAAATGTATAATGATATGTGCGTGGTGACAATTGTTTCGGAATCACTGGCAATAACGTAAGTGAAAATTCCTTGTGAGTAGAGAGCTACGCAAAGATGAACCATGGTGAGCCACATGAACAGAGGCAGGTCCTCCAAGGCAGCCCCTGGCCAAATGGCAACATTGTGATGAGCAGAGACGTGACATTGGCTGAGGATGAGGATGTCACCAGCGAAAGGAATCCTGCTTTGAGTTGTGCATAATCTTGGGGATGCAGAAGTGTGAAGGAAGAAGGAGCCTGAAAGGAAAGGGCAGGTGAACTCTTGTATAGTCTACTGTGTAAATCTTTCTGTTAACTGGTACCTGAGTATCTGTGAATGGGGAGTGTCAGGATGTCCATGAATGGTGGAATTCTCAAGAAAAACGATCATAACATCCCAGAAAGTAGCGTCTTTGAAAATAGTTTGGATGGACTTTTATGGGGAAACCTGCTCGAGGGTAGGATTTTGCCTTTCCACCCCTACAGTGGTTCTGCCCTCAGTTATAACCTATTGTAGTTGTACAGCAGGCACACCTGGTTCCCAGGTTATATCAGCATAGAAAAAAAATTCAAGAATATTCTGAATGATAAAAATAAAGCATAATGAAGAGACCTGGCTCTAGGCAATAAGAAAGGACAAGGAGAAAATCAGAAGAGAGTAACATTCCAATTAAAATGATCTGATTTCTCTGTGTCCAGGAGAGACTTTGACACTATATCATAACGTAATTAAGTCACTGCTTTTTGGTCTCAAGATGAGGGACAGTCCCCAGAGCCTGTCAGATCAAGTAGAACAGAACACTGGGAGGTCAATGGAAGGTCAGACAGTAAGACAGGATCTCCTACACTCAAACCTGAGACTTTTAAAACATCTTATTTTGGCAAAATACTTCACAAACATCTGCAAAATGATTACTTAGCCAATAGATTCATGAGGTAGTCAGGAGTTGCAGGGTCTGGTCGCAAGGGTGGACCCATAACATGGTGGGCTGCATGGTGCCATTCTTTATTCCAATAGTGAGTGCCATCTGTGCCCAGACTTGCCGCTATGGGTTCTCCATAGACCACCTGCCCTGAAAAGTTAAAAGGAAGCATTCAGCACCTTGATTTGCTCTTAAAAGAATCATCTGACAAACACATAAATATTAGTCTTTTGTGTCTTGGCAAAGAATAATATGAATCCTCAATCTTTGGTGAGCAGGATTTAAAAAGAAAAACTACTGTTTATTGGGCATTTACTATGTTAGAATCAATGTGCACTGCATGTTATGGTTGATGATTGTACCCACTCACTGATACTAGACTTGGCCTTGTGGCTTACTTTGGCCAATATGAATGGAAGTGACACATGCTACTTCCAAGCAGAGGTTATTAAAACCACAGTAAGTTTTGCCATCTGCATTTTCCCTCTGTCATGAAACCAGCAGAGACTATTCCTTCAGTGGTGCCTCAAAATGAAGAGAATATGAAGCAGGGGCAGAGCCAACCCACGATGGACATGAGTATGAATGAGAAACGAATCTCTGTAGTTTTAATCCAATACTATTTTAGATGAATTTGTTACTGCAGTGTAACCTAGCGAAAGCTGGCTGATACATGTGCTATTCTAATGGAATCGTCTCAAAACCCTCTCTGGGAAATGCTACTATTATTTCCATTAAAGATAAGGAGAAAGCTTACGGGATTTAAAACTTCTCTACAGTTACATTACATGCATTCGATATAGGTGGAGTGGAGGAAGTAGGATTTGAATCCAGGCATTTGGACTCCAGTGGCCCTAACGTCTATGTTATACTGCCCTGATGACAATTATCATATAGTCACATGGAGTTTAACTGCAGCGTATCTGTCACAAATAGATTGATAATCTTTTCACATACTTAAAAAAAAAAAACTTCCTCTGAAAACACATTAAATGAAAAAAAAACACTCAGATAAAATTATAGCCAGAAATGCATATTTTAAAAATCATGCAAATGAGGCCATCAAAAGCACACGCAATGTTAGGAAAGTTAATAGTGCGGAGTGAATTTGAATTTAAAATCAGAATCCTGTCTCTGATTAGCATTTGTCAGAATAATAGATTCCCTGGCATCCACCTGATCATATTCAAGCAGTCATAAAGGAGAGAGCAAAGAGAGTTGGCATACCAAATTAGTTCACTCTGGTTAATCAGATGGCAGATTTTAGTTAAAATCTTGATACATAACTGAAATTAACTGATTTCCTCAGGGAGGAGTGAAAGTGGATGACCACCAGCTGCCTGAGTCATACTAAAATGGAAGGTAGCACCCTATTATCCCACAGATCATTTCTCCCCCAAACTAGCCACTAGGAATTTCAAAAGCTAGTCTAGGAATTTAAAAAACCATGAAAGCAAGGCTTCCTGAAGCATAACAATCTTTGCTTCTTAAGTAACGAAGGATCAGATTGTGGTCAATAAAAGTTACTCTCCAGGGATTTAACCACTGCTAAAATCCTTCGCTTTCCTGATGCACCCACACTAGGTGAATCCCACTCCCCTCCTGTCTCTTATTGTCTTAGACCCAGAAAACGGGAAATACCATTAGTATCTCCTTCTGGTGTGGAACAAAAAGCAATCATTTTTAAAATGAATGAAGAAGTAATGTATTATTTGCTAGAGAGATAACAGGACAAACGCGATATTTTATTTGCAGGAACGAAGAGACCTTCCTATTCCAAGAGACCTCTTACTCGTGCTTGGACAATGACGAACTCGGGAGACTGGCCTGCAGTCACTTTACAGGTTGCCAACTCAAGATTTTTTGCCGCACTCTTCACACAGGAAAGATCTTTATCACATGTCCTATTCAATCATTTGGCCTATCAAGGTGATATGGAACCCTGTTCCAAAAGTTCTACAATTTTAACAGCCCTCAGGAAAAATTAAAAGTGTCAGCATCTACCAGGACTGTTTCGAAACTAGATAACAGGTAATTTCCTTGGGAGGGCTCGGCTTCTTTAAAATGTGATAGCCACTTTTTTCTATACAAAACAAGCTCTTCATTAACTGGGCTATTTTCAACTGTCTCTCCACTGAGCATCTGTAAATATCAAAAAAAAGTTAGAAAATGAAAGACTAAAACTTCCTAATTGCTCTTTCTCATATTTCATAATGGTTCTAAGACATTTTCAAAGGACTAAACAGCATGCAAGAGTAAAAAGGGGAAAGAAAACAAAGGGCCTGAATAATACGCAAATTAGATAATCAAACTGGAAAATTCATCATAACTGTGGGTTCTGTCAGATTTGGGCTAAACATAAATAATAAAAATAGCTATCTTATATGCGTAGCACTCTATAGTTTGCAAATGTAGCTTGAAGGTCATATATCTCATCTGACCTTCATAGCAACCCTCATGCTGGTTTGACAGATGAAACTGATGCTCAATGAGACTAACTAAAATGTCCAAGACACTGGGGTAGTAAAATGGTACATCAGAGTTAGAATCCTAGTATTCTGCTAGCATATCACACATGTGCACTATGTGACTAAGAAAAGTATAATTTTTCATTTCTTGGTAAAGAGCATGTATTTTTAAATGTTTAAGGCAACCACAAGCTATTTGTGGAAATGGCTGAGCAATTTTCCAATTTCCCTTACTGGTTTCATTTACTACGCTTAGCAGATTGGTAATGAAAAGTGCTATATCTGTCTTTGTCTGGTACTCTCCTGATTACATTTAAGACCAGATGGTTTCAACGACTCTTGTAAGATAGTACCTTCATCATTAATCTCCTCCCCCCATCTCAGCAAGTTTCACGTCATGTTGTATCCTGTCTACCCATACCTGTTCTCTCCTTCTTCCTCCATCCCTTGGCTCAAAACCAAAAGAAACTCTGCACTTATGATGCAATCTCCCACTTCAAAGAGTTTTGCCCTCTGGGAGAGTCTAAAGATTTCCAAATAATGAAACATGTCAAAACAATTCAAACTCCCTCCTGACCAGACAACGCGTTTATTAGATAAAAGTGACAGAGCGGATGTTAACACCTTGTCTGGACTGGAGAGCAGAATTTAATCAAGTCCTGAGATCTGTTAGGAAAGGTTGAGAGATGCAGAGAAGCTGACATAGGTGTCCAGGAGTGGAAGCACTGACTACCAAACAGAAAGCCAAACACATTTATAAAAATAATTTTTCCTGGGTTCTGTTTTGATTTAAAATATTGCATTTACAAAGAAAGTAAATAATTGAGAAGGAAAATATATAGAAGCAGCATAATATTTGTAGAGTAGATCACACAGGTCTAGGTTCAAACACTGATTTTGCTACTTTTTAGTTGGTGACCTTGTGAAAAATGAGTGCTTGCTCTCAGTCTCAGTTTTTCTCATCCGTGAAATGGGATCACAAAATCCGTCTAGTATGGCAATTTTGTGAGGATCAAATAAATTAATGGATATAAAAGTACCTAGCATCTTCCCAGGACCATGGAGTCACTTTATGATTTGGACTGAATTGTGTCCCTTGCTAAATCCAAATGTTAAACTCCTAACCCCTAGTATTTCAGAATGTGACTGTATTTGGAGAAAGGGTCCTTTATAGAGGTAATTATGCTAAAATAAGGTCATTAGTGTGAGTCTTAAACCAATATGATGAGGGTCCTTATAAGAAGAGGAAATTTGGACATAGACAAATGCAGAGGGAAGACCATGTAAAGACGCAGGGAGAAGACGGTCATCCACAAACTAAGGAAAGAGAACCCATCCTTTCTTCACAGCCCTCAGAAAGAGCCAACCCTGCCAACACTTTGATCTCAGACTTCTAGACTCCAGAATTGTGAGAAAATAAATTTCTATATTTTAAGCCACCCAGCCAGTGGTACTTCGTTACAGCAGCCCCAGGAAACTAGTAAGTTCCACAAATGTTAGTTTCATTATGGTTACACCATTCTACTCTAAAAGGAAAAGTGTTTTCAAATGGTCCATTTTCAACTGCTTTATAATTGGACAAAAGGTAAATCATCTTGCTCTAAATGTAAAAGACAAGTGGGTGTTCAGATGTACATGTTCAAGAAAGAAAAAGAGAAAACCTGACATTCAAATCCACCTTGACTCAGCCACAATTAATCCTTTCTTAGGAATAGCATCAATTACCAATTATCAGCTCATCATACTCGTGTAAATGAGATTTGGTTTACTGTTATTCAGCACTAACAAGCCATGGTCAACGTGACTACATGGGGACAGAATGGTCACTGGGAACCTTTCTCCCCCTTATTCCCTAAACACAAGAGGACTGTATGGGGGTGGGGGGCAGACTTTAAATAACATGCAAAACAGGGCATCTAAAATCTCTCCATAAGAAAGATTTGTATTTTATAGCAATAAGCCTGGAAAATAAAGCTCTCCACAATACGGAAAACCAAAACCCAAAGCAAACCAAATCACTGTCAGCTACTTGAGAACTAAAATTATCTTAATCATCTTTGCAAATCCAACGCCTAGAACAGGGTGTCTACAATATATATGATGTCCAACAACTTTTTTAAGTAAAAAGTATAAAGAAAAAATTTTATTAATAAGTTCAAATGAAAGTCACATTTATATCCCAGAGTCAGGAACATGGGGGGAAAAAAACAACAACATAGAGATGAATTTTATTCAGACAAGTTAAAATAAGCTAAACTGGAAACTGAAAAAAAACAGCATTGAAAATTTCAGTCATAATTAGGAAACAAATACAACAGATACATGCCAAGTAGAGCATCAGGTAAGTTACTGACAGAAATCACCATCATTCTAAGCAAAGCACCAGAAAAATAGTGAATCATCTGAACAAGAGCAAGTCCTACGAGGAGGTGGGGAAGAGAGCTGAACAATATGTTTTTAAAAGACCATTAATAATTCCATATGTCAATATGTGGCAGAAAAGGGACATGTATGATCAAAACCACTCAAACCAAAATAAAAAGTGTCACTGAAGACAATGGCATATATTGACACATATACTATTTGGACAAAGACTAGACTATGTTGCATGAAAGAATTCCGGGGTGGGCAGACTGGAACTACTACATGTGACACAATTACAGCTGATCTGTCCAATCTTACATGTGGGCTATGGAGCAAAGGAGCAGATTCTGCTTCTGAAAGAAAAGGATAACACTCGAGGGTCAGCCTTTTTATTCTCTTGCCTCATTTTTGTAAAAGTGGCTTCTCAAAAGAAGGATGGAAACTAACCTAGTTCTAGTTACCCAACCTAGGTTCATTAAGACTTAAAATAAACATGAAATTGAAATTCTTTGCAAAGGTAGCTCCGTTTTCAATGGCTTGAACGTGAAAGCTTTATTCTTTTTCCTATAACCTGCTTTCACTTTTTATCACAGGTGCTGAATGCTAAAACAAAATATCCAGATATGAACACAGGGAAACCTCAAGCTTCGAATAAAAGTTGGCAGACTAAACATGCATTGCCCTCTCTTCCTTTCCAGTTCACAACAAAACCCTGCTGAAAATGTACAAAAGCCATAGCTATGCTGAAAATGAAGGAGGACCCTGGCTGACCAGAGGTTTTGAAACAATTTAGGATGCCAGAAAGCAGATGAGATGGCAATAGCTTATAAAGGTAGGTAGAGGAAGCCACAGCCTGAACTCAAAGTAGTAGAGGGAGCCATGAAAAACATACGTCCTGGGAAGCAAAGGGCAGTTAAAGTGAGGGGGAGCAGATGAGTTGGGGCAGTTAGTGCCCACCCCTGAACTCTGCCAGGAAAAAACATCTTCCTAAAGTGGTATTGATCCTACAGAGCAAAGCCCCCACACCTGAAATTGAAGTTCACCAGTGACGAGGCCCTACTCACAGTCACACAGCTCATGGTTAGGGCTTTCATTTAGAGCTGGGCCTGCTCAAGAAACAGACCTGTACAGCCCCAGATGAAGTCCACACCCGCTCCTATTCTAATCACCTGAACTGTCCAGGCTTGAGTCTGAATAGCCCGGGATCACAGGATATTGAAGGAAAAGCAAACAAAAAGAGGGGTCAAGATGTTAAAAAAAAAAAAAAAAGTTAAAAATTGGCTCAGCAAAGAACAGGGATAATCCAGAATATAAAAGAATTTTCTTTTTTTGTTTTAATCTCCATTAGTAGTCTTAGAGAGATCAAGGAGATAATGTATTCATTAGAACCAAACAATAGAAAAGGAAGCAACTGTGGGGGGAAAAAGAGTTATCAGAAAACAAGAAAGTTTTCTTGCAAATAAAAACATGATTACCAAAACAAAAAGTTATTAGAAGGACAGAAGAAGTAAACAAAATCCTTTCCTAAAATATAGAACAAAAATTCAAGTTGTTGTTTGTTTTCTTTAAGGTGAACATAGTTAAGGGACATAAAGGATTTATTTAAAAAGTCTGATGGGGGAGTTCCAAGAGAGGGAACAGAGAAAATTAATATGAAAGAAATAATAGACGAAAAAATTTTCAGAATCAAAGATTAGTCTTCAGATTGAAACAGGCCTCTGCCCACGAAGGTGAATTTTTAAAAGGCTTATTGCTAAATATAGTCTTAATAAAGTTTCTTGACTTCTAAGATAAAGAGGAAATACAAAAATCTTCCAGATAGTGAATAAAGTTAGTGACAAGAGGACAAGAATTTTACTGGCATTTGCTTGTTTACCAGTAACACTGGACACCAGAAGAGAATGAAGTGGTGCCCTTACAATTCAGAAGAAAATAATTCTGAACCTAGAATTCTATACCCATTCAAGTTGCCAAACAAGCCTGAGGACAAGGAATCAGAAAATTTACCTTCCATCACTCTTCCTTAAAAAATGACCTGAGAGGGGCGGCTGTATGGCTCAGTTGGTTAGAGCGTGAGCTCTCAACAATAAGGTTGCCAGTTCAATTCCTGCATGGGATGGTGGGCTGCGCCCCCTGCAACTAAAGATTGAAAAGGGCAACTGGACTTGGAGCTGAGCTGCGCCCTCCACAACTAGATTGAAGGACAACGACTTGGAGCTGATGGGCCCTGTGAAACACACTGTTCCCCAATATTCCCCAATAAAATTTAAAAAGAAAAATTACCTGAGAATCTTCAAGGTAATTCAAGAAAAGGGGAGAAATGGGAATCAAGAAACAGTATATCCAGTCTAAGATGCTGTGAAAGGAAACCCTAGGGTGACATCTCTACAGAAGGCTTGAAAAAAAAACTATTAAAAATAAAAGTCAGAAGATTCTTCTCCTGTAAAGAATCTATGCAAGACGAGCTGATTTCACTCAATAGAAGTTGTGATGAAGAAGCCAAAATCATATGTTTCTTTTCTGAAGCTATTTTAAAAAGAGCTAATTGTGAAAATTCCAAGGGAAAAAAACTTAACAAGACAATAATGGCCTAAATGTGTAGCAAACCAAAATAAAGCATGCTTTAAATCTCATTGGAGGACAAGAAAGGAAATCCAGTTGACCTTAACACTGGCAATTGCTTCTCCAAGAGTAAATTTTAATAACTTGAGTTTGCACTTCAAGTTAGTGGTATAGATTTCTCTGAGATTCTCTTCTCACTAATTGTTACCACAGAGAAGAGTATTTCAATAATCTTATGTTCTAATAGTTCTAAATTTTAGACTTAACCTATCGACAAAGCATGGAGAACCAAATTATACAATAGTTAGAGCCAACTGTAATGCCATCCATGTAAAGATAATAATATAGTTCATAGAAGTCAGGAGGAACAGAGAGGGTAATGCAGGGTCTCTAAATTCCTTTTCAACCTGGTAGAGAATGAAGAGATATAACTAAACATTATAGCCCAAAACACATAAATTTAATTAATACTATTTGAAGTGACACTTATTACTAACAAAACTCAAGAGGTAAGATTTATGTGAGCAAAATTGTTCATTTTTCATATTTCAGAGTCAAGTGATACTATCAAAATTATAAGTCAATACTTACAGATTTATGGTTTAGAATTTTGGAGTTAACCACCAAAAAACTAAAGATAGATATGGTTAAAAATCGCTTGTTCCAGGACTGAGCTGAGGGAGACACTTTCCATTTCCATCGCTAGCATGTGTTTTTCTTTTAATAATAATAAAAAATAAGAAAATGATAATAAAAATTTAAATATAAGGCCCCAAAAGAAAACCAATTAAATATAAACTTGATGTTCATGCTTCCCAACTTCCCAAAATTTCTTCTTGAACAGAGTGGGGAGTAACCAAAAGTTTAGGCTTTGGGATCAGATAGATTTGAGCTTTAATTCCAGGTTTAGCACTTACTAATAAAGTGATCTTAGACTTAATTTACAGAACTTTCCCAAGCCTCAATTTCATCAGTCACAAAACAATGATAAATTTAGCTTGAAGCATTGTTATGACAATTAAAAATGATAATTTATATTAAAATACATTGATGAGATAATATATAATAAAACCCAAAATGTGATAAGCTATTCAAATATGTGCCAGGCACACATTAAGCACTCAACAAACAACGTTGGTTGTTCAAATCATTCACCCTCTTCTTACTATCTGCTGGGTGTATAGCTGGCAACTCAACAATACAATCAAACTTAATAGCATTTGTATTTCCAGGCAACTACAATAGAGACAATTAATAATTGGACATCTTTTGTGTCAGTTGGAACAGTGTTTCTGAAGCTTTAATATGCATATGAATCACCTAGGGTTCTAGCATATTCTGATTCAGTGGATCTGGGATGGGGTCCAAGGCTGTGCACTTCCAACGAGCTCTCGGGGGATGTTAACGCTGCATCCCAGGGACCACACTTCGAGTGGCAAGGCCCTAGATGATAGGTTGGCCTGGAAAATGTATTTACAGTAGGAAATGTTCATATTATAAATCTGTTCCTTATTTAAACAAGGTAGCAATTAATCGATTTGTATTGCTCTTTTATGTTCAGAAATTATGCTAGGTAATAAATGAGTGCAGACAGGGCAAATGAATCTTGTGTACAAGGTCAGTGTGGTTTTGTCACTCTGTACTCCCCAGGAATCTGCCCTTGGGTTGGGTGGTACAGTCACCATGTGGGTGGTTTGGTGTTGTTTATGTCCCACCCTCGCCTGCTCCCTCCAGGTTCCTGTTTCATCACATGCCTTGATGGCATACGAGGGGTGTCACACGCCAGGGGTGGGAAATCTTTCTTGCTAATTTACTCTGAGATATCTGCTGCCTCTTTGACAACTGTGCATTAGACTCTTCTCACAAATACGATTACAATGAGTCTGACTCAACAAGAATATTTGGGGTGACATTTTAAATATTCCATATTTATAATCCCTTTGGAAAGAAATTGAACAACATCCCGAAAGTGCATATGCATTTACCCTTTGAACCAACAGTCCCACTTCTGGGACTCTTCCTTGAGGACAGAACTTTGTGGTAGGCCAAATAATGGCACCCCAGACATATCTATGTCCTAATCCCCATAACTTGTGACTGTTACCCTACATGGCAAAAGGGACATCACAGTTGTGCTTCAATTATGGACCTTGAGACAGAGAGGTGATCCTGAATCAATGAAGTGGACTCAAGGTAGTCCAAGGGTCCTTAAAGTAGAAGAGAGAGGCAGAAAAGGAGGTCAGAATAATGCAATGTTCTCCACCCACCATTGCTGGCTTTGAAAATGGAGGAAGGGACTTGAACCAAGGAATTTGGGTAGTTTCTAGAAGCTAGAAAAGGCAAAGAAAGGGACTCCTCTTAGAGCCTCCAGAAAGAACACAGCACTGCTGATACCTTGGTTTCAGCCCACTGAGACCAGACTTCTGACCTCCAAAACTATAAGATAACAAAATTGTGTTGCTTTAAGTTTGTGGGAATTTGTTAGAGTAGTAATAGAAAATTAACACATCTTCCACAAATATGAAGCAGCATATACATAAGGCCATCATTGTGGTTTTATTTATAACAGCTGAAGATAAGAAACAACCCAAATACCCATCATTAGGGAGTAGTTGAATAAATACAGTGGCATATTTTGCACCTGTAAAAAAAAAAAATGAGGAAAGTCTCTATACTTGATATGAGCTGAGCTTTAGGACATAATTTTGAGTAGAAAAAAAAAGCAAGATAGATGACGCTATGTATAGTATTTTACTTTTCATGTAGGAAAGAAAGAAGTAAGAATATATACACATATTCGTTTTTGTAAAGAGAAATACTATAAAGATAGGCCAGAAACAAAATAATAAAAGTAATTACTCCTGGGGTGTGGAATAAAGGAGCTAGAGAAGGAAGCAAGATTTCTCTGAGAATACATTCTTAATATATGATTTTGACTTTGGTATCATGTAAATGTTTCACATATTCAAAACATAAAATAAAATTTAGAAATAATTTAAAATAAAATTAAAATATCCATACTTAAGTTTTCTGCCTATGATTTACATTCTAAAACTTTCCCTAGACTTTTACTCTGCTCCTAATGGAAT
Source organism: Rhinolophus hipposideros (assembly GCF_964194185.1). Lineage (NCBI taxonomy): Eukaryota > Metazoa > Chordata > Mammalia > Chiroptera > Rhinolophidae > Rhinolophus > Rhinolophus hipposideros. Next base: position 28,015,175 of record NC_138059.1, on the reverse strand, counting down.
TCTATCCCAGTACAAATTAAATACCCAAGATCAAGAAACTGTTTCCTGACAGACTGTCAAAATTGTAGCTTGCTAGTAGGTTTAGGTTGACCATTTCTGCTGAATTTACCGTTTCTTAAATCATATTCTGACATTATGGATCTGACTGACAGGCTATGGGACATGGTATATGACTTAGAAAGCACATAATGATAGAATAACCAATTTCATAGCGTTGGCAACAGCGCCATCTGGTGGCAAAACGTAATTCTATAACTTTAAATTTTCAGGATTTTCTTTTTGAAGTGTTGTGCTCTTTTATACCGAAATTACATTATATGTCGGGGGAAAGCAACCAGAAATGGTTGGTAGTAAGACCTTATTAGCTGCTGTGTGAAACTGAGTTTACTCTTAACACAAAATATTGATGGATTGCATTTTAAAAATGCATTTGGTTAGCACAAAATCCTTATTGAAACTTCACGTTACAAGAACCAATTTTGAAAAAAATTATTTTAGTGTCAATTATAGACATGCCAAATCTATTTTCATAGTTTTTATAATCCATATTATAAAAATTCATCCAGTTTCAGTTTACACAAACAAACAACCAGAATGATTTTTGTAAGACTACTTCTGATTATCCAGGCTCCTAAAAGTTAGCACATCCCAGGAGGGGCTACGTCATGGAATAAAATTCACCTCGTTTTTCATCCTTCCTTTACCAGTACTGGCAAGTGAGTGAAATTATTTTTCTATCCAATTCTAATTAAAAACAAATTTTTCCCATGGAACAAGATGAAAGAAACATGATGATTGTAGATGTCGTACCAAGTCTCGGCTGCCCAAGGTTATGTGTGAAGAAATAAACTCCTGTCTTAATTTTTTTACAGGACATTATCTCTTTCTTTTACAATGATTACTTACATATTAAATTGAGCTAAGGAACTGAGGCAATTAGGTAATTGGAGTAAAAATAACTTTGGTTTTAAAAACCTTAAAATAATTGTCATAAAAATACGATTTGGATAACTGCTTCAATCGCATCAACACCCACGTTGCTATGCGACAAGTCGATTCAATTCAAAAGAAATTTGTTGTGCCCTGCACTGCCCTGATCCAGGTACTGGGAGGGATGGTGGAGGTGCCTAAGAGACAGACAGAGAAGCTTCTTTAGAGTTAACTGGAGAGTTTGCACTTGACCATCATATTAGAAAATGGGATGCTAGTGGCTGAAGGAAATGTCTTGAAGGTCTAAGGATAGTGAAGAAATAACCTGAAGGAAGAGAAGCAGTCATGAAGGTGAGCAAAAAAAGAGAACAACAACGGACATGCATAAGGATGAAAGAAAACAGAAAAGACGATAAGGGAGGAAGAACAGTTGTGGAAATTCATGTGCAACTTTCTCATAAGCAAAAGGTTGCAGGTATTTTACCTGACTCTTTAGCTAATACAGAGTTACCAGTGAGAGTTAGATAGTTCAGGAATTACCATCTCTCCTTGCGTCTGCTACCACCTTTGCAGCAGACTTGCTCATTACGTGCACGATGTAGAGAGGGCAGTTCACGGAGCTGGCAATGGTGATAGCTCTCAGTGTGGCCTCTGCCTCCACGGCTTCTGGGCGGCACAGCTCATGGCCCTCGGGGCCTGTTATCCCCAATGCCAGCATCTTCTTTGCTCCCTAAAAAGGCAGCAGGAACATAAACATGTGCAAGGAAGGTTGACAAATGCCATTATTGTATCGTAAAATAAACACCCTGACAGACTTTTGGATCTGTTAGGCATAGGTGTGTGTGTGACTGTGTGTATATACAAAGCATTAGGTAAAAATAAATTTAATACTCTGATAGTATATGTAAAATTTTCTTATACATATTTCACAAATTATCATGATTGAAAGGTGAAAAAGATGGCAGGTTAGTTCTACTCATATCCTTTGAAAAGTAGTGTTTACATTTAAGATTTACTGGTTCAGAACAAACAAAATAAAATGAAATATACTAATCTCTAATACTGGATCCTTGTTGAAGTGAATCATGGTATTATATTATGTAGTTACTTCTACTTTTTACTGAATCAGTCTTCACTGTCCTCTCCCCCAACCCACTGAATGATATGGGACCCCTCTCTGAAAGGTTATTTCTTCCTTATAAGAAAAGCAGGAAGTCAAGGCTCCAAGTGGAAAATGACTCGCCCTGTGTCACACAGCTAAGAAGTAGGAAGTCAAGTGTAAACCCTGGTCTGTTTGAGTTTACAGCGCACGTTGTCCTGCCATCCCCCACTGCCTCCTAGCCACCAAGCCTCAGTCTCACTGACTTCAATGGGAAATGAGCCTAGGGAGAGAAAAATTTCAGCTAACATAAAGAATAAGAGACAGCTCTTTAAATCTTGCAGATGGTGCAGCCTTCGGGTATTACTAATAGAACTAATATGAGAAATAAATATCATCTAGATTCCTCCAAAGCACATTTTAATACCCAGTTTCTGAAAAGAGTGGGACGTTAACAGCTACCTAATACACTGCTTAAGTGATCAGATTCAGCCAATGCTCACATTTTGGAATTCCAAACCAGCAGCCTGAGCTACCAAAAAAAAAAAAAAAAAAAAAAAATAGTGTTGGGCTACACAAAGAAAAATATTTGTGTTTTTACAAAAAAAACATGTTTGAGATCCAGTAGCTGGTTTTAAAGGGGGAAATTCTCATTTAAATGTGTAACCTGAATAAAACTCAGAGCAGGGACTTAAGGAAACCAACTAAGTGTTTCCAAACCGCAGAAAATGTGTTTCTTCCAGTGCATTACATGAGTTTACCTACTTAGGGCCAATCGCCTTCACCTTAAGTTATGGTCATTTTCATTTCTGGGGAAGCTTTGGAATGCAGTTGCTTACCTCTGCGATTAGGTCTCCATTTTCCGCGTGGACCTGAGCAATTGCTCCAATTTCCTTGCACTGAGAGAAGGCCGCGTACATCTCCACATCTCTCAACATATACAGATCTTTATATGCCATAAACATCTTGAAAGAGTTCACACCTTTCTCTTGGGTAAGGATTTTCATTTCTTCTTTAACCTAAAAGAGAATAACAATAAGAAAATGTCACTGCTTCACTTAAAGACAATTTCAACGTTCTCTAAAACATTGCATTCACGAGAGAATTAAGGAAAACAAGGACAACAGTTTAATTCCAGAAAAAATGTAATTAAAGTCTTGATCTTTCCCCCACTTTAGATCCACATTTCATCCTATGAATTGTTGCTGCTACAATACTTTAAATCATGAAAGAGTTAAGAGTGTTACTGAGCCTCGTTTTTTAAAAAACCTTTTTCTATAATTTCAAATTCTCTACCATGAGTATATTACTTTTTATAGTCAGAAAAAAATGCTTTGAACATTATTAGCATAGTCACATGATGGGCTTCCAAAGGAATGTACAATCTGCATTGCTCAGATGAAATACCTATTACTCGTTGAGTAGAAGAGCCTTTCTGAAGGTGACCTTGTTCATCACCCCTCTCACCCACATCTGTGAGTAAGTCCCATTACGTGACTCTCTGGCACAGTAGTCTAAGCCTCGCTACTCCAAAGGTGTGGTACCTGAACCAGCCTCATCAGCATCACCTGGGAGCTTGCTTGAAATGCAGCATCTTAGGCCCCACCCAGACCTACTGTTATGAGTTGACTTGTGTCCCCCCAAAATTCATATGTTGATCCCCTAACTCCCAGTACCAAATGTGAGCTAATTTGAAAATAGGGGCATTGCAGATGTAATTAGTTAAGATGAGGTCATTAGGGTAGGCTGGAATCCAATAAGACTAGTGTCCTTATTAAAAGGAGAAATTTAGACACAGACATGCACACAGGGAGAGCACCACGAGAAGATGAAGGCAGAGATGGGGTGATTCTGCCAAGTAAGGAACACCGAAGACTGCCAGTAAACCACCAGAGGCATGGAACAGATTCTCCCTCACAGGCCTCTGAAGGAACCAACCTGCCCACGTCTTGATCTTGGACTTCTAGTCTCTAGAACTGTGAGACAATACATTTCTATTGTGTGAGTCCCCAGTCTATGGCACTTTGTTACAGATGCCCAAGCAAACTAATACACCTACTGAACAAAATCTGCATTTTAACAATAATGACCAGGTAACGTTTGCATATTTAAGTGTGAGAAGCACTGGTAAGGGTAAACATCATCACTATTGCTCTCTTATACAATAAGAGAGGGAGGAATGTAGGGTGGAAGGAAAGTAGGAAGGCAGGAAGGCCCTAAAAGCACCAAAGAGATCAGACGCATCACCTAGAATGACATTTTTGTAGTAAAATTAACTTTAGCTGTGGACTATAAACCTGACTATTATATTTGCTGAACTATCTGTTAAAGATTGATTACTTGTTTTATATTAACTTGGTGTCTAAAGACCAATTTTTAGGGGAAGTGGGGACATAAGTTACATGGTAACTTCAAATAAAGTCACCTTGTGAACCCTTCCTGGTAAAAAGATTTCTAAATTAAGTCCAATGTGGAAAAACATGTTGTTGATTTAAATCACAAGTAAAAAATATTTTCTAAAGTACACACACAAATGTATAGGGGGAGAAATGAACACATTTTAACATCTCTCAAAACTATCTTTCTTATCTGAATCATGTTAACATTTGTGCCATGGCCTAAGTAATTAGCAGACATGGAAGGTTGCTTTGAGCTCCATTATGAAATGATTTGACCAGGTGGTGATATTAGCAGAGCAGTGTAGAAAGAGCACCGGGTTAGGAGACAGATGGGAGAAGAAGGCCTTGAAAATGTTTCCAGTCTGTCCTTTCCTCTTTCAAGTGCACAGGAGGGAAAAAAAGGCGGCGTAGGGGGATGGGGGAGATGGCTAACAGTGGAAATGGAAGCATGTAGTTTTAATGGGAATTTCCTTGGTTTTTCTCCCAAAATTAAACATTTCTAATTGAAGTTCTAATCTGTTGGAAAATACTATTTTAAAAAAGTCTGGAGGGCAGCCGGATGGTTCAGTTGGTTAGCGGGCGAAGTCTGAACAACAGGGTCACCGGATGGATTCCCACATAGGCTAGTGAGCTGTGCCCTCCACAATTAGATTGAAGACAATTAGCTGCCACTGAGCTTCCGAAGGGGAGGCCGATGGCTCAGTTGGTTGGAGGGCGAGCTCTCAACAACAAGGTTGCCGGTTTAATTCCCACATGGAATGGTGGGCTGCGCTCCCTGCAACTAAAGATTGAAAATGGCAACTGGACTTGGAGCTGAGCTGTGCCCTCCACAACTAGATTGAAGGACAACGACTTGGAGCTGATGGGCTCTGGAGAAATACACTGTTCCCCAGTATTCTCCAATTTAAAAAAAAAAAAAAAGAGTATGTAAATGTGGAAATTGAGAAAAAGGGAGATGGGTACTTTTAGAAATTACATGCCATGAATTAAATATTAGAAAAGGCTATTGTGAATTATGAAGGATTTTTGTCATCATCTATATATGATTTTTTAAAAACAGTTCCCAGGATTCAAAATTCAAAAGGTGCAAAAGACCATGCAATGGAAAGTCTTCCCTCCAACTCTGAACTCCAGTCATCCAGGAAGCAACCAACATCCCACTTTCTTATGGTTTGACATTATCAGCTTCTTGATCTTGTACAGAGAAAGGACTAGGGGCTAAATGGAAGAAAGTGAAGCTCTAAGAGGTTCACCTGGTCACTCCACCATGTGACTGCCACGTGAAGGCTGTAGTCGCAGCAGACTTTGGGATCAGCCCAGCTTCGCCAGGTCTCGAAGGCCTGGATGAGGGAACCGCCTTTCTGAGGAATGGCAAAGTCCATGATCATGGTGGTGCCTCCTGCCAGGGCAGCCTGGAATCACAAGGGGGTTTCAACAAGTGAGCCATCGATTTTCTACGTACGTCATTTATCTCCTTGAACAATACGCATTTGCAGGCCAGACTGGTGGCTCAGGTAGCTGGGAGTCCCAACGCTGAGGTCGCCAGTTCAGTCCCCACATGGGCCAGTGAGCTGTGCCCTCTACAGCTAAGATTGTGAACAACGGCTCTTCCTGGAGCTGAGCTGCGGAGGGCTCTGCCTCAGCCCAGGGGAGGGCAAGGCTCATAATACCAGCATGGACCAGGGAGCTGTGTCCTACTCAACTGGACTGAGAAACAACAGCTTGAAGGGGCAGGGGAGAAGAAGGAGAAATAAAAAAAAAAATGCATTTGCAAGCACTAGGGCAAACTTGATGGGTCCCGGAAATTGCACAAAGATGCTGCCTTTAAAAAACCCAGAGGGACACAAGTAGAGTGCATAAATTAAAGTTTGAAGTATTAAAACTGCTGGAATTGCTTCTGTAAAAAGAATGGCATGTCTCATGAAATAAAAATGACTTTGACCCAAAGAAAACAGAGGGAGGACAATAAAGAAAAACTAAAATGGAAAAAGTGAATATTCAAATTTTTTTCTTCTCTAGAAAACTATATTCATTATTGAAAATCCCATTTTATTAGAATCAATCTTGGTGACTTGTGTTTCCAACTGCACTGTGGTCTGTGCAGAATCCTGAAAGATTCAACATGATTCCCACTTCATCTTCATTCCCCACAACCAACAGGTGATCCCCCATCTTTCCTTAATTCCTATCTACTCCTCTAATCCATCCCCAAGGCTCTAGTCTTCATTTAGACTCTTCTCATCCCTCACCTGGTATTTATATCTCCAGTTTAATTCTCACTGCGTCCAATAAAAACCCATTCGTTGCAACTAGCGGGATGTCCCTAAGCATGGATGTGACCCTTTGACTCCAAAGCTTAAAACTGAATGCTTCTCACCACCTCTGGAATAAAATTTAATCTTCTTAGCATGGTCTTAGCATGGTCCACAAGGCCCTACAAGATGTGTCTCAACTCTTATATTCTCCTTGGCATGTTACATTACATTACGATTAATTTTAAAACCAAGTGTCTTGACTAATTATTGAAATTGATTTTATTTAAACTAAAATCACAAAGTGGTTAATGTGCTTTCAACTGTTGTATTCAAATAGCGTAGGTGAAGAAAACAAACATAGGCAGAGTATACTAGTGCAGTCGTTGAGGGCCCCAGCCAAGGAGGCTTATTGGATCCAGGGCACAAAGCTCAGATTCAACACTTATCAGCCTTGATACCCTGAACACTTTCTTCCCTTCCTTCCTCCCTTCTTTCCTTCCTTCCTTCCTTCCTTCCTTCCTTCCTTCCTTCCTTCCTTCCTTCCTTCCTTCCTTCCTTCCTTCCTTCCTTCCTTCCTTCCTTCCTTCCTTCTCTTGATGTATTCTATATTTTATTTCTTTTTTATATGTTGTATATTCTATTTCTTTTTTTAATATCTAGTTTTCCTAAGCATGGAAGAAAAAAGAATGCTTTAATTTTCCCCCCAGCTTTATTGAGATATAATTGACATATCACACAGTTTAAGTTGTACATGTGTTGACTTGATAAACTTCTATATAGTGAAATCATTATCACTGTAAAGTTCGTTAACACCTCCATCACCTCATATAATTACTATTTCTTTTTTTGTGTGATGATAACATTTAAGATTTACTCTCTTAGCAACTTTCAAGTATTAACTCTAGGCACCATGCTGTATTACATACATCCCTGGGACTTATTAATCTCATAATTAGAAATCTCTATCCCTTGACCAATAGGTCCCCATTCCCCCCCACCCCAAGCCCCAGGTAACCACCATTCTACACTCTGCTTCTATCAGTGTGTTTGTTTGTTTTTTAGATAGATTGCTCATATAAGTGATATCATACAATATTTGTCTTTCTCTGACTTATTACACCTAGCACAATGCCTTCAAGGTCTGTCTATGCAGGATATCCTTCGTTCTCATGGCTGAAATATATATATTTCACATTTCCTTTATTCATTCATCCATAGATGGAACATTAGGTCATTTCCATATCTTGGCTATTGTAAGTAATGCTGTAATAAATAGGGGAGTGCAGACATCAGCAATTTCTTAACATCTGTGTGCCTTTGATTCCTCATCTGCAAAGTGAGGACAGTAATTGTACCTAAACCATAGGGTTGTTAGGAAAATTAAATTGAAGTGATGTATATAAAGTGCTTAACAGGGTATTTGACTCATGGTAAGTGCTTTATAAGCTTCAGTTCATGAGGCATCATAAGCCTTTTCACCATTGCTTTAGAATTAGGAATTTTTCTATTTTTCATACATTGTCTTATCTCACCACTAGAAATGTGGTCATGTTACAACACAGAAGGGGGTGCCACCAGCCTCTCTCCCAGGTCCCTCCAACTGCACCCCCTTCACCCTCTCCCCACAGCACCCCAGAAATACCAAGTGCTTCTATTTCCCACCTATACTAGCTCTCTTCTATTAATACCTCCTTTTTTTTGCTTATTTAGATGGATCTTTTTTTTTAAAATCACTTGGTCCCACTCCAATTCTTTTTGCTCTCAAAAATATCTTTTTTTTGTACAAGATCCTGTACTTTGTCTCTACCTTTGGATAACATTGACTTACTCATGCAAAACAATACATATTTGCAGCTCTTAAGAAATCCCTATTGTTGTAATGACAATACTAAGAAAAAATAATCAGGCTGTGTATTTTTATCTAAATGCAGATGAGTCTTCTCACCTTCTTCCTTCTTAAAGTGTCTTGCTTATGCGACACAAACATCCGTTGAGGATGAAAGGATTTTTCTAATACAAAATGCTATTAATTAAAATGTTAGAAGCAAGTACTTCTTTCATATCTACTGAACTAGAAAATCAAGCTTAAAGAATTATTCTTTACATTCTTTCCATATTAAAAATCTACCACCTGCAGGATGTGGGGAAATTAGATACATGGTGGTAGAAACACAAATAAAATGGTGCAGCACTTTGAAAAACCGTCAGAAGTTCCTCAGGGAGATAAACGTAGAGTTACCACATGACCCAAAAATTCTACTCGTAGGAATATATCAAAAGAAATTAAAACATGTCCACACAAAAACATGTGCATGAATATTCAGAGCAGCACTATCCATACTAGCCAAAAAGTAGAAACCACCCAAATGTCCATCAACTGATACATGGATAAACAAAGTGTGGTATATGCATACAATGGAATATTATTTGGCCATAAGAAAAAATAAAGTTCTGATACATGCCACAACATGAATGAGCCTTGAAAATATTAAGCTAAGCGAAAGAAGCCAATCAGAAAAGATCATATATTATATGACTCCATGCACATGAGACATCCGTAAGAGGCAATTCCATAGAGACACTAAGTAGAGTAGTGGTTGCCTAGGGCTGGAGAGGTTGGGGAGAGTTGGGTGATAGCTAAAGAGTACAAGGTTTCTTTTTGGGGTGATAAAATGTTCTAAAACTGATTGTGGTGATGGTTGCACAACTCTATGAATATACTAAAAACCACTGAATGGTACACTTTAAATGGCTGAATTGTATTGTATATGAATTACACGTTAATAAAATTGTTACTAAAACAAAAAAAGCCTACCACATGCAAGCCATTACACAGATTGAGGGCACTGGGAGGACATATAAATTATCAAAGATTCTGCCCTCAGAGTGTTTATAGCCTAAGGGGGGAGATGGAAATATGAAGAAATAATTATAAAATACTCACATTGTAATAAAGGTAGAAAGTATAGTTCTATAATAAATGGTAGTATAGGAAATGCTAAAGGGAAGTAAAAATTGCTAAGCTCCCTAGAAGAGATCCAGGCAAAAGACTACCGGGAATACAGAGGGAAAGATCAACTCAGAGATCAGAAGAGGCTTGGTTTGGAATTAGCATTAAGACAACAAGATAATAATATCTAACTTGTAGCGAGTGCTTATTATGTGCCAGGAACCATTCGGATGTTCTAGGTGTTTTAACTGGTGTAATCATCTCACCAGCTCTGCGGCAGGTAGTATTGTTGACCTCATTCCAGAGTTTAGGAAACTGAACACAACACCATTAAATAACTTGCCCAAAGTCTCACAGCCACGAGTGACAAAGGCAGGATTGGAACCAGGTCATCAGCTCCAGAGCCTGCGCTTTCAGAACAGCCAACAGCACAGGGGAACCTCTGAGGAAGGGGCCCATGAGGAAGAGGCAACAATTCAGCAGAAAAGTGGGAAAGGGCAGAATTAAGATGACAGGGGACAGTGCAAAGCGATGGCTTCCAGAGGAGGAAAGTGGGGCAGTGGCTGAGCGTAGGGCTGATAGGAGCCCCTGAGCACAGTCTGATTGGGATGACTCAGAGGGTGGCAGAGGAGGAGACATGGGAGGGGAGCCGGTCTGGCATTTGGAGGGAGCATGAGCTCCCTGGGGAACATCCTGAGTGTGAGGTGCCCGAGCACATGTCCACTTGGTGTATTTGCAAACTGAACAACGCAGACCAGGCACTGAAGAGCAATCAAGGGCAGGGGAAAGATGAGGCAGTCACCTTGGAGAGGATGCCAGAGGGGTCCTGAGGGTGGCAAAGATGATCAGGGAGAGAGAAGCAAGACACGATTCATAGGAGCCTCGATAACATACTGACATGACACTTAGCGTGAAAACGAAGCAGTACTGAGCCAAGATGAAAAGTTTATAGCGGCTGTTTCTACGTGGCATCACTATAAACTGTTTTAATTTCCCTCTACTTAAATTTTGTTTTCAGTATTTGCTACATTTTCTATAACTGAGCATAACTTATAGCTACAAGTACATGTATGTGCTGTATAAGTACACAGACTGTTTATGGTCTTCTTACTAGACTGAAGATATGATAGTCAAAGGGCCATTTTACAAAAAAACTACAGCAGATTGAAATTCCTGAAATTCCTACAATGTGCAAGCTCCTGAATAAGAATTTATCACATGTGCACCACCTCCCTAATTAACTAGGAGCAGGAGAGGGAGAGGAGAGGAGCAGCCACTTGTCTTTTCTTTGTCTCTTCTTGTTCTGTTTCTCCTCTCCACTCTTTCGTCCTCTCCTCCCCCTCACAATGGAAAAAAATGTAAAGAAATTATAGTGAATGGGAGAGTATAACCTGGGCCAATGTGAGCAAATCGATGAAAAAGAGAATCTGCCTTTTTCCAAACCACTGGCACGTTCGCCACTCGCCACAGGGATCCTGGCTGTGACCCTGGGTCTTGGCAAACAGCTGCCAGGCACGGTCGGTACCTCAGGCTCCTCTTGAACCTCTTTCTTCCTCCTGCCTCTTCTGGTCTTTCTGTCCACCCAGGGTCCTTGGGCTGCCCAAAGTTATCTCAAATCCTCAAATATTATTTCCAGATCTAAAATGTTCTCTTCTTTCCACTGGACGCAAGAAGCCACATGCCAGAGCTGCAGAACTGTAATCCCAATTACAGAGGACGCCCCAAACTGTGGAAGATATCTGCTCCTCTCAAGAGTTACTTGCCTCTTGAAAGAGGCATTTGTTCAACTGTTCAGTTCTGCGTTATGCATCTTATACTCATTAGCTCATTTAATTAAACCTTGCGACAGCCCCGAGAGGTAGGAATTGCTTTTCTTATTTTACAGTTGAGGATATTGAGGCTGAGACATTAAATGACTCTCCAAGGTCACATACCTGGTAAATTCTCATTGTTAACATGGAGGAAGATACAACTTTGAGCCAGAGGACTTCCAGTCAGCCTACTCTGGGCCTCAACCCCCCTTCTCTGATCTTCCATTTAGTGTGATCTTCTTTCCAGCCTGGGGCTCCAAGTCATCAGTGAGGATGACCAGGAGAAATGCACAAGTTGGTAAAATTAATCAAACATTCAGGAAACCAGAAGCCACACAAAACAAGACAAATCCTATCAAGCTATGAATTATAAATTCACAAATAAAATGCAGTTTTATTAAGCTCACGCAATGTTCATCACTGTGACAATCGCTATTGAGATAATGTGCCGCTAAAAGGTTTATAAGGAACGGCCCTGTACTAGTGCTTTTTCGCCTTCGCACAACTATCATCCATGGGAAAATCCACTTTCTCAACCAAACCACTGGTCAAAACATCACATTCCCAGCCCGCCTTAGAGATCTTCAGTATTAGTTTAATTTCTTTTAACATCAGATGCTTCTAGATTCACTTCACAAAGGGTACCTCAGGATTTACTTAACATTTGAAGAATGAAGAATGCTTAGGAGAAGTAGAACCAGTAAAGGGTGAACATTTCTTTCATAGTTCTACACAAAACCTAATTGTTTCCTCTGTTTTTACTGCTGATTGACTTTGCTCCACTTTTATTTGTACTGAGCCAAACAAAATGCATTTACCTTTTCTAATCTGGGCTCATAAATCAATTCTTTCAGCTCCTAATTACTTTGGCTGCTTTCCCTTGAAATACTTCCAGTTTATCTAAAACCTTCTTTTGTGCAGAGTAGAGCATGTGCTGTCTCAGGAGCAAATGTGATAGAATATAAATTGAGATAAACTCTAACCAACAGTGGGGTCATAATATTACATAACACGAGATTTTATTTAAGAATGCATTAGGTTGCAAATCATTATTGCAAGCATCCCAAGCATTTTTTTTCCTTTTTATGGTGTCACCAAATTTTCATTTCTAAGTTCATCCTAAAAGAAGTGACCCTGCTTCACTAAAAATCAATCACAGAACCTGCTCAACCCAAATAAAACCAAAAGAAGTCCAACAGTACATTTGAGCTGTAGGGAGGAAAACACTTGGCTGAATTTTCAGCTTTCTCATAGTCACTAAGACTTAGGAAAACAAACTTCAGGACCCCAGTTTGTCTTCCAGCTCCAGAAAACACATTCAGCTTTGTAAAGAGGTCTTCCACATTGCCTCTCCTTGTCTCCCCAAGTTTGAAATATTAAGCACATCATCATCCATCTAACTGTGCAAACCAGACTTCAGAGTCACCCTGGACCTTTACCTCTCTTCTTCCCTACATCCCCAAATCCAATCCATCAGCACCCCAGGCTACCTTCTACATACTCCACGAGTCTACTTCCTGCATCTTCACCGCCACTGCCCTGTGCCCCTTTCATCTTCTAACTAGACTAGTAGCCTCTTCATTGTCACCTGGTCCCCAGCCTTGCTTGCCACTTCCAATCTTTCATTGACTTCCCTTTGCTCTTAGGATAAAGACAATTATTATACAATCCTTTAAGGCCCGGCATGATCTGAACTTTGGCTATCTCCTTAGCTTTCTATAGAGTCACGTCCCCACCCCCACACACTCCCAATTCATTCATCCCATTCCAGTGACACTATTCCTCCCTCTCCTTGGAGTGCTCTGATCTCATTTCTACCTCAGAGAGAGAGGTCACTCATGTCTTCCCTCCCTGGCTCCTCCTATCCTTAGTCCAGTGAATCTTAACCCTGGCCACATACTAGCATCATTTAGGGAACTTTTAAACCATCCCCCAATGATTCTGATGCAATTGATGTGATTTCTGATGCATCTCTGTATGCCCCGTGCCTATTACAGTGCCTGGTACATAAATAGTCTTTAAATGTTTACGGGAGAAAGAAATGGAGAAAAGGATCAATGAATTTTCCCCAAAAACTATGAGTTGGAATAATTATGATGGTTCACTTTTCCAATAGCAAAATGCAAAAGGAGTATAAGTGGCATGTTAATGTAAGATTTTTCATTTCTCAAAAATATGGCTAGCCCTGGCCACGTAGCTGCCCGGATCCTTCTATGAAAATGTTAATATGGAATGTAGACCTTGAGCTGAATTTGAAAGCTGGATGCTCAGTTTTGCCCAAAACACATTACCTCCTCTGTGTTAACTAGGACTTTTAATATGACAAAATTACAGTTTATTTCTATATCTATGCCTCAAATAACTTTTTCTTTTTTACAAAAGATTACATTTTGTTTTATTTTAAGCTAATTTTTAGGTCTTTGTTTTTATGTGTGAACAGATCCTCAGGGCTCAGGAAGTCAGGACAGACACGAGAACATGCAATTTCGCTATTAGGAGGCAATGAAATATAACTGAAAAATTGAAGTGCTACTTGACATGGGAAAAGAAGAGTCCAGTGTGATGGCGAGGAGTCGACTGTGGGTAATTGCCAAAGCTCACTTAGCAGCCAAACAGCCTGCTCAAAAACTCAGCTTGGGGCCGGCCCGGTGGCTCAGGTGGTTGGAGCTCCATGCTCCTAACTCCAAAGGCTGCTGGTTCGATTCCCACATGGACCAGTGGGCTCTCAAGCACCGGATTGCCAGTTTGATTCTTCGAGTCCCGCAAGGGATGATGGGCAGTGCCCCCTGCAACTAAGATTGAACACGTTACCTTGAGCTGAGCTGCCGCTCAGCTCCTGGATGGCTCAGTTGATTGGAGTGTGTCCTCTCAACCACAAGGTTGCCATTTCGACTCCCACAAGGGATGGTGGGCTGTGCCCCCTGCAACTAACAACAGCAACTGGACCTTGAGCTGAGCTGCGCCCTCCACAACTAAGATTGAAAGGACAACAGCTTGACTTGGAAAAAAAAAAGTCCTGGAAGTACACACTGTTCCCCAATAAAGTCTGGTCCCTTTCCCCAATAAAATCTTTAAAAAAAATGTGATAAAAAAAACCACAAAAAAACCTCAGCTTGGTGATGCAAGCTGTTACGACCAGTGACTTCACAAAAGGGAAAATGCCAGACCTCAAGTATTCATTCAAAAATAGTCACAATCATCAAAGTTAAGTCTGTAAGTCCAAAAGTCTATAGTAGATAATTTATTATTAAATCCAACATAAACTATATCCCTGTATACCTGCCACTGAGAGCAAATGGATTTAATCTCTATTACCCCAACCACAATGCCAGACACTTACTGGGTTTCCAAGAAATATTTGTTGACTGAATTAATAGAACCTAACCATCAATTTGGAAAATCCTTAGTTTAGGATTCTTCAGTACTAGATGGTGGGCACAGGGTCCAGAATATGCTAGCGTGTCAAAAAAATCATTTTAGGCTGAAGGCATTTGAGAATAGACTTTTTTGACAACTGTAAAAATTGAAATTTGAAAATTAAAAAAAATATATATATTAAAATTGTTTTTAAATGAGAATCAGCTTTTTTCCTGAAGTGCCTTATCTGCCTATAAGCAGAACCTCTCCAAAGAATTTCAATTGTCATTCAATTGACACTTCCAGAAAGTGTCACCACCAGGGAAAACTGACTCATTACCTGCGACTAGAAGCATGCAGCACACACCTAAATAGCCTTTGTCATAAAACTATCATACCTCCCACCAATTCTCCTAAAGGCCCATCTGACTTTCCTAAAAGTCATTTGTTTTCCCTAAGTGCCCTTCTACCCCTTCGTTTCCCCTGTTAAGGTGGTATACAAGCCTCAAATTTGCACTGCCTCCTTGAGTCACAGTTTTCTGTGAATTTGCTTACACCTGAATTTTAAAAATGTCCTGCTAATCTGTCTTTTGTCAATTTAATTTGCAGGCTCCAATAACAACCTAAGAGGATACAGGAAAAGTTTTTCCTCCCCGACAGCAGCATTATGAAAACCTTGATTTCTACACTATCCTTGTTGGACATCGAAAACATCCAGTCCATGCAAATTAAGGTGGAAACAAGTGGTGGAACTGAAAAGCGTGGAGAACTCAAGTAGGGAAACTGAAAGAAGGCAAGTCTAGATTCTGTAAAGTTCAGTGAAAGGATCCCTAACATACAACACCCTCAATAGGGCCAAAGCCTTATTTAACATCAGGTAGTTTCAAATTAACATTTGAGATGGTTTTTTTCTTCCTCTAATTAGTAGTGCAAAGATTAACTTTGTAATCAATAAAGAGCCACCTAAGGAAATCACAGAATTATAAGCTCTTAGAGCTGAAACATGCAAGATAGCACAAGACATTCAAAGTTCAGCCTCACCAGCAGTTAAAAAAATGCATATTTACCAACAATTAAGAAATTCTATGTTTTTCCTATTAAATTGGCATTGATTTTTTTTTTTTTTTTTTGCAAGTCAATATTCGCAGGTAACTAGGTTGCACTGAGTGAGTATTCTAACGTATTGGTCATGGGAACATAAACTGAAGAGCAATCTGGATGTATGCATTAAACTCCTTTAAGATGTATCGGCTATGCATTAGCCCAGTCACTTCACTCTGAAGGGTGATTTCTAAGTCAATCATTAAGAATCTGAGTGATGACTTATGTTACAATGTTGTTATACACATGCAAAAAAACCTAGAAACAATCCAAATGTCCAACACTGAGAAGAAGAGAGCTGAGTTGTTAACACTTTGGGAAATGGGATGAAAACTAGGCCTGGCATTTGGAGGTAAGGATAAATTTGGTTTGGAACATGCTGAGTTTGATGTGCTTATGGGACACCAAATTGCGATATCCTCAGGCAGGCAGAAATGGAAATCAGGCAGGCAGAATTGGTACGAGAGGTACCATGACCAGAAAGAAAGCTCTGAGACTCAGACTGGACTCAGAGAGGATAAAGTAGGCCATGGAAATCACATGCTCCAATGACAGTCAGGGTCATGGGGAAATGTTTAATGAATAAGGCTGACGCGGAAGAGTAAGCACAATTTAGTGGAAGGAAAAATGCTTCTATGCCCTCCCAAAAGAAAAAAAAAAATCTCTAAAAAGATAGAAAGCAAAATGTTAAAATTATAGATGATTTAAATGTTTTTCTTTATACTCTTTTCCTTTTTTAAAAAAAGTTTATTCATTCACTAATATATATTGAGCAATTATAATGCTCCAGCATTTTCCTAAGGGCTGGATGATGATGATATATTGCTTTTATTTGTTGTAAAATTTTATATTTTTTATTGAAGTTGTTCTTCTAACCAGAGCCTCGTTTAAATTTTATATTTTTTATTGAAGTTGTTCTTCTAACCAGAGCCTCCTTTTACATGTAACAAAATGTTGACAACCCTGAGAGAGGAAATCACTTGCTCAAGGTCACACAGTCAGCCTACACAGCCTCTAAAGCCCAGCCTGGAGCTCCAGGAAGCAACAGAAAAAGGAATTTGGGTTGCAACCAAGTTTTCTGAGCACAGCTCTTTTACAAGGTGAGGAAGCTCAATAAATACAATCATAAATGTGTGCTTAATCACATACCTTCCACTGCCTTATTATAAGTAATTATCTTGATGGCACCCTACCAAAAAGTTCCAGAGTAAAGTATAATTTCCTTTCTTGATAATTTCGACGGCTTTTGTCCTTTCCAAAAAAAAGTGTTTTCCCAATTTTTAGAAAAAATGATTCTTCCGCTAGCCATTGATGCTGCCAGGTTTTTAATGCAAGTCCACACTTCAAGCTGCATATACGTCAGAATATAAATATATATATTTGAAAACTGGCTGAGCTCTTGTAATCACTCTTTTATCACAAGATATAGTAAAAATTTCTTCAAGTTTATCTAATTCACAATATCCACTTGAATTAAAAATTCCATTGTCTTTTCTCACAGATGTTGAATTATTAAAAGACCACCATACATTTAGTATAGACCAACAAAATGAAATATGATTTATTTAAAGGAGAACATTATTAGTTACATCAGATAGAAAGCTTTTACCTTTAATTACATAAATTAATTACAGGCTTTAAATCAACCTCTGACATGAATTAGATTTACAAAACACATAACCTTTGGTTGACCTATATTTCATTGTTTAAATTGGGCCCCATCACAATCTAGCAATCAATAAATGAAATACCACAAACAGTATCCCTTCTATTTCTCAGATATTATAAATTATCAGCCTGGTGGATGCAGAAAGCAAACAGGGAATGGTCTAATCTTTGGGGACCTATCTTCTGAAAACACTGTGGGCCAAAAAGGGGTTCTAAAGAAAGTCACCTCACAGAGTGATCTGATCATAAATTCCTAACTGGGTAGGTCATGGTGGGTAGTCACAATACAAGTCTATCACTTTTTTAGTAAAAGGTTTATCTTTACTTTAAGCAAGCCCTGTCCATTGTTTTTGAGCATCTATTTAGCACACCTTTGAAATAAGGGTAACCAACCTCAAGAGAGCATGTAATCTTAGTATTAGATATCCTGTGATCCATTGCCCTCCTTGCTTTCTCCCACCTTCCTGCAATCGTCCTTATATTCTCTCCTTAATCTCAACTGCATATAGAAACTGTAAAAGTGTTATTCTCCAAAGCATTTGAGATCTTGCTTCTCAGCATTTGTCATCAGTTTGGTGCAAATAAACTCTTATAAGAATTCTCTACAGGTTTGGACGTTTCGTACATTGACATTTATTTAGTGTAGCCAGCGGAATTCTGAAGAAGCCCACCCAGGACCATGCTGTGGACCTGGACCCAAAGCTAGGGACAAGCAAGGGCCCATTGTCCCCACCAGCTCCCCGCTTCACACCGGGTGAACGAAGTTAGATGAGTTTTCTCTCTAAATCCCAGGTCTCCTTGTTTGAAGAAGAAGGGCCATGACTTTATTTGAGCTGTTCTTAGAAAATCCTTAAGGTGCATAAGGGTTGAGATAACCCAGGAAAAGGCAAAAACAAATGGGTTGCTGCTTTTAATACTGGCTTTTAATTGGACTGCTTACTGAAAGTCTGAACAAAATCTTTGCTGGTTAAACGAAAGACTGAACTCTTTTAGCTTCAAAGGATAAAGAACACGTACTTCCCCAACCCAAATAGCCAGTGGGGTGACAATAGTTGCTACAGATCCCCGAATCTGGAGTGGTGAAGATGGACGCTGCAAAGTGTTCAGTGTGGTAAAGCAACCCATCCCGGAGAAGCCAGCAAGAAGAGCCCCAGGGAGAAGAGCAGGGTGCCCTGGAATGCCTACACTCCAAAAGAGGGGCCTGTGCCTTGGAAAGCATCCAGTGAGCTATCTCTGGCTCTTGCTTGGGTATTCTTAAGTCAGTAAGGATCTTTGTGGGGTTGCCTGAGGAAAATTTTCCTCTAGGGCATGAAGCAATCCTATAAGAATATCCACCACATTTGGCTCATCCAGAGACGTGCATGTAAAGGCGAGTTTTCTCTATAAATTTGTTCACTTACAGATCTCAAAGAAAAACTAAATTAATATGGTCAGAAATAGCAGCTCCTACCTGGCAAATGGGGGTAGTGGAATGACCTGCCATCAGCAAAGGACTTTTTTAATGATGAGTCTGTGATAACAGGAAGTGCTTGTACTATAACTGGAAACAGCAAGTTACCAAATTTTATATAGGGCAGCCGGTTGCCTCAGCCAGTTGCCTCAGTTGGTGAGAGCACAGTGCTCATAACAGCAAGGTCACCAGTATCAATTCCCACATGGGCCAGTGAGCTGAGCCCTCCACTAGATTGAAAACAACCTGACTTAGAGCTGATGGATCCTGGAACAACACACTATTCCCCAATATTCCCCAATAAAAATTTAAAAAGAAATTTTATATACAGGTGTACACACACACATACACAATACACTCTCAGTAATGTAAACAAAAGCATATTGAAAAGCATAGAGAAAATATACCAAAATGTTGGTTGTCATTAAGTGGGAGATTATGGGTAATAATTTTCTTCTTTCTACTTTCCTACCCTTTCCCCAATTTTCTATTATTTGTATTGCTTTGATATCTGAACATTTTACATAAAATGTAAAAATAAGTTCATTAAAATTGAGCAAATTTCAATTTTTAGCAAAAGGTAAAAATGAATGTTTCATTTTCAAAACAAATAATGATCTGTTCTACAAAAGACTTTGACCACTGTCCTGATGAGAAAGGTTGACAATGAGTAACTAGGAGGAAGCTTTCCAAATGTTGATGTGAGCAGCGTGCTCCAGGCCCTTCCTCTGGGTTAAATCTTTCTCTCTCTCTTTTTTTTTTTCTGTTAAATATTCTGTTCAATCATAGATGATTGGCTAAGGCGGAGGGGGGAGGTGTAAAGAGAGTAAAAATGGTAGAAATCAGTAGGGTACCTGAACTATGGTTAAAAATGCTTTGAAAGCCTGAACTGCCTATAGTTGGAGCCCACCCTGTTTCACACACATCAAGGTGTTGCCCTCAGGAAAACCTCACCCACATGCCTAAGTGAAGAGTTTAGACCTTCAGGGTATCCACCCTTTTGTTTTGCAAGGAGCCATTTCCCTCACTGCAGCCCAAAACTCAGAGCTCAGGGAGGGTGAGGGTTTGCTTTAGCAGAAGTAGTAAGTGGAGTTTTAAATATACCTTCCTGTAAGGCTGCCCTGTCCATCTCCTGATTTTTTTTCAGGAGCCTTGGAGAACCGTTTAAGGTTCTTTTCACGGACCTGAGCCTCTAGGCCTTTGCGTGGAGAGAAACCCAAGCTCCCTCACCTGGGGACTGGTGATCTGATCCTCCTACGCCATCAGTAGAGCCGCAGGTGCTCAAGCAAGCTGTAAGAATCAGAGACTGTATGCAATGCCCCCAGGGCGAGTAGTTCAGAGAAGAGATGGGACGAGGCCGGCTTGATGCAAGTGTGAGTGCCTGGGAGATCGTATCTGGACTATTTCTCTTGGCAACCCTTCTCAGGGTTGTGTTTTATTTTTATGGAAGGAGGCCAAGATTGTGGATCGCTGGGCTTCCATCCCTCCCAGACTTCTCAACACCCACCACATACTGCTAACTCTGAGTCAAGGCAGTAACTACCAGGTGAATGGATTTTTCATTTGGTTCTGGCTGGGAATGGAGGATGGGGAGAAATGTCTGGGAGTGCCAAGTTAACTAAAAGATTCTACAGATATTACGGAAGTCTTGTGGGTTTCCATAGAACGCCAATGAATATGGGGGGTGGGGAGCATATAAGGTGTAGAGACATTAGTTAAGGTTGCCTTAAACTTATCAAATTACCCAAATGTAGGGCTAGGAAGCTGCTGATTTAGGCAAGGTGGGCTAATGCCACCGAGAAGGAGCACCCAGAAAAAGGGGGCTCAGCCTGCAGAATCTTAATCCCAGCTCTTACACCCGCTTGACGGCTGCGGCTCGCTCCTGCCCGCTCAGCCCCTCCCGCTGCGCAGGCGCGGGGTGGTGGGGGGAGGGGACTCTGCTTTGGAGCCGCGGGGACGGCATCGCGGGGTGAGGGCGCGGCGGGGTGGGTACCTTGGTGCCTTGGTGGAAGTCGTCCACGGACCTGGAGCCCATAAAGGGGAACTGCATGTGCGTGTGCGTGTCGATGCCACCTGGCAGGACGAGCTTGCCCCCCGCGTCGAGGACCCGTAGCCCCGCGGGCGCGCCCCCAGGCGGCAGCAGGTCGCGACCCAGAGCCCGCACCACGCCGTCCTCCACCAGCACGTCCGCCACCTGCGAGAAGTCGTCGTTGACCACGCGCCCCCCGCGGATCAGGAGCCTCGACGGCGCCGCCATGCCGGGGGCACACGAGCTGGCTGGCCTGGGCGAGCTGCGGTCGCCCTTCTTCACGGTCCCCAAGGACCGCCCCCAGTTTCAGGCTCGAGTCCCGAAGGCTCGAGTTCAGCAAGTCCGGAGCCCCGAGCTCCGGATCCCAGGGGCGGTTTATTAAGTGACCTTCGGATGGCGGCTCCACCCCCAGGAGGGCTGTGCGGGCGCCGAAAGGAGATCACACAGTTTTGACCCTAAATGTTATGTCGCTGTGAATCCAGGGGTACATTCAGATCTCTGAGCCATTGCAAAGGGAAAGATTTTTAAAACTGAAGGCCGCAGAGGGGTGGTAGACTTAGCGGGGGTGGGGTGGGGTTGGGGGGGGTGATGGAGGTATCATTTTGTGAGATTTAAATGCCTAATCATGTTGTTTTGTACACCTGATACTAATATAGTCGTATATATTTAAAATAGTGAAGGACTGTGGGAAAGGAAATCCACCTCATGAGCAGTGTATCTGCACACACACACACACACAAACGTGGGGGGGGCGGTATAAGGGGTGGGAGAACCACCACCAGCAGCAACAACAATGAAAATACCCACACCAGGCCAAAAAGAACCACTCTATCCGGATTTTCTTTTAAATATTATTTATATGAGGAACAAGTCATCACACTATCCCAGTAACTGGTAGAGACTGAAAGTTCAGAGTGTTTATTTGAAATTAAAATGACTTGGTATCAACTATTCTCCAAGTTTCAACGATACAATACATACCAGCAAGTTTTTCTTGGAAAATAATAAGTAATCCAACCCTAAAGGTTTTTACCCCCAACTTTCTACAAAACTAGCTTAGAAGTCTTCAGTTAAATCTTTGATCCTCTTGGTATATACCCTCATATATAAAACTGAGACATTTGTTCTTCCTCTCCAGATGTTCTTTGAGAAGCAAAAATGCTGATGGATGTGAAGCACCTTAATAAAATGGGAAGTGCCATACACATTTATTTAACAAATACTGTATGAGGACTGATCCTGGGTGGAGGGGTGGAATTGAATAGGTGGGTAAATGATAAAGATAAGCCACATTCTTGCAATCAAGAAGCTAAGAGCTAATGTGACACACATACATATTTTAATATAAAACAATATCTAAAACAGGAAATTATACCTTTGAGAGAGGAGAATAAGAGTTTAGAGGGAAAAGAGTTTATTTCTGCCTTGAAGAAAACTGATAAGGAAGTTTTACAAAGAGGTAATTGATCCAGGATGTACCGTGTTTCCCTGAAAATAAGACCTAGCCGGACAATCAGCTCTAATGCGTCTTTTCGAGCAAAAATTAATATAAGACCCAGTCTTATAGTAAAATAAGCGGGACAATCAGTTCTGATGCATCTTTTGGAGCAAAAATTAATATAACACCCGGTCTTACAGTAAAATAAGGTCTTTTTTTCTGGGAAACACGGTAGATGACACAAACATGCAGAGATGAGAGGTGGAAAGAAGAATAGTGTTTAGGTTGAGGGAACAGAGTAGGTAGAGGCCCAGAGGAGGTGATGGCAAGTTGAATCTGAACTCCATGAGGTTAAGCTGGGAGGATGGAGTTGGACAGCCATGCGCCATCACTTTCCTCACAGGGGAGGAGCAGTCAGAGAGAAGGGAGACGAGAGAACCCTGTGAGAGGGAAGGCAGTGATGCATATTTCAAGGCACCAAGATTGAATGCTATAGAAAGGTAGCAGAGTGTGGTGGACATCTGCTATTCCTGCATCTGTTCTCATCCTTATTTGCTAACAGTCGCTGGAGTGTCTTTGGCTGAAAATCCTCCACCTGCACTCTCGAAACACTTTCCTTGGTGGAACTGATGGGACCTCTGGCTCTGGGACTGACCTGCTCACCTAAGCTCTGCCCATCACAGCAGGAAATCCTCACAGCCACATATCCCTGAACCCATCAGGGATGTGTACCTGTCCCAAACTAACAAGAACAAATTCTAAGACTTCTGTCAGGTTGAGCAGCCAAGAAACGTTATTTCCTGCCGGACTGGAATCCAGGAGGTTGTAAACAAGAAGCTCAGGCAGCCATCTAGACAACACAGGGAAACAGTCCTGTGAAAAGAGCCAACACAGAAGAAAGGGAGATGGAGAGGGACTGGGTTCTCATGACGTTGTTGGAGCTCCTGAAGTCCCCTCCCTAGATTTTCCACTGTTTGCTGAAGCTGATTTACTTTTGTCATTTTCAACCGTCAGCTGATAGAGCCTGGCAAAACACCTTTGAGTTTGGAGTCCAGGTGGTCACACGTGACCTCGAGATGGCATTTTCAACAATGGAATGCAAGGTATTATTTTTGTCAAATTTCCTCAAGCTTCAGATTAAACATTAGAAAGCACCAATAATTTCAAGTTCCATAGATTTGGCTGTCAAGCCAGGAACGAGAAACCCAAGAAGGTTATGCAATTATTGTCAAAAGTCTATTATGTAAAGGTGAAAGGAGTAATTATAAATATAAGAAAACTCCTACAAGCTCTACAAGTAAGCACTACCCTAAGAAAAGAAGATTACATGTCATGGAGGTTGTGACTTCCTTTCTGAAGCTGTCCAGATGAATGATTTCATAGATTGCCTTATCTTAGACACTTTATATCATGCAATGCCCTGCAACATAACACAAAACAAACTTTCCACATTTAATTAACTCAAACTTTGATCAGAAAAGGGGGTTTGTATAATGTCACCGAAGCAGGAGGAAATGGCTCATTGAAATTCCCTGGCCACAACAGAAGAGAGTGGTGGGTAAGTTTAAGTAGAAATGCGAGCTCCCAGAAGGGGTCATCCCCTCATTTGGCCATTGCTGTCCCACCCCAGCTTGCCAAGTGGGAGGCTAAGCGTGGTCAAGCGTGCTCAGAAGGGAAGTGTGCCCTCAGAACACCTTCACCCTCCTGTCTATGCCCTGCTCGGCCACCTCCTTATACTCAGTGTCCTCAATGGGCAGGAAGCAAGTGTTATGGAGACACAATGTTGGTATTGGGAAGAGGTGGGGTGCAAGATTCCTGCTGCTTTGCATTATTCTTGCTGGTAAAACAGTCAGTTTGTTTGACTGACATACCAAAGTATATCTGAGAACACATTACATTGGTGCCCTCTGTATCTACAGGGAATATGTTCCAAGACCATCCAGTGGATACTGAAACTGTAAATAGTACTGAACCCAGGACAGAGCAAGACACAGCGAGATTTGATCACGCTTCTCACACAGCATGCAATTTAAAACTTATGACTTGTTTATTTCTGGAATTTTCCATCTAATATTTTCAGAAACCGCAGTTGACAACTGAAACTGCAGAAAGCAAAACCATGAATAAGGAGGGAACTACTGTACTTCTCAGAGGACTGAATTTAAAGGATGATTACCGTGACTGTTAATGCTTACCCCATAGAAGCATATCTTCTTTGAAGTGTAGGTGAGAGCAGCTTGGCAAGAAGTCCTTCCCCACCCTGACTGACGCTCTAAAGGGACAGCAAGGTGGAGGAACAAATGATGACTTCCTTCAGTGAGTTTGGGGTTTTGAGCAATCCTGGAGCACTGAGTTTGCTTTTGCTATTCTAACCCATCCCCATCCCTATTCTAGCCCACTATGGCCAGGGGAAGGTTTCAGGTGGTTGTTCCCACCTGATGGAAAAGCTGTCCGTGGGGCAGAGGGAAGTGAGGGTGAGGGTATGTAAGCAAGGAGAGCTGCAACAGAGCTGGGCGGCTCCAGACAGCACGCCTGAGCTGGGGTCTGTGGGAAGCCCCAGTTCCCTGGCCCAGGGATCCAAGTCTCTGGCTGGGTAATGAGGTTATACCTGAATCGGCATTAGAAGAGGGAGGAACGCAGCCTAGAAGGGTTGAAAGAAAGAAAATCAAATGAGGTATTGAAATGAGGAGTCTAATCCTGGCTCCGATGCAAACTTCTGGTGTGAGCTCGGGCAAGTCACTTACTCTCAGGGCCTCTATCTCCTTCACTGTGTCAAATCTCCCTCAATCTCCCTCTTATATGGACACTTGCAATTACAGTTAGGGCCCACCTAGATAATCCAGGATTATCTCTCCATTTCAAAACCCTTAACTTCATCACATCTGCCTAGTCCCTTTTGCCATATAAGGCAACAGCCACAGGATCCAGGGACTAGAAAGAGAACCAGATATCTTTGGGACTAATCGTTTCTTTTGAACAAAAAAGACGCTGCCTTCTTGAGTGATGGAGGGGTGGCCTAAGAACCCCAGGCTCCCCTGGAAGGTTTCTTTGGCCCATTCTGCCAGCCCCACTAACTTGTATGTGCAGAAACTCTGCTGCTCCTCTAACTCACTTGTACTGTGTGCCACGGCTGCCACATTATTTTAGAGCTTTCTTAGCAAAATATATTCCAGCAACATAATAATACTTAAGGAAACAATGAAAGTGTTCCTTTGATTGAAAGAGTATAATAAAGTAAAATAAAATACACTTGCATTTTGGAGCCAAACTGATCTGGATTTGAGTTCTGGCTTTATTGCGTATCATCTGTGGATTCTTAGCCAAGTTTCTTTCTTCTTAACTGTTCTAAGCTTCGTGTTTTCCCCTAATGGGACTACTGACCCATATGGGGGCTGTACACTTTAAATGAGATAATTCATGTAAAGCTCATAGCATAGTGCTTGTTAGATATTATTAGCAAAACCAATTGTTTTATTTCTCTATTCTAGCAACTTTCTTCTTACTAATAGCTTTAGTTTTTAAGTATGAGATCCACAAGCATATGAAATGCTTCTGATCTTGAGAAGAACTTTTTTTAAGAAGCAAGAGCAAATCATTAAAAAAATACTACTTGGATTTTTGCTACATAGACCAAATGGTGGAATTTTGCATTTTATATATTTTTAAATGTTTAGATAAAAATAGAGTAAAACACAGAGTAAAATTTATCTTTTTTAAGTGTACAGTACTATGAACTTTGATAAAGACAATCAGTCAGATAACCACCACCACAATCAAGATGGAGAATATTTCCTACACCCTCAAAAGTTTCCTGTGTCCCTTGTGTCCCAGTTAATCCTCTCCCCCCAACCTGGGATGCTAGCAACCATGGATCTCTTTTCCATCCTTTGCATTTCGTTGACTTTGGACTTAGGTACAAATTACTAAACTGCAGGGTAGCTGAAGGAAAGTTTACCTACTTTGGTTCTGCAACTTAGTAGCTTTCTTCCTGTGCCCTGCATCTAAAACAAAAACCCTTGATGTAGTCAAGATCTAAAGCAAAAGAGATTCAAGGCAGACCTTACAGGGATTTACTCCAACTTTTTCTGGAATTCTGGGAGATGCTGAGCCAGTTCACAGCTGGGGCTGGAACAGCAGGCGCTATTCTGGAGCCGTGGCAACACTGTTTCAAGTTATGTAGTTATGCGGACATGACAGTGTTGTGACTCTGGTAATGTGGGAGGAATTAGTGTAAAAGCCAAAGCCTGAGACATAGAGACATCAGTCAGGGTGTGGGCCCTCTTACATGGGGAACCTGCCGAGGCCCACTGCCTCCGATTTAGTCTTTGCCATCTAATTTTATGCTTGTATCTCTCTAATATAGCTAGAAGGTAATATAGTTGTAGATCTTCCTTCTTCTTCTTTAAAAATGTTGTTCATCTTAAACAAATACTTCTTGGGAGAAAATTACTTTTGTTGCTGTAAGAGGTATTTAGTACCAGACATGATAAACATAGTGAAAATGTTGTAGGTCTAATACCTAATCACCCATCTGTGTACTTAAGGGCACTAATCCGTGAACTTCTGGAAAATGAAAACTGGATCACATTTACCTTTGTATTCAAAGACCTGTCAAAGAGCACGGTGGCACATAAGAAGGGCTCACTAACTTCATTTTCACTATGTCAACATTGCAGTACCAGACTCCATGGAGGGACTTGGACGCGTTTGGTCTGTATTAATAAGAACACAGCTAAAAGTCTCTTTAGACTTATTTGGATCTCCGAACTCAGCTTCAGCCTCATTTACTATTTAACTTACACTTTTTCCTTCAAAGAAGTTCATTTGAGTGTTACGAAAAAAAGTATTAAAACTAATTGTGTTGAAAAATAAGTAACTGTAATGCTTAACTAAACCACTAGATGGCTTCTTGAAAACACCAACTATTCCTTCGGTTTGCTCAGCAATTTGATACATTAAAAAATGGAAAAAAGTGATTACGAAGTAGAAACTGGCAGTTACAAAATAGTAATGGGGATGTAAAGTACAGCATAGGGAACATAGTCAATAATATTGTAATAACTATGAATGGTGCCAAGTATGTACTAGACTTATGGGGGTGATCACTTCATAAGTTCTGTAAATGTCTAATCACTATGCGGTACAACTGAAACTAATATCATATTGAATGTCAACTGTAATTGAAAAATTAAAAAAAAAAGCAAAAAGAAAACGGTAAGCCGTTCCTGGTGACCTTATCTCTATGGATACATAGTTATCCTTTCTTTAAAGTTGAAAGAAAAGTACCTTCTTTGTTTACTTGAATATGACTAATGCATCCGTTTGTGGACATATTGTAATGCACAAGTAATCTGCAACTTAGTAGCTTTCTTCCTGTCCCCTGCATCTAAAACAAAAACACTTGACACTGTCCAGGTCTAAAGCAAACGGGATTCATGGCAGACCTTATAGGGATTTACTCCAAATTTTTCAGGAATTCTGGGGGGTGCTGAGCCAGTTTCATTTTATAAAATTAAGATTTTCTCTACTTACAAAATATATTATTCACATTAAACAAGGTTCCACATTATGATTTAAAGAACATATGGATTGAGCATAATTATTGAGCATATAGTAAGTAGTTCCTCCATGAATGTTTATAAAATAATTAGTTACTGAATTTGAATATACTAGGCAATGAATTAAGGCCCTTATATACGGTATATTGTCTCATCTCTACAGGAACTTCATGAGGTAGGAAGTATTACTTCCATTTTACAGATGTAAAACTATTGGCTCAGAGAGCTTGATAGCCCAAGTAACATATCAGATTTCAAGGCCAATGGTATCCACAATCACCACATTATACTGCTAAGTAAGTAATGAAAACAGTATTTTCCATCTTTCATTTGATAAAACAACTATTTTTCTCTTGCAAAGTAAGCAAGGTTATTTGTAGAGGAATAGTTTAGACCCCATTTTAAAAGCAAACAGAAAAAAGGGGATATTACTTTTGTTTTTGTTCTCTGATCTTTAATGGCTTTATTGAGATATAACTTGTATACCACAAGTTCACCCACTTGAAGTGTGCAATTCAATGGTTTTGAATCTAGTTTCAAAGTTTTGCAATGTTCATCAACCTAACGAGAAACCTGTACCCATTAGCAGTCATTCACAACCCCCTTCCCCACCTACCTATTTCCTAGTCCTAGATAGCCATTCATTTACTTTCTGTCTCTATAGATTTGCCTATTCAGGACATTTCGTATAAATGGAATCATATAATACAATATGTGGTCTTTTGTGACTGGCTTCTTTCACTCAGCATAATGTTTTCAAAGTTCATTTGTGTTGTAGTCTGTTTTAGCATGCCATTCCTTTTTATTGCCAAATAACATTTTATTGTATGAATATATCACATTTTGTTTATCCATTTATCAAATATGTACATTTCGGTTGTTTTTACTTTTTGGCTATTTTGAATACTACTACTATGAACACTCATGTACAAGTTTTTGTATGGACATATGTTTTCATTTCTTTTGTGTGTGTACCTAGGAGAGTAATTTCTGGGTCTCTATGGTAAATCTGTATTTAACTTTGGAGCCGCTGCCAAACTGCTTTCCACAGCAGCTGCACCATTTCCCATCCCCAGCAGCAGTGAGTGAGGGTTGCAATTTCTCCACATCCTTGCCGACACTTGTTATTCCTTCTTTGTTCGAGTAGAGCCATCCCAGTGAGTATAAAGTAGTTGTTTTCTACTCTTTATGTTTTTGTAAATAAAGCAAATATTCTTCCAAAATAAAACAGAAATATTTACTATGTGGCTGTAAAAAAACCCTCAATATAAAGTAACATTTCTCCATTATTCTCTATGTGAAAATATAATACAATAAAGATGTAGTTCAAATTCCAGGAATTATACTGCTTCCAATCCCAGTAACAAAGGCACTTAGTGATGCTTCTTCTGGTATTCAAGGGGATGACATCTATCATGCAGATTTGTTCTAAGGTTTAGAAATGAAGTACATGGGGCATCTAGTACTATGGTTGGTATTCAGGTAGTACTCAATAAATGGATGCTTATTTTTCATTCCAAATAAAGAAAATGGTTACAAATGGTTACAAAAAGAATTGCTTTGCACACTTGACTAACAATTCTAACGGCAACTCATGAGCCAGAGAAATGGAAATTATGTTCCAAATTAAATGGTGAAATCTCAATAGAAAAATAGCAATAATACAAAATCCAATCAAAGGAAACTAATAGGAACACGATGAAGTTAAAATTCACATGATGTACATTAACAAATTCAAAATCCATATTTAAAGAATGTCTGACTTTGGAAAACTAAATCTAAAAGCCAAATTAGATAAGAAATTTCTATGTTTCTTGAAATCAGAGCTCAGCAGGTAAGATAGAAATTGTATGTAAATAGGTAAAACTTGATTCTATGGTAACAAAATTGAGAAAAGTTTTTGGTTATTGTTTCTATGTTGCTTTTCACCATAATTTCTGAATAGAAATTTCTGTTCCCAGCATGTCTGTTATTTATATTCGTTCAACACGTGTTACTAAGTCCCTAGCATGTAGCCACATGTTTCCTCTACTGGTCTTTATGGAAGTTCTTCATTTGGTCTTTTTTATAATAAAATAAAGAGGTCTGTGTGCCAAGACACCATTCTACCTTTGTTTAGTGAATCTACTTTTCGTTGAGAGACAGCCGTAAATTGTGCTATAATCAAGAAAATGGGAGAATGGCTGCTATGAGAAATCTTTTCTTTCAGAAAGTTGTACTAATATGCAAAGAGGAGTTTCCAGACAAATGTCTGTCCCAAGTGTCCACGGAGATGTTTGGTCTGCACCAAAAGGTCTTTGATATTTGATACTGCCCACCATTATTGGACCAGTGAAACATAATGATATTTTCATGGATTAATGCTGTAAACCAAAAATATAAACAAATGTTATGGGCTATTTGAACTCAGGGACATTTTCTAAGTGTGGACATTTTTGACAGGACCAAATATTAAGGCCTATTTGGCATGGACCAAATATGCTCTTGGATATTTGGATAGGACAACATGTCCTGTAAGGTACAGGACACAGTGGAAGGGAGCTTGAAAAAAACCTTGTTTTAATTTGGAAAATGAATCTGTAATAATGACAATTAAAATTTATTTTCAAACTCTTATATTTAAGGTTCTGAGAAAGGCTTCTGCATTGGCTTTTTCTTTTTTCCCATTCGTTTAGTCCTTACAGTAACCTTTAAGAGTAGGTGTTATGCAATTTTCAAGACGAAACAAAGGCGGCTTAGTGAGGTTAAGTCATTTATTTACACTTATAAAACTCTTAAGTAGCAGAGCCAGGATTCAAAGTGTGACGTGTCTGACTCTAAAGCCCACGCTTTACCATCTCACTATATTAATTCTCCTTAGTAAAGCTGTTTGGGGGGGTAGAGGAAAGGGGAACAGGACTTTATTGGGGCACAGTGTGTATTGTACTTCCAGGATTTTTTCCAAGTCAAGTTGTTGTCCTTTCAGTCTTAGTTGTGGAGGGCACAGCTCTCCAGGTCCAGTTGCCGTTGTTAGTTGCATGGGGCACAGCCCACCATCCCTTGTGGGAGTTGAACTGGCAACCTTGTTGTGGGGACAGAGCCCCAGAAAGCAGTTTCCAGGCTCTCGGCCTCACATAGAAAGGTGCTGGCTCAGGTAGTAAATGGCCATCAACTGTGATTGGATGGCCATCAGCTGTGACTAGTTGGCCGTCAGCTGTAACCAGTGAGCCATTGGCCACTAATATAATTGTTGTGGCTACGCTAGCAAGAGTGGATTGCAGTTAGAAAATGGAGGCTAGCAAGAAGATGGTGGCTGAGCCTGCAAGCGGTGCAGTAGGGTTATGAACAGTGTGGCTCCTGCTTCCTGTGTCTCCAACCCAGCTGCCAGTGAGAATATAGTAGTATGACTCTCCTACCTTTGGCTCCTTGGGTGTTCCTTTTTGGCCTCACCATATCCTGCGTTCTTGTGTGGGGAGCGGGAGCAGAGACCCCGCAGGAGACCCCGCACGACACTTGTGATTGAGAGGAAGCGCTCCAACCAACTGAGCCATCTGGCACTGGCCCATGTGGGAATTGAACTGGCAGCCTTCAGCATTAGTAGCACGGAACTCTAACGACCTGAGTCACAGGGCCGGCCTCTGTGTCACTTTTATGAGACTATTAAGCTTCTTTGGGTTTGACCTTTCTACCAGCACATGGGAAAATCTACCCTAATTGACGCCTCAGTATCTTTACTTGAAATCACTGTTGGTAAATTCTTATCAAAAGATATTTCATTATCAATAAACCATGTGTGCCTTAGGTTAGTTAGCACTGGGTAACTTAATCTTGTAATGTTCTAGCACTTACTTCCAAATTTTACTAATCCTTCAAACCCTTTATTCAAATGAAATCTTACAGGAAAGTCCAAGCTATAAACAGAGTTGCTGTTGGAAGAGCAAGGTGAGCACTGGTCATTTACTGGCGTCAGGTTATCCATCACTTATACTGCATTTCCACGTCCCTGTTCTAACTGCTTTATGTACTCTGTCTCATTGGATCCTCCACACCACTGTTATTCTCAATTTAAGAATCAGCAGGTGGGTTAGGAATGCATTGCTCTGTGGGTTAATTGGGAAGTCTACTATAGTTGCTTGATGTAGTCCGAAGCCAAGGTAGCCAGGCCAAGGCTGGTGCAGTGGCTCAGAGATGTCAGGCTTTTCTCTTCTTTATCCCAAACCCTTAAAATGAGGCTTCTCTCCTGGATATCAGATATGCAACTAGCAGTGTTTGAGGGAACTAAGTGATCTGAAAATCACCAGGTTCTGAGTCCTATAAAGACCTCTCTGCAGATTCTGTCACTAAGGTAATTTCCTCAGGCCCAGGGCTCTGCGAGACCTTCTGTCTCCTGTCTTGGAATTCCCTTTAACTCACCACAAGTGGGCTGCCTCAGATTCTTCTCCCTTTTCTTGCTCCCATTTGACATTTATTCTGGGTTGCAATTCATTTCCATGATCGCACTGGAAGTGGCTGCACTCAGAAGCACTTGGGGGTAAGCATACATTCCTATGTTCAGAAACCACGGCTCTTCTAGGACTTTTCACATTTATCCCATTTGATTCAAGCTTCAGAGATGTTCTTTGTTTAACGCTCAGACAATGACAATAAGCAAACCCTTACACAGCCAGTGTCTTACTATAAGCCAGACACTGCTCCAAGAACTTTGCAAATATTCATTTAATCCGCCGACAGTCCTGTTTTCCCATCTGCAGATGAAGAACTGAGGTGCAGTGATGAAGTGACTTGGTGAAGATCGTGTGCTAGTAAGGAGCAGGACAGGATTAAAATCCAGGCAAGCTGGCGCCAGATTTCCCCCCACTATGTTGCCTCTAATAAATTAAAAACTAAAGACTTTATAGGTTATGACAACATACCATGTTGAAACAGAAGTTATTTTCAATGTAGTGGCAAACTGTTAACCATCACCATTAACCAACTACCTGAATATGTTTGCGTAAGTTTGTCTCAGTGCTATGACCTGACTCAAATAAATAGTATGCTAAGGCAAATTGTTTCACCCTTATTATTTATAATAAACAAATATTTGTAATAAACAAATATAAGATATGCACAATTAATGGACTTAACATATGACAGAGGAGCTGAATTAATGTGATATCCTTTAGCAAATGAGCTTCTTCCTGGGACTGTAAAACTGCTTTTCTGCTTAAAATATTAATAGTGTTAACTTCAGTTTTTTATAAATCAGGTACTATGCTGTGGTAGGTTAGAGATGTCACAAATTCTCTGCTATGTCTACTACTGAGAGGGGAATCTATTTTTCTGTTGACTCTGGGCAGGTCTTGGTGATATGTTTGACCAATAGAATGTGGCAGAAGTAACATTCTGGGTCATCTGAGATTAGGTCCTAAGAAGCCTTGCAGCTTCTGTAGAGGTGTCTTGGAACACTCACTCTGAGATCCCAGCTCCCATACTGTAAGGAAACACAAGTAACTTCGTGGAGAGGCCCACGTGGAGAGGCTCCCAGGCTTCTGGCTGAGCATCCAGCTGTGGCCAGCGCGGACCTCTTTCGGGAACTATAACCTCCAGCCCCAGATGATGCTACGAGCACGTTGAGCTGATTCCACTGAGCTCTGCCCCGATTGTTGATTTGTCAGCAAATTGAATGACTGTGGTTGCTTGGAAGCATAAAGATTGGCAGTTTATTACATAGCAATAGTTGACCAGAACATGTGCTAAGGCTTTTACAAATGTTATCTCAATTTATTCCTCACAGTATCTTATGAGGGAAGCTACCATTATCCTTAAAATGAGGAGGCGGAGGTTCAGTGAGTTTGAATAATTCAGGTTTGTTGTCTCTAATTTCTCCTGATATTTCCTGATTATTTCTCCTGATTGACATTACTTCATTTTATGATCCATCTCATTCACAAAACAACTGCTGAGTCATACAAGACTAAGGTCAATTCTTAGTTCTGCCTCTGGTTGTACGCCTGTAAATAGAAGATGTAGTTTATATTTCACAGGACAGTGAAGATTCCAAAGATACCATGTTTCCCAGAAAATAAGACCTAGCCAGGCCATCAGCTCTAATGCATCTTTAGGAGAAAAAATAATATAAGACCCGGTCTTGTTTTAATATAAGACCGGGTCATAATGTAATAATAATAATAATAATAATAATAATAAT
This sequence comes from Rhinolophus hipposideros, assembly GCF_964194185.1. Lineage (NCBI taxonomy): Eukaryota > Metazoa > Chordata > Mammalia > Chiroptera > Rhinolophidae > Rhinolophus > Rhinolophus hipposideros. The sequence continues at coordinate 27,980,961 of NC_138059.1, read as the reverse complement.
AATACAAACTGGGTCTTAGATAAAACCGGTCTGATATTACTGCTCCAAGACACATTAGAGCTGATGGCTAGGTCTTATTTTCGGGGAAACACGGTGCATACAAAGGACTTGGCAGATGGTAGGCATGCAACAATGGGTAAACGTTATTATTTGCTTTGAGAATTCTTTCCTATGATGAAAGGCAGCTGGTGCTAAAGGACTCTTAGAAATGGTCTTTGATAGTGTGACCATGGGCTACACACTCCCATTTAGGGTCAAGTAGGTGTCAAAATGTCAGAAGAATTACCTAACCTTTTAAAGACACATTCCTGTAACATCACGTAATTGTAAACTATGTATGGAATACTTATATATGGCTTATGTAACATGGTGTAGAATACAGATTTCTTTGGAGTTGAGCACATTCCTGATTCATTAGCTGTCTGTTACTTCATTTATAAAGAATCCTTCAAGCTCTAAAATCAGTGCATTTTACTTCGCCTCATTCTACCACCTTTAATGTTGAGTGCCTTAGCAAAAAACGCCAACCAACTTTTGACCCATAACAATCCCCACATGTAATTTATAAGCTATTTCTGAACAAGGGTTCAATCATTCTGAGACTGACCTTTCTCTATACTGCCTGCTTCTATCGATTTTTAAACAAGGACCCACTTGAGTTAAAATAGATCCTATGAAGATGCTGTCATCTTCTCCCTTGGAATTCAGGACAAAGGGTGTGAGGGGATGACCAGGCAGCTTGAATGGAGGGCAACAGTAAGGTACTGGGTGTCACCATCACTGGGTGTGTAGTAGGTACTCGATAAATACATAGTGAATTGAATGTACTTTTTTCCTTTATCCTTTTAGCCTGTCTTATCCATTTATTTGAAGCTTAACAGTGGATGATGGTGGTAAGCAGTACTAGCAGCTAAAACCTCAGCAGCTTACAGAAAGACTCCCCGCCCAGTCCTACCCTATGATATGAGCTAAGGCAGGGGCTGCTGGCCCACAGAACCTTTTGTACACAGCCCCCTTTGTTTCTATTTTCTACCATGTTAATACTGAAGATCTCACTTACAGACTAAGACAAAGTACTGTAGAGAAGAACTAAATGACATGACAAATCTGAGTAATATCTACTAAAATATACATGCTTTACACAAAGAATATACTTTTCAAAAGTGTTCCTGGAATATTTAAAAATTGAGACAATAAACTCCCCAAGGCAAATATAATATACATAACATTCTCTGATTGTGATGCCATAAAAATAAAAATTAAAAGGATCAGAAAACAGAACCACTACCCAAACAAAAAAGTCTCATTATTTGGGGAAAAAAACAAAACAAAAAAAGCAAAGGAAAAAGCCTTTTGCAATACAACTTCGGGGTTAAAGAATAAAAACTGAAATTTTAGAACATCTAATATAAAATGACAACAGGACATGTGATTGAGCTTAAGCAGTGATCAGAATTAAGTCCACACTTTAAATCTCATATTACTAATTAAGAAGAAATAAAAATGAATGAATGAAGTGCTAACTCAAGGAGTTGGGGAAAAACAACAACAAAATAAACTAAGGAAAGAGAAAAGGAAATTTATTAAAATGGAAATGAATTAATTGGAAAACAGAAAAATTGTAGAATGGAGACATTCAAGGCATACTACTTTGGAGGAAACAAACAAAAAAACCACAATAAATTATAGGTTAACTGTTAGCTATCTTAAGTAAATAAGAGAGCAAGCATAATACATAATAAGGGGGGAAAGCCATATGCACAGAAAAGGAAGAGGTAACTTTGCTCAGTTCTAGATAAATACATCTGAAAACTTGGATGAAATGGTTTATGATCCCAGCTAAAATATAAAACTATACAGACCATTACCATAGAAGATACCAAAAAAGTTGTCAGAGCTACTTGCCAAACATCCTTCAGACCCAGATAACTTTATGGAAATTTTTTTTAAAAATAAATTTTATTGGGGAATATTGGGAGACAGTGTGTTTCTCCAGGGCTCATCAGCGCCAAGTCGTTGCCCTTCAATCTAGTCGTGGGGGGTGCAGCTCAGCTCCAAGTGCAGTTGTCCTTTTCAATCTTTAGTTGCAGGGGGCGCAGCCCACCATCCCATGTGGGAATTAAAGCAGCAATCTTGTTGTTGAGAGCTCGCCCTCCAACTGAGCCATCCAGCAGCCCCTCTGGAAGCTCAGCGGCAGCTCGTTGTCTTCAATCTAGTTGTGGAGGGTGTAGCTCACTGGCCCATGTGGGAATCAAACCAGCAACTCTGTTGTTCAGAGCTGGTGCTCTAACCAACTAAGCCATCAGGCCATCCCTTTACTGAAATTTTAATTAACAAAAATTTCAATGCTATTTAAACTGCTCTAGAGCATAGGAAAAGGAGGGAAGTTTCCAGATTCATCAGCATCAAATTAATTAACAAAACTTCTTAGAGACCAAGCGTGCGCGCATGCACACACACACACACACACAAACTAATCTCACTGATGAAAATACCCTAAATAAAATATGGAACAGTCTAGCAATATATTAAAAAGAATAATACACATGGCCAAGTAGAGTTTATTTCAGGAATGCAAGGATGGTTTGAAATTATAAAACACATTAATGTAATTCATATTAAAATATCAAAGGAGAAAAATCATACGATCATCTCCATAGATAAAAAGGAATGTGATAAAATTCAACCTGCATTGTTGGTTAAATGTTATTACTTTTTAAATAGGGACCAATGGATATTCCTTAACACGATTAAATGTATCTATCTCAACCCAATTCATTGTAGCCGATATATTTAACATTATTCTAGATGAACCAGACAATGCAATTAGACATAAAGAGGTATGAGAATTGCAAGACATGACTGTAACTGGAAAACAAAAAAATTAACTGAAATACTATTATAAACTCTAAGAAAATGGAAGTCTGGTAGCTGGGTAGATAATTAATATAAGTAAATAATTAGCCTTCATGTATACTAAAATCAAACTAAGTCATAAACAGAAAAGACTTCATTAATAACTACAAAAATGAAATTTCTAAGAATAAACTTGAAGATATCTGTAAAGTAAAATGTAAAGCATATAAAAAAGGAAACAAAATTTGAACAAATGTACACCATTTTTAGATAGTGCACCATGATTTAAACCGAAGCTTTAACATGATGTCAAATTTCCCTCAGTTAATTTATAAAAGTAAAGCTGTTCCCCAAAATAAAAGTACAAAGTGCAAATGGAAAAATAAGCAAGAATATTTGAAAATTAGTTATTAAGAGTGTAGGACTGGTACAAAAAAAAAGAAAGGCAGGTCAACTGAATAGAATTTGAGCCTAGAAACATATTCAAGTAATATGAAAATTTACTGTATGATAAAAGGGTCATTTCAAATAGTAAAGAAAAGATGAATTTATTTAATAAACAGAAAAGACTTCATTAATAATTACAAAAATGAAGTTTCTAAGAACAAACTCTTGAAGATATCTAGGATAACCTGGGGGAAAACTAGGATAACTGGGTGGTGGGGGCGGGGGGTAAAGACTTAAATTCAGGATAGATCAATGATTTAAATGAGAAAAATGCAATAGAAATACCTAAATTTATTTTTAATATTCAAACCCTGATACATTTTTTCCCCTTGAAAAAAGACACAGAAAAAGTATGCATAGTGTGTTAAAATTTGTGTTACTGTATATGGCATTTATATATGTGGATACATTTATGTATCTATATGGTATTTCTAGAGGGGTATAAAAGAATCTAGTTATTGGTATCTGTCTCTTTGAAAGGGAACTAAAAGGTAGGTGTCAGGGGTCGGAGAGACTTTTTACTGTTTGAACCAGGACGATTTATTAATTAAAAAATAAATAAATAAAACACATGCCAGGAAACAAAACCAAAAAACCTATGCACGGTAGTATATTCTATAAGGGTTGGAAATGCATCTGAAAATAACATAAAAGGAGAACTGATTGAGTTACTGCATCTTTGAAGATACATCAATCAGAGGTAGTTTTTTCAAAGGCAAAATAATATTCAGGTTCTTAGGGATTCTTGTCCAGTACTGGTATAAGCTACTAATTTATTATAAAGTAGTTAAGGAAGAATATCCCCTCCTTTAATTTTTCTCCTAGACAAACTGCGTATTTTATGGCCTGAACTTGTATATGCACCAAAATGAAACAAAAATAAAGAGCAACTTTGATTTAAAAAGTACCTCAAGGCAATACAAAAAAAGTCCTTTTAATTTTTGATACATATTAAAACATTTCAGTCAGTTCTTCCTGACAGCATAACAGGACAAATACACAAGACCTCAAACATGCTTTAAAATGACATTCAGCAAAGTATTTAAAATTTAATAAATAGCAATAATCACACACAAATACATTTTTCATACTCAATCATTAAGCTACTAAAAGACAGCTAAAGAATAAATAAACAGGAATTGACAATAAAAATAATATGTGGGGTTTGCAAATCACTCTACTTAAAACGGGGGTGATCTGTATGATTTCTTAATTTGTTTTTCAACATGTAGCATGATCCCCCCATGAATAAAATATATTGAAAAAGTCACTTTCTTACAACAATGCAGTCTTTAAATACAACAAATAAATATAAAACCAGCAAAGCAATTTCAAGTTGTAATAAAAATGTCCCCCTTACTCCCAAAAAGCTATGGAAATATATAGTTACTGTGGTAGCAAATAATAGTATTTAAAGTGATAGTGCTTGTGCACTAAACTCATCTGAGACCTTGATATGATTTTAGTGCAAATCCCTAGGGTCCAATGCAAGCATAACCCTACCAGTTGGAACTTATCTTGTACAATTTTTTGTACACATTTTATAAAGTTCAAGATTTAATGCATAGTAAAATATCTTCATCCGCTTAGATCTGTCCTTAAATAAAGATGAAAACAGAAATGACTTGGGATTTTACCATTTGGTTTGTACCATATTAGAGTATTAAAGTTAATATTAGAAAATCTATAAAAGAGTTTTCTTTTTGCCATTCATTTTTCTAACTATCTAAATTTCACATCACTGCATGTTAAACATAAGAGAAAAATTTTTAGACACGTGTTTTCCCTTTGATAAGCTCTTATGATGAAATCCAATAACATTTAGACAAATGTTACACAAATAAAAACACAGGTGAGTATAAGGGCTTTTTTTCTTGGGAATATAATAACGACCTTAACAGCTAGTCTATTAAGTTACAAGATGTATTGGCAAAAGCATAAAGGGTTCAATTAAAAGAAGATATTTTGTACAAACAAACCTTTTAACACAGGATAGATAAACTGACAGTCAAATGAGTTTCAGCAGCCATATTTCTACTGTAAACGACAGTACCAGGATAAAAACAATCAGAAACAAATGGAAGAAAATTACTGAACAATATGAATACATAACGCATTTTTCGCTGATAAAATAGCAAACTCTAAAAGTTCATAGAGTTAACAAATTGTTTAATTTAACCATGCAGGCTAATATGTAATAAGAAATCACCCTGCATCTTTTCTTTGTAAATTAAAACTAGTTTAATTGTAAAGTTACAAAACAATGAATGGATATTGCTCCAACTTGTACACAATCTCCCTTGTGTGATCCGTACCTAACAAAGTAACAAAGCCTCGTCATCGCTCGTTTCATTTTTCAGTGTTGCTTCTAAGCAAGTGTCCGGTATCTGGGCAGTGTGGACAATGCCACAGCGCTCACAGGGGCCATCTCGATGACCTGGCCTCACTCCAGGGTTTGTTGCACTATACGGTTGTCTAAAGCCTTGTCCCTGGTCTGAAGCAAGATCAAGAAGAGGTCTAGAACAGTCATTCGCATCCAAGTCTGAAGCTCCATCAGAAACTGGAATTAGCATTTCAACATCATCATCTTCTTCTCTTCCACTGACCCCATTATCAAGTTGTCTCAAAGGACTCTGGTTCTGATTTACTGAGCTCGATCGCCCTAATGTGAAACGTACCCATCGCAGCCCCTGAGTCATGCGACTTAGTGCACTTGTGAGCTGGTGACGTGCTGGACTCACACTTGGGGGTTCCACACTGGTCACCTCCCTTCCATTATCTGTGTGACTGCCTCGGGTACTCGGAGTTGAGGAACTTCCACTTGCTCCCACTGATGCTTCTACTGCTGTTGTGGGAGGGACTTTTTGGGGCAAAGGAGCTGCAACCCCACCAGAGGCTCCTGCTGTGTCCCTTCTCTCATTTTCTGTGTCTGTGTCGTCAGACTCCACGGAAAACAAACTTCGGTGAGCGTGGTTTCTTTCAGGTTCTCTGCTGGTATTCTGACTAGGGACAACCTCATCTCCATCTGCTGAGACCAAAGCCAATGACCCTGAATGACGTGACCTTGCAAAATTAAAAATACGATTCCAAATGTTGCTGGATCTGCCTGCCATAGGAAGCCTGATTGAAGTAAATCCAAGCTGAGATCGTACAGCTAGCCTCAGGTTTTCCAAAACAGAAGCCTACAAACAGAAGAAGAGATCTTTAAGATACCTAACAATGAAGTACCAAGATGGAAAACACCCTCCTAATGAGAATGTGTTACAGCTAAAAAGTCTGTTGCTCATTGTTAGGATCTATGGAGGATGAATCAAGTTTTCTTACATGTACAGGTTCAACCTACCACAGTATCTAATCTATAACGGGAACCACTGCTCACTGTGTTAAAGATGATTTTGACATTTCATTTTTTATATGCAACTTTAAAGTAGTATTTGATAACGATTACAACAGCTATTCTATTGCAAAACTTCACATAGTGATCCATTCCTAAAAGTGCACCAAAGTTGGATAATTGAATGTCCACCACAACTCTCTAAATGACCTAAAGCGGTGTGAAAACTAGGCCCTTTGCCTGTTTTTTTTGTTTGTTTGCTTGTTTGTTTTAACATAGAACAAGTTATACTTGATTTACAAGGTTGAAACTTTCTAAAATATGTGAAAATTATATTTGGTTCCCAAGGATCTGTTGTATAAATGGAGACTGAAGATTTGTAAATAAAGGAATTAATATATTTGTTACACAGCATAGAGAGTAATAAACACAGGAATTAACATATTTATAATACAGCACAGGAAACAAAAAAGCTCAGAAATTAATGTGTTTATAGCACTATGCAATGGTATCTGAGACCTTCCTAATCTTTAAAGATTAAGTTTTATTTTCTACAGCTTAGTATTAAGCATAAATTATATCCGTATTCTTTGAAAATCGGTGATTTTTCATTAGTACAGATGGGAGTGATTTAATTAGTACATGTTGTCCAATCGAAAGAAAAATCTATTCTTTTTTCTAGAAGAATGAATTTACGTATTACTTAAAATGAAAACAAACCTACAGCATTTATATAAAACAGTGTTTAAGCTCCATCTAGTGGTTAATAAAAATGAGTATTCAAACTTGGACAAACAGCTTTCATCAATTTGGCATTTAGTACGGAAAATACAGTATTTCCAGGAAATAATGGAGAGCTGACATATTCCCTTTCAAATGATGATACAGTTTTTCTCTGCCAAAATGAATGGCTCTTGCCTTTCCTCTCACAGGAAAAAAAAAAAAAGGATGAAAATAAGGAAGATGTGATAGCGTTATGTTCTCCATCTCTCTTTGTGACTGGTATTAAATTTATTTTCATAGAGGTCTTTCAAACATATCCCCAGGAATTTACTTCACAGAAAGCTAAGAAGCCACTACCATAGGAATATTTCATGGTCTCGCCTTAATAAAGCACAGATTGTCAATAAGAAATTTGGATATCAGCACACACAAATTTGCTATACAAATGAGTAAAATATTTCACCAATTAAGAAGTACCTAACTATATATATAAAAAAAAGGTAGTCACTTCCCTAATGAACTTCTCCACAGAAGTGGTCCACACCATTCAACATGCAAGTTCTAAGGCTTCATGTGAGCACTACATTGTTACATATAGCAATGAACAAGGGACTCCTCACATATCCTTTCCTTTTGTGCAGCTACTACCCATCCTGACCCACAAAGCCTTTAGCACACATTAGTGCTGATTTTAACATTAGTCTGTCACAGTGAGGTGAAGCTTTCCACTTAATCTGTTAAAAGCATTTCTATTTTAAAAGAGATGGTAATTCAGGAGATTTTTTTTTTAATAACTGCTATGGAAATTTGGTGATTTATTACCAAAATTTTCAAATTTGGGAATTTGACACCTCATTAACTAAATAAAATCTAGCTTATTGTTCAAAAACATTTTATTTTAAAACACTGTTGAAACAGAATTCCCTTATAAGGGTAAATTATAACCCTAGAGAATGGTGGAATATGTAGTAAATTATCCAAAGGGAGGTCTGACTTTACCTTCTACTTCGGGGATGTGATCTTAGCCCTTGGAATGTCACCTATGCTAGAAATGTCATTGCCTGAAACCTTGGGCCAGCCAGATAGTAAAACTGTGCCTTAGGAAAGCTCTGTTTCATCCCAACAATGTGATATAGGGTGGAGGCTTTGGGTTATCAGTATTGGTTAGTCTCTGGATGACCTAGAGACTGAGCTCAGCATGCGTGCAATTAATCATGCCTGTATGGACAGAACCCCAATAAAATCTCTGGACACTGAGTCCCGGGTGAGCTTCCCTGGTTGGCAATACTTCTTACGTACTACCACGCAGCTGTGTCACAAGTAATACTGTCCTGACTTTACCAGCAGAGGACAATTGTTTGGTACCCTCCTGAACTCTGTACTATGTGTCTCTTCCTCTGGCTGATTTAATCTGGGTCCTTTCAGTTCTGAGTCCTTCCAATAAGTCTGCAAACCTTAGGATGGTTTTGGGAAACCCTGAACTTGTACTTGGTTTTAGAAATGAGGGCTGTCTTGTGTGGACTGTACTAGTTCTAACTTTGCAGTTGGCTAAACTCTTGAAGGTAGCCTCGAGATACAGGGGTGGCAGGTGGTACATACTGGACACCTTGTCTGATTTCCTACCTAAGAGGAAGTATTCCCCATGGCAGGGCCAACAACATACAGAAGCCACAATTTAGGTTTTTCCCCTTTTGCACACAAAATTCCAACCAGTGGAACTTCTGAATTATTTACTGTGCAAATTACATCCAGAGAAATGTTTTAAAACTACAATTTCTCACCAAAGATTTCTAAAAGATGCAAATAAGGTAATCAGAAATTTCATTTACCAGAAATGAAATGGTCTTCTATTTTGAACAGAATTAAATCACTGGAAACAATGTTTATCAATTTGTCTTAATTTTAATACTGGGAGCATTTTTTATAAATATTTCTGGATGCATTTATATTTTAAATGTGTAAATCCTTATAAGCCTTGGCACAATTTTCAGCATTGAAAATTTTTAAAAAAATCTCTAACAGGGCAGGGTGAAAAAGGTGAAGGCATTAAGAAATACAAATTGAGTTAATACAATATGGGAAATATAATCAACAATGTTGTAAAGATCATGCACGGTGCCAGATGGGCAGTGAACTTATCAGGGGGATCACGTCATAGACTGTGTAGATACGTCAACTATGTGCTATACACCTGCAGCTGAAGTAGAATAATACTGAATGTCAACTGTAACTAAATATATATGTATATATAGTCACAGGATGTGGAGCAGAACATAGGGAAGATAGTCAATGGTATTGTAACAGCTATATAAGATGTCAGAGGGGGTAGTAGATTGGGGAATTGGGTATCACTTTATGAGGGGTTTAAATGTCTATTATGTTGCTTTGTACACCTGAAACTAATAAAAAAAATTAAAAAAAATTCCTCTTAAACAAAAAATCGCTAACAGAAATTTAAAGAATTTGAAAGATTAATAAAGAATAAGTTACTATTTAAAGAAAATGGTATGAATTCTTAAATACTGTAAAATCCGGCCATGAAATCGTTTTCCTGCAAGCCAGGTGGAAATGTTAACTTCATTTCAATTACCATTATTTATAATTGGTTATTCTAGCATGTCACTAATATGACACTAGCATATTAATTTTAAATTCTTAAATCTTCTAAGTATTCAGTTGAAGTAGAAAATAATCTGGAAAACTTTACGTTTGGTTTTAATGCACTCAATTACCCTAAACAGTGAAATGCTTAAGAACCACATAACCAAATCAGAAGAATGAAAACTATACTTGTGTACTTTTTGGTATTTGTTAAAATACAATGAAACAATTATAATTCCAAATCCTCCATATATTTAATCCTTGACTTCACTGCAAAAATCCTGAGACAGTCAAGGGACATTTACCATACAGACAAGTACAAATTTCATTTTAAGAGGTACTAAAACAGAAATCGTGTGTTGCAACATACCTGATTAGGTGAACAAACAGGAAAATCTTCAACTGGTGGAATTAAACCCTGAGCAATCAATTGTCCGTAAGAAGGAGGAGCTTCTCTTCTTAACAATTCTGCTTCCACTCTCGACAACTGTGTTTCAAAAGATCTTTTGAAGAAACAAGGAGATGAAAAGGGTTTAAGAAAGGTAAGCCAAAGGAAGTTTTTTATTACAAATTAAAACAACGTGAATCTTAATATATTTGATAATTTTAAAAGCTTCGTCAACCAAAATTTACTGATATCTATACTACGCCTACAGAGAATACAGAGATGAAGCAGTGTGTTCTCACGGAGATTTACACTAGAACCTGGATCATTAAGTTTTAATAAATTAAAAATCCCTATAAAAGGTAAAGGTGCTAGATCTTTAAATCCCTAAGAACATAGGGAAGTTGAGGCTTTAGGCAAATGTATTGAAAGCTCTTAGAAGATACGTTATTCAACAAGTTCAACAAATTTATTTTTCATGTAAGGGAAAGAGTGAAATACATCACCAATACACCTTCTGGAATAACCAGTTCTTGAACTCAAGACACCTGACTCTTCACTACGCTCTTATGGGGTAATGTAGTAAAAAGTTTTCTGGCCATTTACACTTGCCCAAAGAAAAGATGCAGTATGGTTACCGTGATACTGTGCATCTGTGTGCACCTATTATCTTAGCTGTCAGTACGTGCAGTTCTTTGTTGAATCTATTAGTTGTAACTCTCCTGGGACCAAGGGTCATTGTCTCTACATTACTTCATAGGGGGACCTCTCTGCTATCAGCTTGTCTAAGGTCCAGTCTCTCCTCCACCACATGGAAGACGATTCCCCCAAAGGACACCCTTTAATGTTTAACCTTTTCTTACTTGAGAACTCTTGTCGTGTGGTTCTCACAGAGCTCCACATAACACTGGCTTTGTGTTCGGTCTTATTTTATATTACCGTGTTTCCCCGAAAATAAGACCTAGCCAGACAATAAGCTCTAATGCGTCTTTTGGAGCAAAAATTATTATAAGACCTGGTCTTATTTTATTATAAGATCCAGTCTTATTACTATAAGACTGGGTATAATATAATAGAATATACCAGGTCTTTAATGTAACATAACACCAGGTCTTATATTATTTTTTGCTCCAAAAGATGCATTAGAGCTGACTGGCTGGCTAGGTCTTATTTTCGGGAAACAAGGTAGTTCTTTTACACGTATCTCAGCTCTGGACAACTATGTGCTTACTCTCCAAGTAGTGCTGGCATTCCTACTTCTATTAGGTGCAAAAGTAATTGTGTTTTTTGCAATTGTTTTTTAACCTTTTAAACCACAATTAGTTTTGCAACAACCTAATACGTGTTTTCCCAGGCTACTTTTCCAACTATAATACCTTTTCCCTATCTACATTCTACTCAGAGATTTCTAATGCCACTTGTTCAATGAAAGCCTTTCCATATTCTCCCTATCAGGTTAGGTCTCTTTTGACTTTTATACCACTTTGTTTTATAGTTCTTAACATTTAAATTTTTTGTCATCCTATTCCACCCACTGATTCCTTCCTTCTAACTGTAAACTGTCTGAAATGATCTTATTTATTTTTGCTATTCATCTGTATAGTGCTTTGAACATAGTAGGTTCCTAAATATCTGAAATAATTGAATTCATATTTATAAAAATACAGATTAAAAAAACTACAACCAAGAGCTACAGCTTCCAAATTCCTACAAAACAGATTAATCTGAAAACAGGAACTGGTAAATACAGATTGGCTGTTCTCTCACCTCATAACTCTTAAGTATTCATCTGTTTTTTAACGTGTTTATTAGCCTTTTCAGTCTTCGGCTTTTCACACTAAGTTTATAAAGCACAAACAATATCTATTTCTAAAATAATATGAAACAAAACTCTCCTGCTAATCACATTAAAGTGCTTGTTGCGAATAGCTGGGCCATGCCTTTCTTGTAGAGAGCACAACCACCACAGGCTTGTCTTGATACTGACCTGCGTTCAAACATTCTCAGAGAATAAAGCTTACAGGTACAGCCCAGAGCAATGACGAGCAGCAGGCCACAGATAAGGCTCCCTATGACAGCTGCAGTGATGACTCTGGTGGGCACGATCACCGGGCAGTTCTCCTCATCGCTGCCATCACCGCAGTCATCCTGAGAATCACACACCCAGCTTTCAAACACACAGCGATTGTTTTTACAATGAAAATTTCCAGGCTGGCAGAAAAAGCAGTTCTTTTCGTCTGAGCCATTTGGGCAATGATTCTGGTAGTTGCAGCGATCAGAACGAGGATAACACACACCATTTCGGGAACATGGGAATTCTTCCTTTTGGCACATGGTACAGTTGATTTCATCCCTTCCATTTGGGCAATGCCAATACCCATCACAGCGCTGCTGCTCAGTGTAACACCCCCAGTTACCCCCACAGGGTATTTCCCATGGCAAACAGAAGCCATCTACTTGGTAAGTAGCATTAAATCCCCTTGCAGCATTCACTTTATCTGCACAAAAATGTACCCTTATCTGTCCAGAGGAAGAAACAACTGTAAGAGGTGCATGAGAATCAAAGGCAGTTAACACACGCAAAAGCTTGTGTGGATTCTCCTCCAATCCATCGTATATTTTGACATAATCACCATAGCCAGTACCATCAAGTTTAAAGTCGGTGAAACGTAAAATGACTTTACGATGATCACCAGTGTCTATTAACCAGGTGCAATTGCTTCCAGGAGGATAAAAGTCTGGATAATTGGGAGAATTAAAAGTACCATAAAAATATTTTAACCACTGCCCACAAGTTGGCACATCACAATCTATCTCATCCCCTAGGTCCAGGCAGTCAATGTTTCCGTCACATTTTAAAGATTCGGGGAGGCAAGTGTAAACTTTGGTAAACCGGGATAGACACTGGAACTGGTTGTAAGCACAGGGTTGAAAAGCTGCAGATGTTGGAGGATTAGCTTCTTTCGCACAGATCTCTTCATCAGAACTATCTCCACATTCATCCATGTTATTGCATCGCCAGGCTTCTGGTATACACTTTCCATTTCCACAACGAAACTGATCACAAGCACAACTGGGTTCCTCAGATTTCCCTGGGAGGTCACCGGGAGGAAGGAGATGGAGAAGTAAGGAGAAAAAAAACATACTCTTTAAATGATGTATAACAGCAAATAGTGTTTTTATAACAAATGTTCATTAAGCCCAAGTGAAAGAATTTAAAAATTCTTGTTTTAAAAAATAGGTTAAATTCCAATGGCAAATTAATATTGACTTACTAATTACTCAACAAATCCATTTGCTAAACACTTATGATTTGTTCCATAAAGGTCTCTGTGGTTTGATCTAAAAAGAAACCAATTTTGTTTTTGCAGAGCTATTGTACTGCAGAACATCTACTAAAATGATGTAAGATACATGAGTCAACAGGATAGATTGCCTAAGAATTTTAAGTAACCTGTTGCGTAAACATTAAAATAAGACATTTTGAAATAAAGAAAAATTCATTCACAATAATCACCTTTTCAAATCCTATTTTTTCATAATCTTTTCTAGTTCTTATTTATATATATACATTCACAATATTGTTTATATATATATATATACATACACAATATTTTGCTATGTATATCATAGCTTACTTTGCAGGCCCGTTTTATTCAAATATTTGCTAAGATAATAAAGTTAACTTTATATTGTTTGTTTCATGTAATCATAACACAGTACTTCCACTTTATAATTTCTATTGTTTCAACATGCATGAATCTGAGCTAAAGGTATAAATTTATTCATCAAACTAGTAGAGGTAAGGAGACAGAAAAAAACTGAAATATTTATAGAATTCTAATTACCTAGTGTACCATCCTAAATATAAAACCATAATGGGTAGGGAAAGAAAAGCAAACATTAGATCCCAATAGTCCCCAAACTGACAACATTAGGCCAATGATCATTTCTCCACTAACAAGTAACTTGTTTATTGGTAAATAAGTGACAGAAAATGTACTTCAGAGCCTAAATATTACAAAGACTGTGTTTTTAAGAAAAAAGAGAAAAAGCAGTATATGTTTGCTAAAGGAGACCATGTAATTTCAGAAGACGTAAAACTATTTTCCAGAAAAAAAACACATATAACTCTAATAGTCTGAGTTATTCACATTTGTATGATCTGGTCACTCTTCTTGGATAAAGTCCAAGACTAGCAAAAAAAAAAAAAAATGACTTCTGAAAGTCTTTTTTCACCGTGAAACTATGACGGTGAAACTAAGTTATGTCTTTTTGTAAAGACAATGGTAATTCAGAAACACAAAAACATATGTGTAACTTTCAGGATATGGGTAAGCACCTGAGGGAGAAACAGTTCTTTTAAACTAAACGTATTTAAAATATTTAAAAAGAAAACTGGCCTTAGTTTATGAAATTAATCATTTTATTAGAATTATACAAAACAAAACTTTTTAAGACCCAGTTCTAGGGCACCCGAACCTTTATCTTCTAATTCCTCAATCACAGAGCTGCCTCCAGAACTCAGTCATAATTAAATGACAGTATTTAGAAGATTAGCCCCGAAGTGACTGAGCAGTTAATACTACAGCATTCTGTTCACTATCTTCTTCTTATGAAAAACACACCTGAAAAGTAGGCCAGTCTGAAACCCTTCCTAGAGATACTGTCATCGGAATGGAACCTGATCCAGATGTGGTCTTGTGAAGAAATATATGGTGGTGGAATCGTGGAACCACAAGCTCGGTAACTTTCAATATTCTTGTATGTTTCTATCGTCAACCAGTCCAAATTGCATCTTCTGGACCCTTGAATATCAAAATCCTGAAAACTGCAAATAAAATCAGAAAAGGCTATTAGAAAGGGTAATTTTGGAAAAAAATTATCATCATAATACAATGTAACTGAGGGCTTTATTATAAGCCTCCATGTATTTATTGACTCTCCTGGGATTTTCAGACATACGTACAACCCTATCATCAGCAAATAATAACACTGCTGCTGTGTTCCTAATACATGTATCTCTGTGCCAGATTCCCGAGTAATACTTCTTTATAAGTAATGTCAGATTATAAAATAATGCTGAAAAACAGGTAACACTTGGCACCTTTTCCTTTTTCTTCTCTGTATATGAATGTGTTTAGGAAAGACCACTAATTCAGAACACCCTAAACTGTGTTTGAACTCAAAATAACATTCTATCTAATCTCATGGACTGAGACACACAGAAAAGGCCAGCTTTCTTTTACATTAGACGGGTTCAAACTTTTCACTAAACTGCTTGTTTAGTGAAAAGTTTGTAGCTTACATCTTCAGGAAAGCAAATAGAACAAATCTGAGCAAAGTAATTAAAAGAAAAAAATTAAAAATGAACAAAAATTTTTCAGTGAAAAGTCCTAGCATTTGAAAATACTTTTCTTACTTACAAGGTACTGTATTACTAAACATTGTCTTGTAGTTCATCAAAATATGGACCTGAGTAAAGGGCAAACAAGTCAAGTAAATAAAAGCACATAGCCGCTGCTATGAAAAAAGAGAAACCAAAATATCGTTTTCCAGTACCATCTCACTAAAAAGTAAAGATCTGACTTTACCTCCTTGCCTCCGCCTTACACTAAGTGACAATGAAGATTATCCAAAGATTTATCCAATAAAGATTATCCAAATAATTATCCAAAGATTATCATACCAGGATATTTCCTTTTCAAATATTCTGAATAACTTTAACAAAGGCTGATGTAGACAATTTGTTTCCTGTTTTCACTATTATGAACAATGCTTTAAAGAGTCCTTATACACATACCTCTCTCTATACACATGAGCAAGCATTTCTATAGGACAGTTTTTTCTAGAAGTAGAATAGCTAGGTCAAAAGACAATTCCACTTTAAAGGTGAACAGACAGTGAGAAATGTTTATATCAACTCACAGTTCCACTGAGTTTGTAGGAAATAACACACAACTCAGGAAAAATGAGGTATTCTGTATTTTAAAATATTTGTTGCCAATTAGGTGTACAAAATTATTATTCTATTTTGCATTTCCTTATTTACTGAGATTGAAACTTGTTACTATGTTTATTGGTTATTTCTGTTTCTTTTCCTGTGAATTGCCTTTTTATTATATCCTTCATTCATTAAATTTTTTTAATTTTTAAAGAGCTCTTTATAGTATAAACATGTACCTATTTGGAGTATTTCTGTTATAGAAGATAATATGTACAGCCACACACACACACACACACACACACACACAAACTCCCTCTCTCTCTCTCTGTCTCTAACAGTTGCTATTGTTAGTCTCCTTAATCTTAGTCATTAGTGGGCATGAAATGACATCTCTCATTGTGGTTTTATGTGCACTTCCCTGAAGGCTAGTGATGTTGAACATCTTTTCATGGGCTTACTGGCTTCTTCTTCTTATATCTTCTGTGAAGTGTCTGTTCAAGTCTTTTGCCCATTTAAAAAACCTTTTCTTCCTGAGTTATAAAAATTCCTTTTGTATTCTTGATTGAAGTCCTTTGTTAGATATGTATATTACTAATATTTTCTTCTAGCCTCTATAGATTATCTTTTCATTTTCTTAATGGTATCTTTTGATGAACATAAGTTTTTAATTTTAGTTTTGAGGAAGCCTACATAATTTATTATTTTTTTCTTTTATGCTTAGTGCTTTTAGTGTCCTAAGATACCTTTGCCTACCCTAAAGATCACAAAGATATTCAGTAATGTCTTCTAATATTTTAGAGTTTTAATTTTGACTTTCATACCCAGGATTTATCTTGAATTAATTTCTGTGTGTTCTCAGAGATAGGTTGAGATTCTTATACTAATTTTTTTTTTCTATCATGCAATTAAATTACTGATTACCCTGAACTTGTGGAGGTTTGGTTTTACACTTTGTTAGTGAGTTTGTTTAGCTTTGTCCTTAGTCTTAGGTGAACTCGTAATTTTAGAACACTGTCTTTACTTATAAAGTATGGCATCTTTAGGGTTTAATAAAAACCCCAAGGCATTTACCAAGCCCCTCCGACTCAGAAGGTTTCAAATTCTGAACTCTGCCCTGTGATGGACAGGCCTCAAACCCCAAACTCTACCTCAGCTGCAGTGCACAGCAATTGAAATCCTTGCACAGCTTGTCCTACCAGGCTCCTTTTAGTCTCTCTTTAAGTATGCACAGTTCTGAGGTTGGCCAAGGATTTGAGAATTTATGTGCAGATATAAGGGCTTCTTACTTTGTGGTTCTCTCTTTTCCAGGGTTTGTCTTTTCAATTTCCAGCCACTCTGGTAGCCTCAACTCCATCCTCTGACACTTCCAGTCGAGACTGGCGATCTGCTTTAGTTCTAGTTACTTGATTCTGATGGACTGGGGACCAGACAGGAAACAAACATCTTACCCAGTGTGGTTTCCTTCTTTCAAGGGTTGAACCCCCTCTGGTTTCTTCCAGCTTCTGATAACTCTTCAGGGCCTTCAATTTTCTTTTTTTTAAATTTTATCCAAAGTTAGTAACTGTTTATGGGAGGGCTAGTCCCATTCAAGCTAGGGAATCCCTTAATACACTTTTAATCCACTAAAATGTTTAAGATTAATGAGGCTGCGACCTTGTATATATCCATCTCTTGGTCCTTGGTACTAAAATTAACTTCACTATTAATTCTGATTTTAAAATTTAACATATACATTATCAGGTTAAGAAAATTCCTTATCTATTCATTTTGTAAAACTATCTGGGTGTAGAATCTTATTTTGAATGTTGACTCAATTTCTTTAATGGCTATCGATTTAATCAGTTATCTAATTTTTCTTGAATCAATTTTGGTAATACACATTTTCTAGAAAATGATCCATTTCATCTAATTGCACAAAAGTATTAACAACCATTTATTATGTTCTCTTATGACCTTTTTGAAAATTTTTTTATTTTTCAATTACAGTTAACATACAATATTATATTAGTTTCAGGTATTCAACACACTGATTGGATATTTGTAAAACTTATGAGGTGATCTCCCTCATAAATTCAGTACCCATCTGACACCATACATAGTTATTACAATACTACTGACTATATACCCCATGCTAAATGCTACATCCCATGAGTATTTTGTAACTACGAATTTGTACCTCTTAATCACCCATCCCCTCAATGTCCCCTTCCCCCGCAATCCAGAAACCACCAAAATGCTCTCTGTATCCATGAGCTTGTTTTTATTTTAATTATTTATTTATTTATTTATTTTTAGATTTTTCACTGGGGAAAGGGAACAAGACTTTATTGGGGAACAGTGTGTACTTCCAGGACTTTTTTCCAAGTCAAGTTGTTGTCCTTTCAGTCTTAGCTGTGGAGGGCACAGCTCAGTTCCAGGTCCAGTTGTTGTTGCCAGTTGCAGGGGGCGCAGCCCACCATCCCTTGCGGGAGTCCAAGAGGATGTGCTCCAACCAACTGAGCCATCTGGGAGCTCAGCAGCAGCTCACCTCAAGCTGCCGTGTTCAATCTTAGTTGCAGGGGGCGTTGCCCACCATCCCTTGTGGGACTTAAGGAATCGAACTGGCAACCTTGTGGTTGAGAGCCCACTGGCCCATGTGGGAATCAAACCGGCAGCCTTCGGAGTTAGGAGCATGGAGCTCCAACCACCTGAGCTACCGGGCCGGCCCTTGTTTTTATTTTTTGCTCATTTATCCTGTTCTCGACATTCCATACATAAGTGAAATCCTATGACATTTGCCTTTCTCTGTCTTATTTCACTCAGTATAATACTCAAGTCCACCCATGTTGTTGTAGGTGGCAAGATTTCATTCTTTTTATGGCTGAGTGATATTATATTGTATATATGTACAACCTCTTCTTTATCTATTCATCCACTGATGGACACCCAGATAACGTTAGTATCTTGGCTATTGTAAACAATGCTGCAATGAACATATAGACGCACATGTCCTTCCGAAGTAGTGTTTTGGGTTTCTTCGGATAAATACCCAAAAGTGGGATTACTAGGTCCTTCCTTACATCTTGTTATACCCTTTATTTTAAAGTCTATTTTGTCTGGTATAACTGTTGCTACCCCAGCTTTTCTTTTTTTTTTCCATTTCCATTTTCATAAAATATATTTTTCATCCCTTTACTTTCAGTCTGTGTGTCTTTCAAACTGAAGTGAATCTCTTGTAGGCAGCATATGTAAGGGTTTTGTTTTCTTATCCATTCAGCTTCTCTACGTCTTCTGATTGGAGCATTTAATCCATTTACATTTAATTATTAATAGACCTGTAGTTGATGCCATTTCATTCTTCATATTTTTGATGTTTTTTTTTTCTTTTTAAAGAGATCCCTTTAACATTTCTTGTAATATTGGTTTGATGTTGGTGAACTCCTTTAGCTTTTCCTTTTCTAGGAAGCTCTTTTTCTGTCCTTCAATTCTAAATGATAACTTTGCTGAGTAGAGTAATCTTGGTTGTAGGTCCTTACTTTTCATCACTTTATTTCCTGCCATTCCCTTCTGGCCTGCAAAGTTTCTGTTGAGAAATCAATTGACAGTCACATGGGAGCTCCCTTGTAGCTAGCCAACAGCTTTTCTCTTACTGCATTTAAGATTCTCAATTTGTTTTTAACATTTGGAAATTTAATTATGATGTGTCTAGGTGTGGGCCTCTTTGGGTTATCTTGTCTGCGCTTCCTGGGCTTGTATGTCTATTTCCTTCACCAGATTAGGTAAGTTTTCTATCATTTTTTTCAAATAGGTTTTCAATGCCTTGCTCTCTCTCTCTCTTCTCCTTCTGGTACCCCTATAATGTGAATGCTTGATGTTGTCCTAGAGGTCCCTTAAACTATCCACATTTAAAAAAAATTTTGTTATTGTTGTTGTTCTGATTGGGTGTTTTCTGCTACCTTATTTTCCAAATTGCTGATGTGATCCTCTGCTTCATCAAATCTACTCTTGATTCCCTCTAATGTATTCTTTATTTCAGTTATTTCATTCTTCATTTCTAAATGGTTCTTTTTTATGTTTCCTAACTCCATTTTTAATGTGTTTTCTATCTCTTTGCTGAAGTTTCACTAAGACCATTGAGCATCCTTATAACTAGTGTTTTGAACTCCGCATCTGGTAGACTGCTTGTTTCCATTGTTTAGTTCTTTTTCTGGAGCTTTTGCCTGTTCTTTCATTTGAGACATTTTTCTTTTTCTCCCCATTTTGTCTGCCTTGATGTTTGTTTCTATGTGTTATGTAGAGCTATTATGTCTCCTGGTCTTGGTAGCGTGGTCTTATGTAGTAGGTCTCTTGTGGGACCCAATGGAGCAATCTCCTTGGTTACCTGAGCCAGGTGAACACTGGCTGTGACTTCAGTGAAGGAGCTGTCGTGCAGGAGCTGACTCTAAGGAACGGGATTTATTTTAGCAGGGCTCTGGTGCCTGCCAAGTCTGCCCTTTGGGTGTGTCTTTTGTGAAGATTGTTGGGTGGAGCTCTGGTGTGGTCTGAAGCTGGCCACTGGGTGTGTTGGTTCTGCAGCCTCTTGGGAAGGGCTCTGGTGTAGGCCAAGGTCAGCCGCTGCCTGGTGCCCTGCCTGGGGCCACTTGTTATGAGCTACAATGTGATCTGCAGATGGTAGCTCCTTATACTGGGCTTGGAGGTGCCTGGAAAAGGCTAAGCTGCAAACTGGGGACAACTGCTTCTAGTGTCAGTTTTGGGGCTTCTTAGCAAGAGGTTTGGGGCACACCAAAACCCAATGCTTCTTTTTGGGGGTTTGTGAACTTTTGAGATTTTAGGAAAGTCTGCAGCATGAGCCAACACATGCTGTTTGTACAGAAAAGCCACTGGAAGCGGCTTTGTATGAGCCTGCAAGCTGGGTGGAGTGGGGTCAGGGAATCATCAGGATGAGGCAAAGTGGTGTTAGCCAGGTTGATGGAGACTCATATATGGTGCCCACCTGCGTTTGCACCTTGGGTAGGTGAACACCTCAACAAAGAACAGTGACTTCTGTGTGTACATCTGACTGGGAGACAAGCTGGCCTTCCAGCCCTTGTAATGAAGCCAAACAATTCAGTTCCTCCCTGTATGTCCCTGGTACCTTTTAAGCTGCTGCTGCAGTACTAGAACTCAGAGCGAGTAAGTCTGTCAGCAAGTAAGTCTGTGCTGGGCCCTTTAAGAGGAGTGTCTGGAACTAGCCTTTCTCCACCTCAATCATCCACAATATCTGCTGGTTTTTACAGCCAGAAGTTGCAGGGACTTCTTTTCCTGGCACTGCAACCTTGGGCTGGGGAGCCTGGTGTTGGGCTGGGATACCTCATTCCTTAGGGGGGATCTCCACAGCCAAGATATTACTCCTGATTTTTAACTGCCATACATGGGTATGGGACCAGTCCATTCCACATCTCTGCACCTCCTGTCTTGAGGTGGCTTCTTCTGTGCGTCCTTAGTCATAGGACTTCTGTTCAGCTAGACTTCTGGTGATTCTCAATGATGGTTGTTCTATAGGTTACTTGTAATTTTGATGTGTTTGTGAGGAGGCAAGCACAGTGTTTGCCTACTCCTCGATCTTGACCAGAACTTCTCTAACAGTTTTAATGTAGCAAGTTTTACTTTTTGATAATTAACCTCAATATATAGGCAGCTTCCCAGAATTATAGTTGTGAATATAGAGGACTGTGAGAAGAAATCTTTTCCTTGGCTTCTATATGACTTCTTTTCCATCCATCCATCCCCTCTTCTGCCTTTGAGCACGCCCAGGACATTTACACTTTTAACTTTGTGATATATCAGCTGACCTCTGAAAAAACCCTTATGACTTTTAAAATCTCTATTACTGTATTATAATTATATATACTTCTACTCATTTATTTGTACCTTTTCTCTTTTTTCTTTAGTCTTGCCTTAAGATTTGTCTATTTTCCCCTTTTTTTTAATTAGATAGCCAGGTTTTGATTTATTGAATCATTGGTTTTTTTTTTCTATTTTATTATTTTCTGATCTTATCTTTATTATCTTTTACTTTAGATTTATGTGTGGTTCTAAATTCTTGAGTAAGTGCTGAGCTTATTTCCCATCTTACTAAATTTTAAATCAGTGCATCAAATTTTTCTGTCAGTACTTTTTCAGTATCTTCTAACAGTTTTAATCTGTAGTGCTTTCATTATGGAAACAAACATATCATTTAAAAATATTTTATGAGTTCCACTATGATTTCCATCTTTAATGTAAGAGTTAGTAACATATTTCCAAACATATGGATTTTGTTATTTCCCCCCCCCAGTTTTTTATTGTGGGTTTAATTTAATTGCATTGTGGTCAGAGAACACAATCTGAATGATGAAAAGTTTTGGAAATGTGCTCAGAATTCCTTTGTCATTTAACACAAAAAATTTTTTACAAGTGTTCCACATGTCTTTGAAAACAATGTGTATTCTCTATTCATTTAAATAGGTATAAATATTACACATGTATATAAAACATGCTCCTACTGAATGAAGCTTGTTAATTTTACCAAATCTTCTATATCTTTATTTTTTCCTGTTTATTAAATTCTGATCAAAGGTATGTTTATAAACTTCCACTACAATTGTGGATTAGTGAAATTTGTTTGGTAATTGCTCATATTTTGCTTTGTATATATTTTAGGCTGTGTTATTATATACACAAAGTTTACCACAATTACATTCTCCTGTGGTGGATTATTTCATTGTTACTAATATTTTGTGCCTTAAGCTCAATTATATCTGCTGTTAATCTTCCTACACTAGCTTTCTCTGGATTAATATTTACAAAGCTTAGTTTTTTCCATCCCTCTTTTGTAAACTTTCTGCATTAGTTTTATTTTAGGTATGTTATTATAAGCCCTTTATAGGGGGATCATACCAATCAACCAACCAATAAACCTTGTTGGATAGTCTGTCTTTTAAAGGTTAAATTAGTTTTTCTATTGAATAGCCTATTTGGTAGAGTTCTTATTTTCTTCCTTTCCTGTCTTCTTTTGTATTAACAGATTTGTGCTTTTTAAAACAGTATCTTTTCCTCTCTTCGATGCTATGTCTAGTTTTTCAGTAGTTATCTTTAGATGTTGTAATTCAAATACTAATACATACTAATGTGTTAATACATTATAATGTGTTTATACATTAGTAATAAATACTAATACATACTCAGATTCTGAAATTTGGTGGATAAATTTACATATTTATTTTCACTAATCTCTGAAAATTTACATTTCCTTCACTTATGAATATAAACAACAAGCCATGATAGTATTTAAAGTACCTATCACCTTGTTGCCAATAGAAATCATATATAATTTCATGTTGCATTTCAGTTTTAATAGATATCTGGAATAACTATTTATCCTAAAAATCACTTTGAAATTCACTAGTTGTTAGAACCATTGCTTGCTTGCTAATATGTTAATAAATAAGCATGTATTACTATGTTACAGATTCTAATAAAATATCTCAAAGCTCTATTTCAATGTAATTGGTTCCCTCTGTAATGCTATGTATTTTATGAATTTAAAAACATTATTCTGAGAAAGGATCTATAGTTTTCACCAAACTACCAAAGTGTTCATGACATAAAAATGGTTAAGAAAAAACTGTGATATAATAAAGTTTACAATATCTGGAGTAAATCTATGTTCCAACTTAATTTTGTTGGCTGTTTTTGTTAGCATTAATTTTTTCCATATATTTTGAAAATTTGGGTTGCAGGTCTATTTCACAGAAGGTTTTCTGGTTCTCTCTTTTTAATTTCCTCTCTCTATATACTCCCCCATTGCATCTGTTTGGTAGCTAGCTACCTCCACCTGCGTCTCCATTCCAGTGCCTGTCTTAATGTGGTGGCTCACAGCATTGATAGATCCTGTCAGGGAAACAATATGTGACTTATTTAGTTAAATTCCTATTTGTTAGGGTATGTTCTCCCACCTCTCTAAGCGCTCAGACCCATACAACTTCAGACAATGGTTAGTGGAAATTTTTTCAGCCTCCTTTGTTGAACAAAATATACTGACCCCAGCCCTTGGCTTCAATCAGTGAACCAGAGTCTATCTTCTATGGATAAGGTGGCCTTTGTTGATTTTGGTAGGTTTCAAGGGAGAGGAGTGAAGTAAAAAATGGCTTTATATCACCATGTTTAACTAGTTTTTAAAGAGAGTCCTAAGTATTGTTGGTTTATAGTCTGTAATTTTAGTTTCCCTGTTTTAATCTAGATTTTATTTTAAACTTAGGGGTATGTGCTGATTTTCTCTTTACCAAAATGCTTTAAAATATCTATCTATTCTAGATAATCATATATTTTTTCTTTGACTTGTTAATATAGTAAATTAATTAAAAAGTTCTAATATTGACTTATGTGGATGTCTAAATGAGCTGCCTTTGATAATGGTATAAAATTATTTTGAACACTTTACTTAAGATTTTATACTAATATGCACAAGTAAAACTTGACTGTCTTTGTGCGTATGTACACAAATAGTTTGGTATTACCATGATCATAATTTCAGTAAAAACTAGGACAATTACTAAAATTACTTTCTGATCTTCTGAGGCTGTGTAAATCCAAATTTATTAATTCTTTCCAGAATTTTAGGAAATTTTCCTTTAGATGTGGGGCTCATTTCTAATTTTGTTTTGCATTTCAGTACTGTGCTTGGTTTTTAGTGTAGCTTACTTGTGACATCTCAAGAATCCAATACATGATCAGAACCAGATGGTAGTAGTCCGTGGAGCCTCTTCTGTGCTGGCAAGAATTTCCAAGTTTTACATAACTGAACTAGTAGGCTGCAAATTTAATTCTGGGGCTGGATTTTTAGGTTAAAAGCTAAAAATGTCCAAAAATTCTAGTTCTGTGTTGAAAAAAGATCCAATGTTTGGAGTCCCTATCGTAAAAATGCTCTTTTATAAACACATTTATATTTAATCATATGACAAGTAACAGAAAAATAAGCATACTGATCCGATTCCAACATTGGTTCTTTTGCAGAATGATAATCTTACTGGCATATCCCACCAATCCATCAGACAAGAGAATCACACTTCTCACAGAGGAGTAGAACAGCCTCTACAAGCTCAGCATTAGTGTTCTGGAAGATGTGGCCTGGGGCTGAGGGGAACAAATGAAAACAAACCATATGCTCCCTGTTTTATGGCTTCCACAGAAAAAAGAGGATAGACAGACCACAGTTGTGTTTCTCAAGAGAGAATGGTTCTCTCATTAGTTAATGGATATGGAAAAAGATTAAAAAACAGACTAAATTTACAATCTCATTAAAAAAAAAGATAAATGAAAGGGTTTAAGTCTATGACCTGTCAAGTCTTTTCTAATTCTAAAATTCTACGATTCTCACCTATAAACATGTTATTAATATTAATGAAAGAATGCTGCAGATGCCTTTGTACTACTGCAGAACTCTGTCTCTGTAGGAATGGCATTCTTATTTGTGTTTCAGCTCCAACTATAGTTCTTTCTTTAAGGCACACTATATTTTTTTCTTCTCCCCTTCACACAATTTATTTTTCTGACGGTCTTGATATAATTTCCCTAAGCAAGCAATATCTAGTTCCACTAAATATTTTTTCGTTAATATCTTATCCTCACAGTTTTTCTCAATAATTTTAAATGTTTTTAAAAATGAAATCTTAACATTTCTTACTTATATTTATTCTTAGAATCTTAAACTTATGGGTTTTTCCCCCATATTCCTAATAGGAATACGAGGGCAGACAATTAAGTTCGCGAACTCATCCTAAAAAAAGTGCTACATTCCGCATTGCTGAATATCACTAAGGTCACCTTTGAAGTACTCCCCTTGGGAAGCACCAACGTCAGCACCAAGTCCACCCTTCAAAGCAATTTTGGAACTCTTTCTGAAATGGCCATCAGAGCTGTCGTCGTATTACCCTTGCTATCCTGAATGTCATCAAAATGTCTTCCTTTCAATATTTCCTTTATCTTCAGGTAAAGAAAGAAGTCATTGGGGGCCAGATCAGGTGAGTAGGGAGGGTGTTCCAATACAGTTATTTGTTTACTGGCTAAAAACTCCCTCACAGACAGTGTCATGTGAGCTGGTGCATTGTTGTGATGCAAGAGCCATGAATAGTTGGTGAAAAGTTCAGGTCGTTTAACTTTTTCATGCAGCCTTTTCAGCACTTCCAAGTAGTAAACTTGACGGTTAAGTGTTTGTCCAGTTGGTACAAATTCATAATGAACAATCCCTCTGATATGAAAAAAGGTTAGCAACATTATTGCAACAAGTTCCAGAACTTAATTGTCAGACCTCGTATCTTCCACTTTGTATTCTTTTGTTTCAAAGTTATGAGAAAAAAAGGTTTTCCCACAGTATTTAATGATTACCAACCTGTTTCAACTTTCATACCTACATACCTACCTACATACATACATATATGCACACACAGACATACCCTACAACTGTTTTAACTCATTAAGGTATAAGACTCTACTAACGAGACTAAGGTTATGGGCTAGATCTACAAGTGGATTAGTGAGTTTTGTTTATTTTTCTCACGGCCAAAGATTACTCTCTTGAACCTAATTAAGATATTTTGCAAATGTGTACCTTTTGTTAAAATGTGGCCTAGAAGAATATGGAGTGCAAATCCATTACCACCAGTAGGAAATACTGAAAACACATGTCCTAATAGCAGGGAAAGGATGGGCCATTTTTCTTACCCTTAAGAGGGTACTATAATTTATTACATTATCTGAAAACCATCTTTTAACTTTACTGTATGTTGAGTGATGGTACTTGGAAACAGAATTTATATTTTATAATAAAATAGGATATAATAATAAAGATGCCAGAATCACCTGATGGTAATGATCTCCCCTGGATTTGCCCGTATGAGCCAGCTACAGTTGATCTTGGCAGGATACTCAGAAGGCCAGCCTGGGCTCGTGATTATACCACTTGGTGCTCGAATTTGTTCTGCAGTCTCCCCACAAGCTGGAAGATAGCCAAAGCAATCTTAGCTAATTATTATACTTTAAAACAAGGCATTAAGTAAATCAGTGTTTATAAAAACAAAACCAACGCTTCAAACATCAAATCATCCACAATAAAATATGGTATTATCAATTTTAAGAAGCTTTTATTATGCTAATGAGATATTTTATTTTCCTCCTTTTTAGTAACAGTATCTTATCCAAATCAAGTACAGTTTGGTGAGCTTGGATGTTTTCAAACTGGATCTTTGCAAACATTTTAAGACTCTAGAATCGATAGGTTTAGCGATGGAGATCGATTGATTGCTCCATCCATCCTTTTTTTAAAACTCGCCTTTTAAACTTATTTAATAAACTCTTTATTATAAACTACTTATGGTTCAATATTTACCGGACTGTTATGTTTATATCCTTAGGAGTACCATTTTGCTTTCTGGACACTTTAAGTGAAAGACTTATATAAATAGTCCTCTGAACAAAATAATTAAGGGAAAGCACATATAAACCTAATAGTTAAGTGCTGGAATGTTAAAAAATTAGTGGATGATTAGACAAAGAGAGCCAAATGTTACTTCAAAATCACTGCAAAGTAGTTCTTTATTTTATTACTACTTCTAATTTAGTACAGGGACATGAATGATTCCTATATTACTTTTAAAAATAAAGGCCTGAAATAGTCAGTGATTAAAATATCATTATGTAAGTAGATAGCTGACTATCACAAAAAAAGTACAGAATAAATTCAAACTATTACCAACACTTTTCTGGATTATTCTTCTTGATTATCTTGAACTCTCACAGTAATACAGTTAACATTTTATATATCGATAATTCAGCTGATAATCTGACAATTTATTCTCCCTCAATTTAAAAAATAGTCACTGGGCTACAAAAAAGTATGTAATGAATGTTTAAGCCTTCAGTAACATTTAAAATCCTAGAACCTCTTATTTAATATAATTTCAACAAATTAGAATATCTGATTTGTAAAATAATAGATTAAAGTGGCAAATGAGGAGTAGAAGAGTAGCGCAGGGGTACACAGACAGTTATCAGAAGTGATGGAGGCAATTTTCAGAAAAATAATAAAAAGGACGTATTGAACTCAAAAGCCACGAGCTCAGAACCTGTACAATACTAGCTGTCTTCCCAAAGGTAAGAGAAGACTCTCATAATAATTAGTAGTTGTACCTAGATAAGGAATTGTTGAGTGAACAAATGAATCATTGATACAATATATGGCCTAAAATTTCATGCTTTTTGAGTTCTGTTAGTTTAAAAATAAAAATTAGGCAACCCAATTTGTAGGTAGGCAAGTATCCCTATTACAATTATAATTTGGAAAAATGACTTTTTGTTGTAGTTGTTGTTCACAGAGGTTTACAGTCTGTTCAATTTAGGTTACAATGACAGGAAGTACAGCATGTAATTTTAAAAAGTTTTCCATAATGATCAAAATGAAGCAAGCTATACTGCTTAGTCAATCTGTATTTCTATAGAATAACCCATCCACTGAAGAAAACATGCAAGGATTTAAAAGTATATTTTACTGAAGAAAAAAGGTTCATACCTAAAATGGGTCTACGCTGGAATTAGGGTACATTAAAAGAGATCTTGTTTTCAATCACTTTTAAAGCATAGAGATTCATGAAATAGAACGTAAAGATATAAATGTATCCAAGAGCCTACCTAGCACACATCTTATTGTTCACTCATAGTCAAAGCTTCCAATGTTTTTTTATTAAATTTCATCAAGAGTAAAATTTTCCTTACAAAAAATTTTAATTTTAATGAATGATAGATACTTCAGAAAAAGACTAAATTTAACTAAATGTGATTCTATTTTAAGAGCTTATTAACAATGAAGTGCCAGTGTGTTGCTTCCAACTATAGGCTCTAAAGAATTATCATCACAATAATTAACGAAGAGACACCGTAAGTCATTCATAAGACTTTTTTCTGTCTTATTATCTCTTGCGAAAGCATTCTGGAGTAGTATGCTGAAGGAATTCGTAAGTTCATGATGATAGAAACCAACAAATAAACAGGCAAAAATAATCATCACCTCTCCCCCAGAATGTAGACAATTGCTCATTTTCTTTAAAAGATTCATCAACTTTAAAGAGAATAATATAATTTCGAGTTCAATTATATTTAACTTAGAATCATAATACTGTACTGGCTGGCATGTAAGTACTCAAATACTTATTAGCTGATTTAACAGTAATGGGATACATCTGAAAACTAGGTGGGAACAATTTATGACTAGGGAGACAATTGTTAACCTTTCAATAAATGAACAGATGAGTTACAAAAAAAAAAAAAACTAGAAAGAATTTTATTAGGTTTTTGTTTTACTTAAAAAATTTCCATTCCTGAAATACTTGAGAAACCCATAGATGGTGCTCTTATACCAAAACCTATGGAATTTATGTTCTGATATGTTCTAATACTGTTGTACATATTTTATTTTCACACAACTGCCCAAAGATAAGACCCACCACCCATAAATAAGAATGGTTCCCTTAATATTCAGTATTTTACATTCGTAATTCAATAAATACTTTAAAAACAAAACAGTATCATAATGTTTCTCCCTTAACTGGTTATAAATATTTATTTTGATAACATTAATTTTGTACATTTGCAACATGACTGAATTTGGCATTTTGTTTCAGATCCAGCCAGTGGCTTTTAGTATATGTGCTGCCGAAGCGAGCACCAGCCAGTGGCTTTTTATCAATACATTTTTGCATGCACAATACATTGGGGGCATGTAGATAAATATACTCTAGCACAACCATAACTTATTTCCTTCTTGATCTAAGAAAGAATAAATTCATATGCCAAGAAGAGTAAGATTAACATTAGAAACCATTAAAGAAATTTTCCTCCCTTTGGGTTAACAGTTTGCCTAAATATACTGGTAGACTTGGAATCAGAAGATGTAGATTTACAGGCATCGCCAGTGTAAACTACTAGATCTTTTGGGGCTTTGGTTTCTTCACGCTGCTATTTAAATATCTCTAAGGTCGATTTCAGTCATAACTCATGCCCCCCTCACCCCCTCAATCATCATGATATATTTGTACTACATTTCTGATAGCTCATCAGGATGCACTGATACGTCTCCTTATTTTCTCACTTTGCATTGTTTTGACCCACGGAAATCAGAATTCCAATTCTTACTTTTAACTCCATAAAAATCTTGCTAGCAGGCAAAGGCTATCACTGACTTCACTGTCCAATGGTGAAGGTCCAATGGACCTTCAGTCCCCATGGTACTTGATCTCAAGAGCAAAACAGTAATGTTTCTTTTCTTCTTGATACATGTCACCTTGCCTTTGCTGACATCACCTCTTCTTCTCCTAACTCTGACTGTTAGTTCTCTAGCACCAGATCCTTCTTCCTAAGCCAGCTCCTGATATGTTGGTGTTCATGATTCATTCCCAAGCCTTCTGTTCTCCTTCTCTATGGAAGATCTCATTCACGCCCACATTTTCAATTATGACTTATAGTTCATAGGTTTAAAATGTCTAACCCAGATTTTGCAAAGCCAAATACCCACTGGCCTCTCCAACCTCAAATTCAACATGAACAGAACTGTACGTTTCCCAAATCCTTCTCTTCGTCCTATATAGCTGTCCCTGCTTATCTTAGGTTTCACTTTCCATGGTTTTAGCTATCCGCGGTCAACCAGGGTCTGAAATTATTAAATGGCAGATTCTGGAAATAAATAATTTGTAAGTTTTAAATGGTTTTAATGCCATCTGAGTAGTGTGATGAAATCTCTCATTGTTCTGCTGTCCCACCCAGAACATAAATCATCCCTTTGCCCAGTGTATCCATACCGTATATGCTACACGCTCATTAGTCACTTCGTAGTTGTATTTGTTATCAGATCAGTTACCAGATAGAGACCACATTAAAATAATTTGATAGAATAGTTATAATTGTTCTATTTTACTATTAGTAATTATTATTATTCACTTACATGCCTAAATGATAAATCAAACTTTATCAATTATGTATAGGAAAAAACAGTATATGTAGGGTTTGGAACTATCTGCAATTTCAGGCATCCACTGGAGGCCTTGGAATGTATCCCCCACAAATAAAGAGGGACTACTGTATTCTGAATCGTTACTGTCTTAGGCATCATTTAGTCATTTCAGCTAACTCAAATAAATAGGCAATCTACTTTGGGAATACTGCAGGCAATCTCAAGGATTTTCAAGCTCAGAAAATAAGTAAAGCCAGGTCCCACAATAACTAAAACTCAAAATTTCAAAGGCAGAAATTGAGGCTGTTTCACTGCCTCTTAGGGAATCAAGGCCTGTTTTACTTTCTACACAGCTGCCCCACTCTTCCAATTGGCTTCCTCTTAGTCCTCTAGGGTGTCATTATTTCCACGTCTTATGATGATTTCCCATTCCCAACTCATCATAACACTTCAGCTCAAACAGCTATTAAATGTAATTTCATTTTTTCTTAGTTTATTATATTTATACTTTTACATAAAAGATTTTTTGGTGACTTACTGTTGCAATCAATTTGATAATACTTAAAACTCCATTTCCTCACTTATAAATGGGGATTAAAATACTACCTACCACATAAGAGTGTTTCAAGGGTTAAATACAATTATTTTGGTAAAGGACTTAGCACAGCACTTGAATTACAGTAAACTGTCAATACATAACATCATATGATATGCCAAATCAGAATGGTTGGTATTTAATGCTGCATTGAGATGACTACTCAAGGATGTTTTCAGGCTAAGTGGGAAAAAGGGCAGTGATTGTTCATTTAATATGTAACTGGCACCATTACACTCTGGAAAGAATGAGAAATAATGCCATGATTACTGGTTATCTGACATGGGTAGAAGCCAGGGTAAGGATGGGGTTCAGATACATACTCACAAAACCTTGTTTTAGAAAATGAATCTGTTTTAAACCAAAATGTTTTCTATGGTTTTGCTAGTTTGAACCTCATCTTTTTAGATTTTGACTATACTCCCAATTTAGGATATAACAAACCTGAGCTTCTTTTACCTACATTTCTTCTACCCATACCTTCTCTATTGTTTATACATAATTATTTTAGCTACTTTTTGACTAGTTCTTCAATGAGAGTTAGTTCACATATAATTGACAAATAGAAGAATCTTGTCAGTATAATGAAAAGCTGTGAAAGATTTCATTCCCAGCATGTTAATGATTTGAAGCAACCTGAAGCAAGAGTTTTCATAGTTTCAGAAAAATATAAAAACCCTACAGAAGGGCCTTCTGTTATTGCAAGAAGTGGTTACTTTACTGACTTAAAGAACTGCTTGACTTTCCCCTATATTGAGCTGTCTTGGCAGGCTGCAGGTACAGATGGAGAGGTGAAGACATTCCCTCACTATAAAAATAAAATAAACAAAACAGTTGATGAAATACATCTCTGAGTTATATTTTCAGTTTTGATTAAATTGGTCTCCACTACAAGCAATTGTGTTCAAGGAGGAAGTATGAACCCTTGAGTTTATAGCTGCAAAGTCTGGCCTGATTCTAAGTATGTCGGGATATTTGACTGTGCTAGAGTGTGGACTGGTATTGTTAGAGCTATACTTACAAAGCTACGTATCTGTAAGTGATGTGTACCAACACTACTCTTACCATAAGCCCTTTTAGGGTTTGATTTTGCAGAATGTGAGATTTTCAGGAACATATACATGGCATTATGGCAGATATGACTATATCTTAGTTTTTCTTCATTTAGCTTTCTTAATACATCTCTTAATAGCCAATATTAACTTTTTGTTCTGGGAATACAAACATCTACAAAACACATGTCTATTTAATATACTTTGGTCAGTATCTTTAGATATAAACAAACATTCAAATATTTTGGATGATTCTGTATATATATTCTGTATGTATATATATATATATATATATATATATATATATATACACACACACTTTTCATAAATTTCCCATAAGTCTAGAAATAGAAACTCCCAAACTAAAGGGGTTCTAAATGTTCATTCAAAATATAACAATTTTTAATTTGGACAGCATCTTCATAGTATGTAGTGATTAGGTTATCTGATGCCAAAAAGCCTATTTAATTAATAGTGAGTCTAGTATACACAACATCTGAAATGAAAAATAAAAGCAAATAGGATTATTATAATGCTAGTGGTTAAGCTGCACCAAAAGACTAAACTAAATACATACAATTTTTAATTTATTATGTTGACGGTTAGAAAGGGAGAATTAACTAAAGAATTAATTAGGTATAGATTCATTAATGGAGCTTCTTAGTAAGATTTTAGTATCAGTTTCCAGCTTAAAATACAAAGATCTCACTGCATAGTTTAGAAAACATGGCAACACGGATTGAGAAATACTCAAGACTTCTCTATATTTATCCTGATACTATTTCAATATTCCCACAGAAAAACAAATAACTATGATTTTAAAACTAGATTAATAAGCCATGCTATTATCTTTAAAGCAACCATTCAAAAAGTAAATAAATAAGAACTGTTCAACAACCTCTATTTTAGAGGACATATGGAAAAGGAGAGGATGACTTCAAAATAGTGTCAAATCAACTTCCCTTAAATTTCAGGTTTCATGGTTTTAAAGCCTAAAAACTGAGGTATTCAAGAAAATTTATGATTAGAGCTGAACTACTTGTAAAAGAAAAAGTACCACTTCCTGTTCTACATATGAAGAACTGGGTTATTTTCAAAACTGACAAGGGTTGACACCTTACGACTAAAAAAGTAGTTGAGACTAAAAGTGAAATGAAGTTTTTGTGCCTTTGGTTTTAATAAATCACAAAACCGAAATGTAAGTAAAAATCAGCTATGCTTATGACTACCTAGGTACATGAGATACATATGAAAAGCACAAAAGAGCATGAAGAGAATTCATGCTCTCATGGAAACTGTACTTTTGTAATGAGATATGCTTTTTAAGTGAATCCAAGAAACATAAACAGATTATGAGAGCATATAAGACAATATAGCCCTCAATGATATACTGTATAAAGTAATTTTAAGCAATGTATCATATAGGCATGTGGTAATATTAACAAAAAAAAAGGCCCACAACAACAACAAAAAACACCCTACATTATGTAAGTATAGAACAGGGAGGGTTTACTTGACTATTAACATAGGATTTCTTTCATACAATAGAATAGAGCCAGAGTAAAGAGCACATTCCAAATTAGAAGAATTTAATGATTAAATTCCATAGACACCAGTTAGGCCAAGGTAGGCTATTACAGAAGGAAGTGATGTGATCCAAATACTTTGTAAAGATTACTTTATGGTGCTAGAACCTGTGCGAAGAGAAATTGACAAAGTAAGGAGATCAGTTAAAAAACAAGTACAGAAGCTCCTCTACTTGTAAAATTTTATTTTATGAAAGTTTTCACTATGGAACGAAACTCACCCTGTTCATAAGCAAAGGATGGCATGTACAGTCAATGGTGGTCACTACCATTTGGTATCTTGTTTTTCAGAGTATAGAATGTTTTATAAACATTAACCCCATTGTGGCTGATACACATAAAAACAATTCCAAATGTTGAAAACACTAGTAAGAAGGGTTTGATTCTAATGGAAATAAAGATACTTAAAAAAAAATTTAGTAAACAAATGGTGACTGTGAATGGCCATATGGGATAAGAATGATTCTGAAGGTTAACAAGTGAATCATGCAAAACATGGAAAATTTTGTACCTACGCAAGCAATAAAAGGCACACTGACAAAAAAATTAGAATATGTAGTTAGAAGATTAATATAAAAACCAGATACCGATTGTCTCACTGTTAATTTAGGAGACGGGTAGCAGTTTGAAAACTTAAAGGCTAAGAACGGCGCAGTGCTAACTGTGATAAGATTTCTGTTGCAAGTCAGAAGTTTTCAGTTCAAACCGTGGGTTCAAGGCCCATGACTTAATCAAAGTGGGGAGTACATGGCAGGTCTGGGATGCCATAGCTGCTGCTAACGTTAGTCCAACACGGTAGGGCTTTCCTTTTTTCGTCTTTTCTCATTTAATTCTTAGTATTATTACCCTCCTTTAACAGATTAGGAAAAAAATGGAAGCACAGAGAAATTCAGTAATTTTCCTAAGGTCACAAAAAAGCTACTAAGTGTCACAACTGGGACTGGAACCCAGGCAATCGGCTTCAGAACCTGCACTCTTATCACTAAGGTACACCACCCCCCCACTAGGGGGCTCCCCAAAACAGCTGGAATAATTATCTGGAGGGTTGAGGGGAGCTGCCTCCATAGAATTGCAATAAAGATAAAAGTGGTCTATTTTGGAAAACAGATCTCTTGGTCCTATATCAACACAGAGAGAAAAGATACAGAATCTAAAACACAGAGGAGGAGGTTATACTTCGCCTTAAAGCTTCTAAAGACTGGTGCCTTTTTGCTACAAATCTACATAGGGACTCAGGCAGGACTGAACTGCTTCCCAGTCTCTTTGGAATTCATTTAAAAACCTCTATAAACAGCATTCTAGAACCTACCTTTAATAATAAAAATGTACACGTATACATGAATTATAGGTAAGATGATTAGGGCATGGGGCAGAATAGTAGCAATAAGGGGACACAGTGAAAGCTGAGGGAGAAATTTCAAAGGCAAAGAAGAGAGAAGGCAGAAAAGGAGAGAAGACTAAGTGACTAATGAAAGGTGGTAGTGTTCTGAAAGATGGTTAATACTGAACAGACAGTCCGAGTTTAGAAAGCAGGCATGCTGAGTATGAAGTCTGTGGGCCACTGAGAACACTGGGCAAGTGATCAAGTGAGTGTCAGAATCTGCAGGATGAATGAAGTTCAAGTACAAGAGCAGTTCTTTGTCACACTGTCACATATGACACAGCTCAGCTCTGTAACCTCAACAGGAAACACAAGAAGCCCATGCTAGGAAGAAACTACTTCCATTTGAAAGCCCTCTTCTTGCTTATACCTAGTGTCTGGATTTTTTTTGACCCTTTGTTGTTTAGACTCCTTGAACAGGATTTTTGACCACCTGTACCTGAGCTGAGCTCTGTCATAATGAAAATGTCAGGACAGTGAACACAATGAGGATGGAAAGAGCTGGAAGGAGACAGAGAACATGAGTAGTATTCCCTAAGAATTCTCCAAATTTCATTCCAATTTTTTCAAGTAGTCAGAAAACTGAAATTCTCTTTTATGAAAACAATCATAGCACATTTAAAATATTCAATGCAAGCAGAAAAACATATTAATCTACCACTCATACTGGGCACCCTCTCTCATTAAGACCTATTACCAGAAATCATAGATTTCTACTGCAAGCAGAAAATCCTACATCCAGCTGCTTATGGTTAAATGAATATTCATCTGCATTAGCACAGTTACTTAAGAACAAATGCAGCAATATTTATTCTTATCATTTATTCCTCTTATTCTTAGTAATTTTTTTTTAAGGATCAAAATATTTCACTTGACCATTAACTCTAATCAAAGCAGGTTAATTCCTTGGTTCCTTGAAGGTCACTAAAGTCCAAAAGAAAGAAACAAACAAACAAATCATAATCAGGGGCTACATGGCAGTTAAATAAAATATTTAAAAAGTCAAAAGAGGCATAAAATATGGAAAAATAGAAAAAAACATAGTTATTTTAGTTCCAATAGGGTCACAGCATGGTATAAAGTAGGAGAATACTCTTAATAACTATCTAACCAGCTTTACCCTAAAATTTCTAAGGAGTAAGAATAGTTTTAAATTTTGCTAGCAAAGCACAAGATAAGATGAATGTGGAAGATTCAACCTTTTATACTTTTTAAGGGCACAAAAGGGCAATTTTTTCCTGAAAGAGCATAAAAACTATTGATATGGTACATATGTTTTCCAATTTTAAGCACTACAAAAGACAAAAAATGCTAAGCAAGCTACTATTTCTATTTCCTGAATGGGAAAATTATTAATTTTTGCAGCTTACGGTGATTCTTGCTGGAAACAGATGAGGTAAGGCCGAAATCAGCACCTGAGCAAAGATGAATTGGCCTTGGGGCTCATAATTTTCTAAGCTACCTCTATCAGCTTTGATATAATTTTTACAATATTCACATCTTCTTCTGAGACTGTTCCAGTCTTCCTGTCTCTGTCAAGGGGGATACCCAGAAATAAAAAGAATACTCAGAGTGTGTTTAAGTGAGGAGTAAAGAACTGCCATCTACTTTGTTCTAAATACTGTACTTCTAGTAGGGCAGTTTAAGATAAAAATCACCCGTTTCTTTTACCCGGCCCAGTTTGCTCACCTGTAAGTGACTGACTTTTGAACAGTTGCACAGTATCTCCAATTCAAATTCATGCCTTAACAAAATTACAAATAACTGCTATCACACTAAAGAATTATTCTCAAAGTGAAAAAGGAGTATTCTCAAAGTTATAGAGTGGACAAGAAAATGTTAAATGCTTGAATGCTTGTTTCTATATCTTCACTGGAGCTGTCCCATTCAGTCCAGTGGATGAATTTCACTTCCACCATCTAAGCATCGCACATTTTTGTTACATTACAACCTGTTCTGTCTATGGTCCCAGTACTTACATTTACTGTTCTAATGCTGAGTTTACTTACTGTTTATAATAATAATATAAAATTATAATGCATAATAATCTTGTTATAAATATATAATTGTTCAATAAATATTTGATACTACATGAAATGTTATGATTATATAATACACAAACATGCTTCACATAAAATATGTTATTGTATAATAAAACATTATAATTCAGGTTTAATTATATAGTGTATATTATTACACATAAAAGTGTGGTGTATAAAAATTATAATTCAACCACTACTTTTCTTTCTAAAACTTAAGAGAGTACTCTACGCTGAAAGCTTAAGTGTCTTATAAATAAACTCTCTGAAGGCAGGCAATGCCTTTAAAATTAATAATATCCTAAACTAATGTGTGTGATCTTTTAAAAAAAAATGTACTCAGTCTTAAACTCTCTACTCACTTTTTTTATTTGAAGGATAATTTCTTGGGTTCACACTATGTTCTTTTATATTCTGAAATCCTAAAAATCCTAATGAATTCATTGTCACCCAAAATATAATAAGCTTTCTTTTCCCCTCTTCATCTGAAACATGGCTAAAAGACACGCTGTATAATGCTTGTCAAAAGAACTGGTGAAATTTTTTAGCAAGTTTAGCCAGAGGTACAAGTATTTGATTGAATAACTGAAAATAACATTAAAATCACTTAAGAAAGATACAAAGGACCACTTGTATTTGCTGTTTTATTCATGTAACTTTTCTATATTTAAAAAATAATTATAAACTGCTCTCAAATAACTAGTTTATTTCCTTTTAGATTCTGTACTTGAAAGATCTGAAAATTCTAGGATAAGAAAAGTGTTATCGAACTCTATGTTCTTCCAGGAAAACTTCACAATATCATGTTACAGTCCCTAAGCCTAAAACTGTGGTTAAAACAAAAGCCATTCCATTACAGTGCTCTACGCTATTGCAAACTGTTGCTAACTAATCTGTCATAAGCAAATCAATTGCAATTTAGAAAATAATATAGCCTAATTTAAAAGGCTACAACTTAAATCTTTAGTTTTAAAGGCTTATAGGATCAGCAGTGTCTTCCTTTGAGAACTAGAATAGGAACTATAAAATACACACCAGCAAGATACACACCAGCAAGAAAGGGTGATGATTCTGATGGAATAAAGTAAGAACAGTACTTAACAACTACTTGAAGTCTATTTTATATATTCTGCTAATTCTGTTAACATGAACAAGGCTTACCAAAGAAACTTCCTAAATTGATATTTTCTTTCTCAGATCTCAGAAATGTCAGCTTTGCCTGGCAAAAAGGCTAAGTCAAATGTAGACTCAAGATCAAGCTAACTAACCTCAGACAGAGCTTTCAGCGATGCGTGTTATAAGGTATGAACATTCAGAAGCTGTGTTATTGAAGAATTGGAAATAACGTGTTAATCGTCATATGCAAAAACTTTATACTTGAGAAAGCACCAAGCTCCAACATCTGTTCCTATTGGCAACCAGAAAATCGTTTTTTTAAATTTCAGGGTAGTTTTTGCCTAATCATAAAGAAAAGCCAATCTCATTTTCTTATTCTTTGCAATGTCACAACTCCAGGCTATGAATCTAAAAGAGTTCCATTTCTCAACAGTTTGGGGGAAATATAAGTTTGGGACTTTAATAGAAACATGGCAAGAAAAAAGTTAACAGGAAAAACACGATCATACCCGATGTAAGTGCTCTCATACACTGCAGATAGCTATGTAAATTGGTACAATCCTTTTTGAAAGCAATCTATCAAAAGATTTCTAGAGTCATTAAATTATTTATGATCTTTTTTTTAAAATTAATTTTATTGGGGTGACAATTGTTAGTAAATTTACATAGATTTCAGGTGTACAATTCTGTATTACATCGTCTATAAATCCCATTGTGTGTTCACCACCTATTTATGATCTTTGATACAGTAATTCCACTTCTAGAAATCTATACTAAAGAAATAATCTTAGAAACAAAAAAGGGTTTTATATATATATATATATATATATACATATATATATTAATATGTGCCTTGAAATAAGATGCATACTAAGGGGACCCCACTGGAAACAATCCATTGATGTGTTTAAGAACATTACAATACAGACAGTTGAGGAAAATTGTATATAGGTATTAAAATAATGGTTATAAAAAAAGTCTATAATGTTAAATAGAAAGGGCAGGAGATAAAATTAAAAATTCAAACACACATAGAATTATTTTTAAGGTATGGACAGAAAAGGAGAAATGAAAGAAATTAAAATACTATTATTAATTGTACTAAGAATGCAGGGTTATTGGGTGATTTTCTTAATCTTTTTGCTCTTTTTCCAGCTTTTCTAAATGTTTGCCGAAACGTTTATAATGAATAAGTAGAATTAGTAAAAACAAGTAAAAAACTTGATTTGAAAGTAATCAAGAGTAGGGAAGGCATAATTATTTCTAGAATTATTCTGATTGAAACAAATATCACAGATCAGAGTAAAATTCAGTACAGATGTTTTAAAAATCAAATATATTTGTTTAATGTGTGCAAAGGTTTTGTTACAAACCAATTTGACCTAAAAATGTTTCAGATGAGCAGTAATTTAGCTATTTAAAAAATGTAGACATTTAAAAAAAGAACATGAGATATATAATTCAAACATTAAAATACCCTTCCTACTTTCTCATACGTGCAGTTAAATTACTTGGCTGTGTTTCTGTGATATATGCAATATGTGCATAATGATTTTCACATATCATTAGATCTATAAAACACCATTTGTCTTTTCTTCTTTATTTTATAAATGAAAGCAGATTTATAATTCCAGACAATGAAAAATTCTAAACTAAAAAAAAAGCATAAAAGATTTATCCAATAATTTTTCCCCATTATATTGTTACTAGATGTATGTACACTTTTTGATAGTTTACATTTTTTTATGCCAATACCTGTAGCATAAGAACCAGCAAAAGGACAGAGTTCTCTTTCCTAGCAAAGATTTAAGGATACTGTAGAATATTAGAAACAAATTATCCCATACATAAGACCCAGAAATATATTTTTATATGTTTATTCATAGGAATTTTGTGGGAATTGTTCATTTTTACTTGCTGGTCTCAAGAGAAAGCAAGTCCTCCATTTGGAGTTTCCTCCAAAGGCTAGTTCTCCATTTAGACCAGCACTGAAGGAGCTCTCATTTTAACTGAGGACACAAGGAATTCAGAAGACTTATACTACAGCAAGCATTACATCCTCCATAGCTCCACATTAGCCAAAGAAAAACTGCCATGAAACTGTGTATTCAAAAGCAGCTTTTGAAACAGCATTCATTTATTTTTTAGTGGTATAATTGGGATAGATTTCATTATTATTATTCTTTTTCCACAGAAGGAAAATTTTATGAAAACAATTTTCAGGAAAAACAATAAACCATTAATAAGGTTTCACAGACCTCTGAAATTAAATATTTTTATTGGTGCATAAATACATTTAATTAAAACACACATTGTTATGGGCTGAACTGTGTCACTCCCAAAGCTCTTAAGTTAAACTCCTAACCCTCAGTACCTCAGAATGTGACTGGATTTGAAGATCGGGTCTTTAATGAGATAATTAAATTAAAATAAGGTGATATGGGTGGGCCCTAATCCAGTATGACTGGTAAAGAAATTAGAATACAGATATAAAAATCAGACATAAACAAGAGGAAACTTTCAGTTTTGCTTCATATGAGAAAAAAATAATCAAATTACAACGTGACATGAAGAAATCAGAGTAGATTGACAAATATACTAAGCACAATTTTTTTAATCACACAAAACATAAAAACATAGGGCAATCTTAAAATAATAGTAAGAAACTCTATGTTAGTATATGCAAAAATAAAGTATTTTGCTTTCCTAGTAATTATAGTCCATACAGCAAAAATGGTAACAAAGCTGTGGAAGTCAGTAAGAATGAAAATTTTAATAGTGATGGGCCTTTAAGTAACTAAGTTATAAAAGCTTAGATGAGTGGAAAAGAGATACATTTACCTCAACAGTCTACGAATTTTATAGACACAAATATGTTGAATTCCTTTTTCATAGCATATAAATTGTACACTCAAGTACAAAAGCTTTATGTGGAGCAGTACTCTAATCTAAAAATCAACCAAAATATTTAATTTCTAAGGCTCTAATGCTACATTCAAAGTTACATTTTAATAAATTTCATTTCATATAATTTTGTAAAGAAAATACTAATTCAACTTGAGTTAACTTCTCTTGGTTCAATGTTTGTATGAAAAATAATTATGCAGTCCATTTGGAAAAGTATAATCAATCCATGGGCATGCAAGTATCAGTTTTATCTTATGAGAATTTCTCCATGTTCCAGTTACTTCATTCCTTATTACATGCTGCAAAAAGCAGTAATAATTTTTATAGCCAAATATCACTTCGTAAGATACCAGGTGGCTTTCAATATTTACCCTATAAGTCATGCATGAAATTTAAACATTACAAAAAATGACTTACCAGTTGACACTCCTGAAATATGCACATTTTCAGAATGTTCTGCAAGAGCACCATTTCCTAAAATTAAACATAATGAATAAACTAATTTCCAAGATAAAAATTTATAAAAATTTTTCAGATTCTCTGTTTAAAAGAAAAACAACTACAAAGAACTACCAGTAATATTCAGAAGCTAGTCTCTTAATCTTCAAAACAATAGGTTGAGACCCAAAATTTAGTAGTAGTAAGGAAAACAAAATATTTTGGAAATCATAATGATGTAGTATAATATGTAAAGGTCAAATATACAAAACTGATTAAAACCAGAAAGAATTTTCTATCAATAGTCAAAAGAGAACTCCATACTACTAGAAAAGAGAGAATCATGTAATTACAAAAATAGTGTTTCTCCAAGAGCATGCTCAATCAGACCACAATGTGCTTACTGCTAGGGTCACACATCTTGGTACTTTATAAAAAAAAAAAAAATGGCTTGCATTGTCTCTTTCAACCTTTTCGTATCACCAATTTTAACAGTTTTAAGACCAGGGACAGAATTATTTCCTATTTTGGTAGCTCCTGATTTTCTATATCTCCTATTGCAAAGCTGAGAGCTGGAACCATTCAAATCACTTACCGAACTGAGTACGTATCACCTAGTAAAAAGAGTGTTTTTAAAAAGACTCCTACTTAAAGTACTAAGGATATTTATTCCTTCAACTTAACGTGAACAGTGTCCCTTCAGGTATTCTTTTTAATTTTTTTAAATTCGATTTTATTAAAATGATTTCCATCTACCTCTGTTCTTTCTTTTCTTGTACAAATTGTTTATCTTCACTTCTAAAGCTTTGTCTCTCTCCACCCATTAGGTCAATTTAGCATCACAACAGCTCAGGAATACAGCTGACAGAGAAAGAATTCTCCTTGGAGTGAGGTAGGGAAGAAAACAAGGTGGGAGAAGCTTAGAGGACTAAAAGCAGAATTGTTCTCAACCATCACATTTTTTTTCTTAGAGAAAGTAGCAAATATTGTAATTAATAACTTTTCTTTAACAACCATCACACGTTTATGATCATCTGTTGTTGTATAGCATCTGCACTAGGCTCTAGGAGAGCAGAATCTGTGTTTATTTGACTCAACACTGTATGCACAGTTCCTGGAACAGAGCAGGTGCTCAAAGAGTTGATGAATGAATAAATGAGGTCATGATGAGTAAATGAGATCATGCCAATTAAACACTTGATACAGTGCCTGGCACATAGCACGGAAAGAGGTATTCATTTTGTAACTGTGTAAAATGTATTATTATTACTGCTAAAGAATAAAAGCGATGAAACAACATTTTTAGTTCATGGCAGCTATATCCTTCAAAATGAAATGTTTCCCCTCCATAAAGAAATGGTGGATATGATGACATAGATGTGTAAACCATATTCAGTACACCAATAAATCTGATTATTGTTATTTAAGTACATTAATACCACATAAGCCATAATTTATTTTCTCCAGCAATGTTAATGCTACTAATGACTAGAAAGCCCCCACCTATTTCTCTAATGTACACAATTTGTAAAAATTGGCAGCATAAACAAAATGATATAAGAAACTGATTCAATAAAACTAACAAGATTTGCTAAAAGTTAGTACAAACTGCACAAACCTTTGCTACTCAAAAGCAGACCAGCAATAGTGGTGACATCAGGAGCTTAATAGAAATGCAGATTCTCAGGCCCCGCCTCAGATGATTGAATCAGAATCAACATTTTACCAAGATCTTCCCCCACCCTCAGTGATTCACATCCTAATTAACATTTCAGAAGGGCTGGCGTAAACATTCTAGTACTTCTATATTAGACAGCTACAATTACAGCTGTGTAATTTTGTGACCCTGAGGTTTCTGATATCCTTAAGGAAGCATATTAAATTATCCTTAAGAGAGTTTTAATATTAGATACATTTTATACATTATTTTTCTCCAATTCAATAAACAAAATAAAGAGGCAGAAGGAAAACAGCAGCATACAGTAGTATTTAAGACTGTGACTTCTGGACTAGATCGCTAGGATTCTAATAACAGCTCCACCATTACTTCATGTGCAATTGGGGCAAGTTACCTAACCTCTTAGTGTCTTAATTTCACCTCTAAAATGGAGAAGATACTACCTATCTTATGGGGCTCAATGGAATTATTTATAATAAAAAAATAGAGTTTAATCTAAATCTCAATCAGTATGCAAATGAATAAATATAGCCTTATAAAATATTCAATAAAATATTTCTGTATATATTAAC
Source organism: Rhinolophus hipposideros (assembly GCF_964194185.1). Classification (NCBI taxonomy): domain Eukaryota; kingdom Metazoa; phylum Chordata; class Mammalia; order Chiroptera; family Rhinolophidae; genus Rhinolophus; species Rhinolophus hipposideros. The sequence goes on along the minus strand of NC_138059.1, from coordinate 27,936,309 downwards.
TTAACTTGGAAAGATACACACACTAAGTTAAATATGCTTCAGAATAACATGATCTTCATTTTAACTTTAAGTTTATGATTTAATTTTTATTAATAACTTTAAAATGATGTATATAGTTAATATGCATGTGTTTACATAAGTATAAGGTATATGTATGTATATTAAGTGAATGTATGTACATGTATGTATATACATTTATGTTTGTACATATATGACTCTAAGTGTGTATAGAAATCGTGGAAGAAGACCTGGAACTGGAATTAGAGAAGACCTCTTTTGTGTATTTCAGCATTGACGGAATTTTTTTATAACAGGTGTGGGCTTCTTTAAAAATTTTATTTGTATTACCAAAAAAAAAAAAAAGTGGAGAATATAGTTCATTTCCCACAATTCTAAATAACACAAGTCTCATATTGTGCAAAATATTATAAAATATTTCAATTTCAGAACAGAATTGTTAATGACTTTTAAAACTAATAAACAATACCTTAAAACATAAAACATGATACTGCTAATATCCCATACACTTACTGTAACTTAAAAACAATACTACACGGAAGTTAAAAAAAAATCAATAATAATTTCTGTTAACATCAAATAACCAACCTTTCTTGGGTTACATTAGATATTTCTTATTCTTAGTATCATTTGAAATGGTTACGTAATTTAGGTGTATTGACATTCTAAAAAGCATTTTTACAAATATGCCACTTACATAACACAATTATTTTCATGTTATAAGCAGATAGCAGCCCCCCAACTTGCTTCCTTGATACAAAGCTAATTACTTTCTCCCTAGTGCACCTCCTCCAACCCCTGAGAGAAGAGGACCCATACATATGAAGATACACACACAAACTACCACCTCCCTTACTGTGTCTCCAGTACAGCCATGTTAGCTATTCTTGCAGAAGTCACCCTTCAGACGTAGCATATGCTAGAAAAATATAGTCTTATAAAACATTACTTCTGTAACTATACATTAGCAGCTGACTAAATAGTTAATGAACTACCTAATTAACTAGAACTCCTAAAAAACTGTTTTGAAATAAGAACGTTTCATTATCACCTAAGTCAGGAAATAATTTTTTATGACAAATTTTTTTTTAGTCTCACTAACCAAATGCCAAAGGTGATCGATCAAGCATCCCCCTTTATTATTCTTCTTGCCAAGGTGAACCATGGTTTTGTGGTTCTCGACTGCAATGCAAGAGAAAGAATCTTCCAAAAGAGATACTGTTTTAGGAAAAGAGGTCAAATGGCACTGAGTTTGAGCTCTGGAACCAGACTCCCCAGAATCAAACCCCAGCTCCACTATTTAATTAGTCATAAACTTATTTAATTAAATACATTTCCTAACATTTGATTTACTCACCTGAATAATCAGGATGTCATCACTAACAGAATGTCTAAATTTATGATCTTTGCATCCCTAATGCTTTGTATCTTTGTTTTTTATATAAGAACTAAAGTTCTTCAAGAATAGCTGATAAATACGGCTAAAATTTGATAGCCAGCCAACTCCTAAGTGCCTTACAAGTCTTCCCTCTGCTCATCCTTAAAACAGCTCACTTGGGGTGGCCGGATGGCTCAGTTGGTTAGAGCATGAGCTCCGAACAAAAGGGTTGCCAGTTAGATTCCCACATGGGCTAGTGAGCTGCGCCCTCCATTACTAGACAGACTAAAGACAATGAGCTGCTGCTGAGCTTCCGGAGGGGCAGCCGGATGGCTCAGTTGGTTAGAGAGCGAGCTTTTAACAAGGTTGCAGGTTCAATTTCCGCATGGGATGGTGGGCTGTGCCCCCTGCAACTAAAGATTGAAAACGGCCACTGGACTTGGAACTGAGCTGCGCCCTTCACAACTAGAAGGAAGGACAACGACTTGGAGCTGATGAGCCCTGGAGAAACACACTGTTCCCTAATATTCCCCAATAACATAAAATAAAAAACCACACAGAACAGTTCATTTTACAGACAAGACTAAAGCTTCTAGCACTTAGTAATATTTTCAAAGAGCTAGTAATTGGATTCATTGAAAATTCAAATCTACAATCATTAAGAAATTTATGTTCCTAACTTTTAAAAAAAGAATTCAGGTTCTATAACAATTTCAATGACATTAAGAAATCTGTGTTCCTTACGTTTTTTTTATTTTTTTAAGAATTCAGACATGAATGTAATTTTTGCTTATTGAAGAAATAGTATATTTAACTTTCGGACTTAAAACCCACTTGCCATAGCTATTCCAGTCTATAGGAGGGAAAATCATTGGTTCAAAAGTTAGTAAGTGGCAGTTTCAAGTAATTTATATGCTTAGCATCCTACAATCTCATTTCCACTGTGCAGTGAGAACAGTAATCAAACATAAATACTCATGTACATACAGAGGGTGCCAAAAAATGTATACACATTTTAAGAAAAAAAACTATTAACATTGTAATGCTCAATATAGAACATCAAGGGTAACACAATAATAGCTCTGATGGCTATTCCAGAAAAAAAGTTCCAAAATCGCTTTGAAGGGTGGACTAGGCGCTGGCGTCAGTGCATAGCTTCCCAAGGGGAATACTTCGAAGGTGACCATAGTGATATTCAGCAATGAGGAATGTAACACTTTTCGTAGGATGAGTTAGCGAACTTAATTGTCCAACCTCGTGGTTCTTACCAAATCCATAAGGCTTACAGATTTATTTCCTCTCCTAGGTATTCATAAACCACTTCTTTTATTCTCTATTTATAATCTTCCTTGGGTCATTATCACTAATTGTTGGTTTATGGAATCCTCATCCCTCCTTCCCTTTTTGGAAAAAATCAAAATTGCATTTCCTCCTTCTAGTCATCTGACTTTTCTTTCCTTCTCTCAGTCCTTGGAAGTATAATAGTACCTAAGTCAGAACTCGAAGTTCTTTAGTATACCCCAATGAACTCCTATTATCTTTGCAGCGATGTCCTTCAAGGTTTTCAGAAATTTTCACTCTTATCCTCTCAGTTTGAAAAGCACATATGACAGAAAGAACGTAAACATCTACCAGTATTAACACCACCTATCCAAGCTACCGCTCTATATAACTTTCTGTTATTCTTTATCCTGTATGTTCCAATGACCATTTTATTGTCCTTGGTATTTTGCTCAAATCAAACATGAGTTTTCACTATATTAGTAATATTTACAATTCATCCCTTGTTAAATATCCTTTTTTTGTTGTGAATATATTCTTAATGAATCTGAAGTCATTGAGCAACCTCTTGATTTCTTTAGATTTCTCTGCAGTTCATTGCTTTTTGGGATTGTCTATGATTTTAATAACCAGAAATTATTTTTGAGATCTTAACCTCTTTGGATTCTCTTTCCAGATTCTTAATGTTGTGAAGACATTTTAATATTTTTTTTTCTAAATTAATTTTGAATCTATTGGTCTTAAACTCTGTGCCTAATCTCTCCCACCCCTCTTTTAAAATTCATATATATATTTGGAGATAGGGCCTTTAAGGGGTAATTAAGATTAAAGAAAATCATAAGGGAGGGAATCTAATCTGATAAGACTGCTTTTCTTAAGAGATAGCAGAGATCTCTCTTTCCACCTGTGCAGAGGTCACATGAGGACCAGCCAAGACACTACAAGCCAGGAAGAGAAACTCATTAGAAACCAACCTCGAAGGCACCTTGATCTTGAGACTTCTAACATCCAGAACTGTGAGAAAATAAATTGGCGTTGTTTAAGCCAGACTGCGGTATTTTGTTATGGCAGCCCTAGCAAACTAACACACAGCTGGACCAAGATATTAGGTTGGTGCAAAAGTGACTGTGGTTTAAAAGGTTAAAAAAAAATAAATGAAATAAAAACTGTAAAAACCGCAATTACTTTTGCACCAACCTAATACTTGTGAATCCTTTGAAAATGTATGAAAAATTCAGTATATTCTTTTGAAGAGATGCACTAGTGTCTAACAAATACCTATAATGAAATGTTTTGTGTAAAGAAAGGTTAAGAAACCCCTGGGAAATAGAGTTTATTTTCCTGCTTTATTTAATTACTGGTATTCTAAAAGTATTATTCTACAGCTTTTTAATTGCAGCCATTCATTATGGATTTAATAGACTTTTATGAACTGGCCTGAACTACCTGCCATTTAAAATAATAGTAACGATCATTTATAACATTACTTTTTTGGAAATATACATTCTAATTTTCAAACCACATTCTTAATAGACATTTAAGAACGTTTGGTGTTTTTACATGTTTTGGCTTCCTGTAGTATTGTTATGAGATTTTACGTTTGAAATAAAATATACACCCAAATATACACAAGTACACACACACGGATTTGCTGTTACTCATATATTTTATTCTCATTTACGGAAACACTAAGCAAATTTTCTTCTTCATGTATCTTAAACTTCATAGCTTATTACTGAACAGTAGGTAATCAGGTTGTAGATTACGTTATAACATTTCTGGAAAGTGACCAGTGGCCTGCTTTACTAAAATGATGTATCAGGCAGAGTACCCAAACAGATGTACAGTGGTGCCTCGGTTTTTGAACGTAATCTGTTCCAGAAGACAGTTCAAGTTCTGAAACGTTCGAAACAGCCGACATCTAGGACTCAGGATCTTGCACTCAGCGGAAGCCGGGTGACATGTTCGACATTCGAGGCGTGTTTGAAAACCGAAGCATTTACTTCCGGGTTTACGGTGTTTGTAAACCGAAATGTTCGTCAACGGAGATGTTCGAAAACCAAGGTACCACTGTATATGGTCAGCATAGTAAAGGAGAAAAGTGTAACAGACAAATAAAGGTAGTTTTTCTTTATGCTTTTCTTGTTTCCCAACAGGCAAAATCTTTCACAGTGTGAGGGCCCGTGATCCGGGTTGGGAACGGATAGGAGAAATCTGGCGATAAAAATACTGGATATCTTTGATATCAACTCTGTTTTAATAGCTGATGAAAATGAACTACAGAGAGAAGGGAAAGGCAGTTATTTTTCAAAAATCAGCACTTTGTGATATAATTTACATGCAAAAAAGTCATCAATTCCAAGCATAAAGTTTGATGAGTTCTAACAAATGCATACAGCTCTGGGATCACCATTACAATCAAGACACACATTTCTATCACCCAAACAACTCTCTGGGTCCCTCTGTAGTCAATCCCCATCCCACACTCCTAAAGCCAGACAACTACTGATCACACAGTCAACATTTATAATCATTACACATTGTACTGAACTCATGATGTACTTTTTAATCATCCTCCTAAAGTCATAAGAATACTCTTATGCCTAAGGTATGGATGAGGAGACTCAGGTTAAGTAAACCAATGACCCAAAACTCGTTAACTAGTAAGTGGAAGGGATGGGCTCAAATCTAGACCTATGTAACTCCAACATTAAAAACTGAGAGCTTCACCTAGAAATACTGACTTTCTTGGCTTCCCTTAAAAAAAAAAAATATTGTCTGTCTATAGTATGCATATATGCAAATATTCTGAGCTGATCTCTTTTAGGAGAGGTATGCGTTTTAAACCCCATTATCTTTTACAGTCATTCCGACACTGACACCAACCAGGCTCTCTTCATTTGTGTTACCTACATGGTCTTTGTCAGCATTTGAATTTGCGACCTCTGGTGTATTTTGTGAGTCCAAGTTACAGATGTAGAAAAATGTATGAAAGACAACTATTAACATTGTACTAGTCCTACCCCTTTTCCCCATCCCTAAGATAGGAAGAAGAAGGGACAGAAATGATTAGCTTTTGTTCTTGATACATTTCTATAATGTTTGACTTACTAAAGTATACACAATTTTGTAAGTTAACGCGTGAATTGAATATTATGTACTAAACTCTACTCTAAAAAATTAACACAACGTAAAATTCTATAGCCACATAATCTGAAGTTTTTCTTTATAAGATTATAAATAAAAATGATGACAAGTGGTGTTTTTTTCTTAATATTATTGACAAAATGGTGTTAAGTACTATCATTTAATTTAAATACGAAAGCACATTCATTATCCTCTTCCATAGCAACAGGTCACCTTAAAAAGTGTTTTTATACATGAGATTTGATATAGAGAAGACTATCGTGTGGCTACCAATTTCCTATTCTTGCTGACATCACTAAGACTACGATGTTTACGTACAAACTAATGTAAACAGAAAGTGTTGGCTTTTGTAGTAACAACAAAGATAAATGATCCTTAACGCATTAGACTGCGGAAAATAGCCTTTTAGAGATAAAATTAGAAAGAAAGCAGAATTTAACAATCAGTCACCGTTTAAATTTTAAAGCATACTTTTAACAATATTAAAATTACTAGATTATTAAAGTCATAGTCAATACCATTTGTAGATTTAAGTTTTTCTTGACATTAACCCTGTTTCTTTTTTCACATCACATATTTACTGTTGTCTTTTTCCTACTTTATCATTTATGAAAAAAGAGACAGTAAGTAGTTTGTTTCTACTTCTAGTAATATCTATGATCAGAGAACAGGAAATTATGAGGAGTAATTATTTACTTGATAGTGAAGACTGTTCTCAAGTTTATCAAAGATTCTACCATGGGAGCCAAGGACACACAGTAAGTCTAAAATTAACATCTCTCTGAATCCTGGAGTCATTCATTAGCCCCTCTCTCCTTCCCCTCCAGACCTTCCTCTTCTGGTTCCTTGTCTCCTCTTGATATATTCAGGTCTTTCTCGCCCATAAAAGAAAACTTCTTGCCATCATACCTCCATGTTTCTGCTTTTCTATCTTGGTCTTTCCTTTTTCAGTTAAACTTTTTGAAAGACCTACACTCACATATGGAGTTTCCTTACATATCATTTGCTCCTGAACTTGCCTCAGGTTTTGAACACGTTCTCTCTGCCTGGAACAGTCCAGTGCATTGCCATTACTCACTGGCATAACTCCTCCGCTCAGGAAATAGATCTCCATCCATCTCAGGATGAATTAGGAGTCCTCCTTAGTGTTCCCACATCAAATTACTACTGAGTTATGAGCATATTACTACCACAGTCCTTATCATCCTGTTTTGAGTTATTTATTTATTTAACTGCCCATCTTCCACACCAAAGTTTGAGTGTGTTCAAGAGCAAAGAAAGTCTTTCCCTCTTCTTTCTTTGTTCTCTCCTTCTCCCTTTCTCCCTTTTTCTTTTTCACTCTCTCTTCCTGCCTTCCTATTTCCCAGCAACAATCTCCCAGTTTCTGATAGAGATCTCGGTAAATGTTTGTTCATTTAATGAGCCAAAATTTCCAGACTTTATAATTAATTTAAGCATAAAACACCCTTTCTATAATTAACAATTTGTTTCCTATTACCGTTTGCTTGGAGGGTAAGAAAAAGGAAAAGGATGGAAAAATATAAAGAAGAAGATAAGCATGCCTTCATTAGAGAATGAAGTGAGAAAACCATAGAGGAAAGAGAGATTTCAGATCCAACGAGTCCTTCAAGCTGTAAAACATTTGGCAGACTAATCAAATCTCTTGAGCAGCTTCAGTCTTTAGATTGAAAGGGACCCAACTATGTTTAAGCTTTAGCAACTGGTTGGGAAAGGGGGGGAGACACCAAGCCAAAGGCATGCTGCTTTTTACCACTTTTGATGTTCAATAACTCCTGGGTTCTTAACAGCTTACAGCCCACCAATTTAATAAATATATCTAAAGAATTCTTTTTTTCTCCAAGCAAATGGCTAGCTTTTCACTTACCTCTACTGAAGCTCATCTCATAACTTTCCTGCTCTTTCACAGAATGTTAAAATAGTATCTTGCAGTTTATCCTGTCAACTTGATATTTTGCTATTAAAATATAATACATGAAGTTGAGGATGGTGCTTTTTCACATAACTAAAAAAATTACCTAATGTAACATATCCCTACTATATAGGTATGTTTCCCCAAGTGCATAAGAGAAATAGTGACAAACATTCTCTTAACTAAGTACAATGCTACTGCTTTTCTAAAAAAATTAATAATAATTCTTGATATCATTTAATATAGCCAGGCCATAGTCAGATTTTCTTGGGTGTCCCATAAATGTCTTTCTATAGCTACCTTATTTGAAGCAGGATCCAAAGTGACTCTCAATGTTTCTTTTGGTTCCTGTTTTTAAGTCTCTTTTAACCTAGAATAGTACCTGGTTTCCCTTACTGCTGACTTGTTACAGAAACCAGCTCAGTTATCCTGTAAAAGGCCCATGTTCTGTGGTATCACTTCCGTTAGGTGTCACTGAACTGTGTTCATCCAGCTCAAGGGTCATAAAACTTTTTCTGTAAAAAGGCCAGACAGTAAATATTTTAGGCTTTGTGGGCCATATGGTCTCTGCTGCAACCACTCAACTCTGCCACTATTGCATGAAAGCAATCACAAACAATACTTAAATGCATCCGAGTAGCTGTTTCAATAAAACACAGAATAAAAAAAAAAACCCAAAACGGGAAGGAGGCTGGATTTCGCTCAAGAGCAACAGTTTGCCAAGCCCTGTTCTAGAAGCTTGATTTGACACAGGTTTAACATTTTTGGCTGGAATACTTCAGAGCCCGTGCTGTATGTTTTATATGTCTCGCAGGAGGCACATGTTTTCTGCTTGCCCTACTTCTCGTTAAGACTGAGGTTAATCAATAGGTCCAAGTAGAGCAGCCTAAACCTTCCACTGTAAAGTGCCCATGTGACCATTTGTCTAATAGTTTCATTAGACGGAACTAAGGATCATGGCCTGAATAAATTATTTCATCACGGAAAAACTATTTTCTAATCCTGCAATGCTTTATACTTTCATTAAGTGAAATTCTACAAAGAACTTTCTCTCAACCAATATTACTTGCTTACCCTGAAACACAATTCATACAGAAAAAGAGAAGATAAATGCTTAATTCTTTCCTTATAATTGCTTATTTACAGAGTATAAAGTTAGTGCCCCATTTTTCACCACTGGTATCCAGCAACTGGTGGTGGTGGCATATTTTTTACTGTAAGTCTGTTGTTATGAACCAAGGAGATTTCTATATTCAGTGAATTTCAACCAACTGTCTTCAATGTTCTGACACCTAAGCTCCCTCCTTTTGGCCAATGGGAACCCTTTATATTGGCGTCTGTGTCCTTCTTGGCTTAAACCACTTGTCTTTAAGAGTTTCCTTGCTTTCTGATGCAATAGAATGTCCCAGGCTTATCTTTTGTATTTTCCACCCAAGACTGGATGTAGCCATTCATCCACGACCCTGAGATCCTTTCAATCAGGATTGTTAACATTTCACTGATAAAGGTATAAAAAGATATATAATCTTAGATTCCATGGGCAGAAGCTTAAAGTAGTATCTTCTTTCTAGAAAACAAACCCTGTCTCTAATTGAGTGACCATAAGAAATTATTTAATTCCTCTATAGCTTTAACATGAAGTTAAAATAGGACATATCTCATAGTTTAATATAAAGATTAAACTCATTTATATAAAAATTTATATGTATAATGTATATAATTTATATAAATTTATTAAATTTATATATTTATATATAAAACATTAAAAGCAATGACTGACATATGGTAAGCACTTAATAAAAATCAAGTGTTATTTTTATTTTTATTAAGAGCTTTGAAAATAGTCTAACCTTTGACCCAATAAGTCTACATTTTTACTCAATCATAAGGAAAATAATAAACAATTAAAAATAAAAGCATGTTAACTGCAATATTTATAAATGTGAACAAAACTATAAACAATCTAATGTTCAACACTATAGAAATAGTTTATGAAGAAAAAGTGATAGCGAAAAATGCCCAAGACGTATGTCAAGTAATATCAATAAACCCACCAGCCAAAGATGACCATTTCTACTAGTCAAGTATGAATGCTCATTTCATTACACCCTAAACAGTTTTATTTTTATGTCTTTATTGAACATTTTGAACATATTAAACACTTAATAGAACAGTTTGATTTTTACATATTTACTAAATTAGCATGTGGTATTTATTTGCATTTCTGTTAATTTTTATTTCTAATTTGGGTAGCCATCCAATTATTGTTTCTATAATTATCTTTTGTCCATCTACAGAAGAAGAAAATTAACATTTTATGTAGAAAATATTTGCATAAGTTATTTAATAATCTCACAACAAAACTTGAGGGTAGGTAGCACAAAATCCAATAATCCAGCTGTAGAGACGGAGTCTCAGAGAGCAGTTTCCAGACTCTCAGCCTCACGTGGAAAGGCACTAGCTAGGTTATTAGATGGCCATCAGCTGTAATCAGATGGTCATCAGCTGTAACTCGTTGGCCATCAGCTGTAACCGGTTAGCCATTAGCTACTAATATAACTGTCGTGGCTATGGTGGCAAGGGTGTTGGCAGAGAAGTGGACGGCGGATTGCAGATCGTATGGCTCCTGCTCCCTGTGTCTCCAACCCAGCCGCCAGCGAGAATATAGTGGTATGACTCCCCTATCTATGGCTCTGTTGGTGTTCCTTTTCGACCTCACCATATTCCATGTCCACCTACCAAGAGCGGGACCAGAGACCCTTCTTGCATCTTGCCATTTAGAAATCTCAATTAATAGCAAATTAAAATTAATTCAGGAAACATTAATGATCTGGCATCTGTGGCTCATCAGTATCACAGGTGTGGGGACAGAGTCCCAGAGAGCAGTTTCCAGGCTCTCGGCCTCACGTGGAAAGGTGCTGGCTCAGGTAGTAGATGGCCATCAGCTGTGATCAGATGGCCATCAGCTGTAACCAATGAGCCATTAGCCACTAATATAATGGCCATGGCTATGCTACCAGGCGCAGAGTGCAGCTAGCCAGCGGGGTTGCTTGGTTGGTAGAGAAGAGGATGGCAGATTGTGGCTAGCAAGTGGATTGTGGATGGTGTTGATCCTACTTCCTGTGTCTCGCCTGGCCGCCAATGAGATTGGGGTGCAGGAAGACATCTCGTTGGGGTACTGGTGTGGATGTTTGCTTTTGTGTCTCGACCAGCCTGTATGGAGAACATAGTGGTATAAACCGCCTATCCCTGGCTCTTTGTTCCCTTTTTGGCCTCACCACATCCTGCGTTCTTATGCGGGGAGCAGGAGCTGAGTCCCTGCATGACAACAAGCAGCTGAGTTCTAGGACTGAATTTAAAAGAGCAAATGTATCAAGAATTAATTGGTTTGCATATAAACTACACTGAGTTTAGGGAGTTCATTAAGTAAAACTACAAAGAAGCAGTGCAGTGTTATGGTTAAGAGCACAGATTCTAGAGCCATGCTCTGGGTCCACATCCCAGCTCTTGTGCTTACTAATTACATAGCCTTGGCTAAGATACGTAACTTCTCTGTGTCTCAGGTTCCTTATCTGTAAAATGGAAATAATAATAACAGTATCTAGACTGATAGGATTGTTATGACAAGAAAAGGAGTGTGTGTATAGAATACATAGGAGGTGTGATCAAGAAATATAGTGAATGCTGCTGCCAATGCCATCCAGGTGATGTTAACTGTGTTTTTTGAACTTGATGGAATTGTGTGAGCTGAGTTAGTACCCAGGAACACTACGGTGAACTCTGAATATTATAAGGGCTTATTAGAGCATTTAAGAAATGATGTGTATAGAAAACGGCCTGAGAAATGGGCAAACGGTTTCATCCTCCATCATGACAACACTCCGAGTCACACATCACTTCAGGTACTGCAATTTCTGTCAAATAAAAACATTATAGTGTGTCCTTATCCACCTTATTCGCAGGACCTGGCACCGTGCAGCTTCTGGCTATTCCCCAAAGTCAAAATGACCATGAAAGGAAAATATTTTGAATCGATTTAGGACATTGAGGCAACCATGACCGCATAACTAAAGACACTCACGGAAGAAGACTTCCAGAACTGCTTCAGAAAGTGGCAAGAATGATGGAATAAGTGTGTTCAGCGCGAGGGGGAGTATTTTGAGGGGCGATTAATGGCAATGTGTCTTTTACTGTAATATATTTTTTAAATTTAAATATTCACCGTTTTATCACTTTGTATATACACAGTGATTAGAACACTGCCTAGCACATAGTGCTTGCTATGTGTTTACTACTGTTCCAAAAATGAGTTTATAAAATCAGTCCCTCCTTGTCTCTCTTACTTCATATAGCATAGCTTGCTATTAAAATATTGTATTGTGACTATTTCAAAATATATACACTTTAATTAGCCATGAACAATTTGGGTGATCAAGGTACAATTTTTTAAAAAGTGCTCCTGTTGATATGCCAGATATGACAGCTATGAAAAGGGGGGGAGGGGAGACAATCAATATAGATCACATATACCACAAGACCACAGCAGTGCTTCTCAAATTTGAGTATGAAACAAATCACCTGGTGATCTTGTTAAAATGGAGATTCTAATTCAGTATTTGGGGAAGGGCCTGAGTAGTGCCCAATACTAACAAGGATTCTACCATTTCTAACCATTTCTAACAAGTACCATTTCTAAGAGATACCCAGGTAGTTTAAGAACAGCATTATTAGAGCTCATAAATGAGCTCTAAGGGGTTCTGGAATGATATGCTATCGTATACAAAATTATCTGAAAATGTCTTATGTAGATTATTTTCTGAGGAAAGAAACTATAGTTCTTACCTTACTCTCGGGTGGGGGTGAGAGTATGGAAAGGGCAGGTAAAGAGTAAAAATTCACAGGAAAGGTGAGAAAGACACAAATCAATTCCACAACTAATTGGGGGAAAAAAACCTGTCTTTATAAAAAAGGAGAGTTATTTGTAAATAGACAAATATTTTATATTCGTCCAGGAGATAATTATAACTTAGAAGAACAAACAGAAGAATATTTAAATTCTAGAATAAAAACACAGGATATAAAATAAAGAGACTAAAATGATAAAGCTAAAATGTCTAATATTCACTTAATAGGCACTCTAAAAGTAGAGAACATACAGGATAAAAGACAGTTAAAACACACACGTGTTTTAGAAAAATGTCTTTAGCATATACATCTAGATATATTCAGATAAAATACCCACCAATACCAAACAATAAAATCTGAAGATATAGATATAAACACATACTGGTGAAAACTATTAATTCCAAAGATGAAAAGAAAATTATTATAAACTTCCAAAGGAACAAAGATATGAGAACCAAAATGAGAACTAAAGTTACAAGATGACATAAAGTAACATACACAGAATTCTGAACAGAAATATTGGAAACTGGAATTCTATACCCAGTCAAACCATTATTTAACTATGAAGGCAAGCTAAAGAAACATTTTCAGCTGTGTCCACTAAGAATACATACAACCAATATATACTTTTTACTGAGAGAGGGAAAGAGAGGTAGAGAGAGAAGAAACAATTGAAAAATATACTTTAGCAAAATAAAAAAAATCAATCTAATTAAAGACTTCCAGAAAAATAACACAGGACAAAGAAAACAGAAAGGGAGGGAGAGAACATTTAGCAAATAATCGTTGAGAATGGGGACAAATTTTAATGTAATTAATTTTGGGAAGTATTTTAATACATTCTTTAGCTTTACTATGTAAAATTTCAAATATGCACAAAATAGAACAGTATAGTAGATCCTCAGGTATCATCTTCCCATCCTCCCTGCTTCAACAGTAATAGCATACTTTAACAAATATTTTAAAGGTATTATACATAAAAGCAAAGTTGTTCACCCTTGCCACTTCTATTCAACTGTTTTGAAGGTCCTAGCCAGAGCAATTGGGGCAAGAAAAAAATAATGAAAGGTATCTGTATCTGAAAGGAAGAATTAAAACGTCTCTGTTTGCAGATGTAACATAATCTTAGAATTTTCTAAAATTCTAAGGAATCCACACAAGCAAAAAGACTCAGAGCTAATATACAGGCTCAGCAAGGTTGTAGAACAGTAAAAAAAATTGTATTCCTATACTCTAACAATGAAAATCTAAAAATCAAATTAAGAAAACAATTACATTTACAATAGCACACACACACACACAAGAATTTAACAAAAGAAATGGAAAACTTATACTCTGAAACTACAAAACATTGTTGAAAGAAATTAAAAAAGGTCTATATAACTGGAAAGTCATCATATACTGACGGATCAGAAGGACTAAAATTGGCAGGATAGCAATATTCCCCAAATTGATCTACAGACTCAATGTAATACCTACAAATCCCAATTGCTTTTTTCCTGAAATTTACAAACAAATCCTAAAATTCATTCAGAAATTCAAGGAATCCAGAATAGCAAAGGAACAAGTATGGAGGGTTCACATTTCTGATTCCAAAACTTACTACAAAGCTACAGTAATGAAGGCACAGGCAGTAGGACAGGCAGATAAGCATATGGATTGTAGACAGGCATACAGAACTGAGAGTACAGAAATAATCCCTTACATTTATAGTCCACTGCTTTTCAGCAAGAGTGCTGGGATGATTCAATAGGGAAATAGGGAAAGAATAATCATTTCATCAAACTGTGATGAGACAACTGGTTACCCACATGCAAAAAAAAGAAATTTTGACCACCTACCTCATACTGTATGCAACAATTAACTTAAAATGTACTAGACTTAAATATAAGCGCATAAACTGTAAAACTCTCAGAAGAAAACATAAGAATTAATTTTCATGACCTTGAATTAGGAAATGGATTCTATAGACATGACACTAAAACACATGCAACAAAAGAAAATAAGAGGTAAAACAGACTATCTCAAATAAAAAAAACACTTATGCTTCAAAGGACACCATTAAGAAAGTGAAAAGTCGAACTACAGAATGGGAAAAAATATTTGTGAATCATATATCTATCTGATAAAGGGTTAATATGCACAATATGTAAAGAACTTTTACAAGTCAACAAGCAAAGGATAAATAATCCAAACACTTAAAAAATGAAACACTTAAAAAATGAATGCAAAGAATGTGACTAGACATTTCTCCAAAGCACATACACAGATGGCCAATAAACACATGAAAAGGAGCTCAACCCTCAAATATTTGTTAGGGAAATGCAAATCAAAATCACAAGGAGATACCACTTCGCATGTGCTACAACATGCATGAACCATGAAAACACTGTGTTAGGTGAAAGAAGCCAGACACAAAAGATCACATATTGTATGATTCCATCTATATAAAATGTGCAGAATAAGCAAGTCCTTAATGACACAAAGTTGATTAGTGTTTTCCAGGGGCTAGAGGAAAGGAAAAATGGATAGTGGTTGTTAATAGGTACAGGGTTTCCTTTTTGGTTGATGAAAATATTCTGATATTAGACAGATACTGGTGATGGTTGCATGACTGTGTGAATATACTAAAAACAACTGAACTGTACACTTAAAAAGGTTGAACTTCGTGGTATAAAATTGTTATTTAAAAAATGAAGAATAACACACTATGACCAGTGGTTTATTGCCAAAATAAAACGTTAAACATTCAAAAATTAATCAGTGTAATTCACTATACTAACATTCTAAAAAGAAAAATTACATAATATAGATTCAGAAAAGCATTTTTCAAAATACAACATCCATTCACGATAAAAACTCTCAGCACACCAGCAATAGAGAGGAATCTCCTCAACTTGATAAAGACTATCTACAAATGTATTTAATAGTAGAAACTAATGCACTTTTTAAAAAGTTAAAACGCTAATGTACTTAATAGTAGAAACAGTTTCTACCGTTAGCTTGATGAGAAACAAGACAAGCACTCTCACCACTTGTAGTGCATATATACTAAAAGTGTTAGCCAATGCAATAAAGCAAGAAAAAGACATAAAAGGCATACAGTTTGGAAAGACAAAATTAAACCTATCAACATTCACAGATGAAATAATTAAGTAGAAAATTCCAGAAAAACATACACGAATACTCCTAGAACTAATAAGGAGGTTTATTTAGGTTGCAAGACACAAGATCAACACACAAAAGTCAATCACATTTCATATATATAAGAAAAGAACAATTGGAAACCAAAATTTAAAACTACCATTTTCAATAGCTCCCCCAAAATGAAACACATGTAAGTATAAATGAAATACATGTAAATCTAACAAAACATACAACATCTGTATGCTGAAAACAACAAAACACTAATGAAAGAAATCAAAGACCTAAATGAATAGAGAGATCTTGCATTCATGGATTAGAAAACTCAACACAGTGATGTATATTTAACACAACTCCTATCAAAACCTGAGCAGGATATTTTGCAGATAAAACAAGCTGATTCTAAAATTTATGGAAGAGACAAAGGAATTAGAGTAGTTAAGACAATTTGGAAAATGAATAAAGTTGGAGGAATCACACTATCGTATTTAAGGTTTAGTATCAAAGCTACAGTAATCAAGACAGTGTGGTAATGGTAAAGTAATACATACAGATCAATGCAACAGAATAGAATACAGAAAAAGATCCATGCAAATATGACCACCTGATGTTTCTTTTGACAAAGGGCAAAAGAAGCTCAGTGGAGAAAGGATAGTCTTTTCAACAAATGCTGTTGGAACTGGTTATTCAGATGCAAAACTAGAGCTTCCTCCTAAACTGTACATCTTATTAAAAAACAAAACAAAACCTCAAATGGATATCTAACTGTATAACATAAAAGTAAAACTTAAGGAAAACCAACTTTGTGATCTGGGGTTATGTGAAAACTTTTTAGAAATGACACCAAAAACACAATTCATAAAAGAAGAAATTGACAAACTGAATTTCACCCATTTAAAAACTTGCTTTCCAATGACACTGTCAAGAGTATAAAACACAATCTGCAGAATTGAAGAGGGAAATAAACCTGCAAATTAATGTTCATAGTAGCTTTATAACAGCCGCAAACTGAAAACAACTCAAAGGCCCTTTACTGAGGTGAACTGACAAACAGCTGTACGTCCATACAATGGCCATAATGATCAACAATGATAAACTATTGATCCATGTAATAACATGGACGATTTCAAAGACATTAGGCAGAGTACAAAAAGTCAGTCTCCAAATGTTACATATTGTGAAATTCCATTTATATGACATCCACAAAAAGACAAAACACTAGTGATGAAAAATAGATGAGTGTTTATCAGGGATTATGGGTGGGGAGAGGGTGTGACTATAATGGAATAGCAGAAGGGAGTTCTTTCAGGTAATGTATCTGATTTTGGTGGTAGCTACACAAATCTGTACATGTGCTAACATTCACAGAACTGTATACCAAAGGAAAAGAGTCAGTTTTAGTGTATGATAATTAAAAAAATAAAAAACTATCAACCACCATAAAAACTAGAAAAACAAAATACCCCCCCCCAAAAAAATTAAGTTAAAAGAATGTTAATAAAATAGAAAAGAAGGAAATCAGTAAACATAAAACCAAGGCTGATTTCTTAGAGAAAACCTAAAATAGAGAAACCTGTGATAAGTGTGTTCAAGAAAAGAACAACAGAGAGACAGGTATTAGGAATGACAATAGTGATATAATCACAGATGTAGAAAATATGTCTGAGAGATTTCTTATAACCTTAAGGCAAATATGGAAATACAGATATAAATGACAATATTCTAGGAAAAATAACTTAGTATATTAGCAAAGTTGGCTCAAAGAGGTAGAAATTGAAAAGATATATAGAGTTATTCCCCCCAAAGCACCATTCCCTTATAGTTTTAGGATAGAATTCTAACAAACCTTTAAGAAACATAACTTTAGTTATTTTAATACTTTTTTGTAGCTAGCCCTCTACTTATGTCAGGGAATAAAAGAACAAATAAGTAAAATAACACATAAAATAAAAAGCAGGGAAAAATCACGTATTGTAATTTGAATTCTCACACACCCACATACATCAATCAAAACAGTGAGTCCCTTTTGTAATGCACTGGAGAGAAATAGGAGCAGAATCCTATTCAGATTTAACTTACATAATTTTATCTATTCTCACTCATATTTTTCATACGGCCTCTAAATACAACCATTTTATCGGGTGCTAAAAAAAATTTCTGTACCAATGTTAGAGAGAAAACTGGGTGTTTGCACATAACGAAACTATGCTATTCAGCATTAAATATACAAAACACGCATATTGTACTTGAAGATGATTTAAGGGATTTTTAAAAGATTTATATTAACCTTACTCATTGACATTAGAAACTAAACCCTGAATAGTGACTCCACGCCAGTAGCACCAATAGTAGGGTTCCCCTTCATCTCCCACCCTTTGTATCAGGGCAAATACTCTTATGTACAGGTAATCATGTTAGGGACACTGCTAAGTAGGTCATGGTTTAGGTTGTACTCGGGCCACATTGTGGTTAACTCTTGTGGTTGTTACCTTTTAAGCAAATAAGTTTGGCCTTAAAATGTCATCCCCAGCAGACTAGAAATACCCAATTGATAGAGTACAACAGTCCTACCCTTTGACTTGAGCTCAGGGTTCCTTTAGCATCTCCATTTTACCCCCACCCCAGATCAATCCTTCAGACTCCATTTTTCATGGGACCAATCCATCTCCATTACGTTATCCTATTAGTTTATTTGGTCATAAGGCACATTCATAAGAAGGGATCTACTTATAGGCTCACCTCCATAATCTTCCTTAGTGAAACAAAGGTTAACCACACTAGAATAACATTTCTCCTGCCAGCACAACAAAGCTGTTCATTTTTGATTTCCTATCATAGTACTTGTACAGTTCACAAACACTCTTCTTTCTTAATCTTAAAAGGCAAAACAATCACAACTGGCACACTAGTATCTTCTATACTGTTCCTAACCACACAAATCAACAAAGAAAGGTTATAAGTGTATCTGAAATAATGGATTAACAGCTATGAAAATCAGGCAGGTGGAGAGGGGAGGTTAGTTTACAAGACAGGGAGAGAAAGAAAAGGAGTGGAGGGAGAGAGAAAGCTATAGACTGATCTCATAAATAAGAACACAAAGTCTAAAAAAAAATTAGTAAATGTACTCCAGAAGATTAAAAGATAATATATCATTACCAGCTTGTTATAGCCTATTCCATAAATGCAAAAAATAGTTCAACATTAGCAATCACACGAATGTAATTTACTCTACTCATGGATAAATGAATTAATTTATTCAACCAGTACTATTTGGCATTATGTGAGGTATGTTTCACTCACATAACTCTGGTGCTGCTCATAAACACCTTATGATCATTTTTGGAAATGAAAAAACTTATGTGACAAAATTAAATACCTATTCTCAAAAACCTATTAACATAGGAATATAAAAAATATTTCCAATCTGATTAAGAATACCATAAAGTTATAGCAAATATCACACTTAAAATTTAAATTAAAAAAAGGAGATATGAAACTATTAAAGACTTAACAGATATCAACAATTGCAGTGTATGCATCTTATTTGGACCTTAATCCAAACAATTTCTAAAAATTCATGTTTATATGACAACCAGGGCAATATGTACATGGCTGGATAGTCGACGATAATTAGGAATTGTTAATTTTTTAAGTGTAATAATGGTATTTGGCTTAAGCTTTTGTTTTTTTTTAAAGGTCTCACATTTTAGAGATACATACTGAAATATGAACAGATTAGATGTCTGGGATTTGCTTCAAAATCATTTGTGTTTAGAGAGGGAATGGAAGTCTAGATAAAACAAGACTGGTCATATAACGATCATTTGTTGGAGCTGGATGTTGGGTTTATCAGGTGAATTACACTAGTTTCTTAACTTTTGAGTACGTTTGAAATTTTCCAAAGTACAAAGTTTTAAAAAATGTTTTTAATTATCAAACACAAAGAAAAATATCATAGAACAAAAACTAAAAGCAAAACACTAGAGAGAATCTAAATTATCGGAAAACCTTTTATGGATGTTATTGAACATTGATCTTTTTTAAAAAAGTTTTAACACTTTATTACAATTCCATGAGTTATCACCAAAATAAAACCAACCAAACAAAAAAACTGTATCTGTGTAAACTAGAAATAGAATACAACCAGCAGCTGAAAAGCTACCCTAGTACCTCTCTCAATTACTACCCTTCCTATAGGTAACTATTCTCCTGCATTTTAACTTCTTAGATTGTAAATATACAGTACCTATAATTTAGTGAATGACTTTTTTTGATCAACATGTGAAATTCATCCATGTTACCTATACCAGTAGTTTGGTTTTTTCCATTATCGTGCAGCAAGTTATTCTCAAAATATGGTCAGTAGACTCCTGGGAATCCCCAAGACCCTTCCGAAGTTTAACAGAATACAGAAAGTTTACTGATAAATGCTTTCAGTGACAAGAGGCAAGAAAGGTAAAAACTAGCCAGGTAGATCATGAAGGGCCTAGTGAGTTATGCTTGTATTTTAAGAACAGGGACTACTGTTGGGTTTAAAGTCACTCACTCTGGCTACTGCTATGTGTGATGTAACTAAATCAGGACAAGACTAGAGTCAAGACTAGGTAGGGGCTGTAACAATAATGTGGACAAAAAATAATGGGCCTATACACTAAGAGAACCGCAGTAGAGAGATGTGAACCCTAGGCAAAAGCACTGCTCTCCAAGCTTCAATTTCTTCTAATAATAACACCTACCTTACAGAGTTATTCTGAGGATTTAAATAAGGCATTTTCTTATAAAGGAGTTCTGTATTCTAACTCTTGGTAAAAGATTTTAGTATCCCTGGAACAGGCAATTATTATTTCAAGAAACTGAATTGTTTCAGAATATACCAGATACAAAGATTCATCTTTTCTGCAACTTACTAACTTAAAACCTAAAAGATACTTTAATAATCAATGAAAATAAATCAGATAATAAAGTGTTTACCCTTTCCTTATATTTGAAAGGCAAATTCTAACTACTAAACATCTTATAGTGCTCCATTTAATCTCAATATTAAAAGATGAGCACCACTTCCCATTTCTCTAAAAACTGAAATGTAAGTGCATTAAAGGTAGGTATCAAATTACTCTCACTCAATGGTAAGAACATGAGTGTAAAACAATTGCACTTCTTCACCAAACAAAGCAGGACAGTGAGTTATCAAATATTTAAGCGAATATTAGGGAGACCATTTCATGCATGGTGTAGATGCTTGACCACTGCAGTGCACATCTGAAGCTGAATAATACTATATGTCAACTATAATTTAATACATATATAGTCACGGGAGATGGAGTATAGCATAGGGAATAGAATCAATAGAATTATAATAGATATACACGATGTCAGAGGGGCAATAGATTGGGGGAGGGGTTTATTTTGTGAAGGGTAAAATGTCTTTAACTATTGCATTGTTTTGTACACCTGAAACTAATAAAAAATATTTAAGCGAAAACTAGAAAACTGTTCTGTCAGCTTAATTTATTTTGAAGTATTCTAAAGTTATACTTTCTGTAAAGTAAACAACACAAACCAGGGAGGAAAAAAAGGCAACTTTATTTTTACAAAATTTCTACAATTCTCTAATCTACCAATGCATTCTTGACTCTTCTAAGACATAAAGCAATCTTTAATGGATCACTTAGAAGTATAAGGCATTGAACTTGGGCAAAAAGTCCTTAAAATCTACTTTTTATCCCATCCTTTGCTTTCTGCCGGAAACACTCTTAAAACACTGTAGAAAGTTATGTTCTATACCTACTTCACTGACAAAAATGACAGTCTTTAGAACTGAGTTCTCCACAGACTGCCTCTCACCTTGTAACTTAAATCCTCACCCTTCCTGTCATGTGTTGCACAACTACTCTTCACAGTATCCCTTCTTGCATTGAGTGTCCTTAGCCTTCTCTTTTCTAGATGAAATAAAGGAAACTTACCTTCCTAAACACCTGACATGTTCTACTGAATTGTGGAAACAGAAATCACTCTCAATCTCTCATCCTTTCTCTTCACTCTCATCTGAGGACCTCACGTCATATTACTTTGAGAAATCTCCGTCTTCCCACCCCCAAACCTACAGATCTAAGTACACTTGCACCAGTATTTTCCTCCTTCCCTCTTGTGACAACAGAGGAAGTACCCCTTTCTTCCCTATCAAAAGGGCAATCCATACTCATCTATCTCCACTATCACTACCTTGGTCCAAGCTCCTGTCTCTCACCTGGATTACAGCCAAAACCTAATCATTCCATCTCTACTCTTCCCTACTTCACAACAATCCCCCACAGTGGTAAAAGTGACAACGGTTTTTAAAATATAAGTCACACTGTGTCACTTAAATCTATTTAATTTAATAATTACATTTAAAATAAACCCAAACTCTTTGCGATAGTTTTCAAAGCCCTGAGTTCCTTCCTAAGATTCCTACTTTACCTTGTCACTCTCCCTATGACCACTGTGCTCCAGCTATCGTGTTTCCCCGAAAATAAGACCTAACTGGACAATCAGCTCTAATGTGTCTTTGGAGCAAAAATTAATGTAAGACCCAGTATTATTTTACTATAACATAAGACAGGATCTAATATGATATGAAATGATATATGATATGATATAATACCGGGTCTTATTTTAATTTTTGCTCCAAAAGATGCATTAGAGCTGATTGTCTGGCTAGGTCTTATTTTCGGGGTACACTGACTTTATTCATTTAGCTGCAACACACCAGCTTTTCCACATCAGCTCTCTCTGATTCTGGGCTTTTCACACATTGCTCCCATGTACAAGGCTCTCTTATCCCAATCATAACATGGTTAGCTATCCTTTCAATCTTAGAAAAGTCTCCTTGACAAATAAACCTTCCAGTAATTACCCTGTACCTGTTACTATCTCTGCCCCTTGTTTGTTTCTGTTAGAGTGCTTATTACAACATATTCACGAGACTGTAAGCCTTATGAGGGCAGAAACTATGTCCATCAGGTAGCTGTGCCTTACACAGTGCCTGACATAAGCAAATGATCAACGAATATTTGCTACATGAATGAGTGAAGAGACAGAAAGGATTAAATTGCAATCTTGGCTCTACGACTTCTTAGTGGTTTGATCTTAGATAAGTCACAAATTCTCTGAGCTTCAATTTTCTCTTCTATATAGAAGGGATAAATACCTTATATAGGATTGTTAAATGCGACCAAATGAAGATTAACTGGCAATGAACAGAGACCAAGCACAGCATCTGTAACTTAACGCTATACATAAACTTAATAAATGTTGGTTTCCTTTCCATCTTTCTATTATAGCTTAGACAGTGAGAATTCCCTACGCTAATTTTGTATTGAAATTAAAAATATATATCTATAGATCTCTAGATAGATCTATCTTTATACACATTTGTTGTTGGCAGCTACTTTGAAAGACTGATGACACGCATCTGAACAGATAAATTGGTATCCTGCATTATATTTGCAGGATCCAGTCCTCTACCTGAGAAAACAGAAGTAGTGTATATCTATTATTCACCCCTCCCAAAAACCATGGGGGGAGGGTGAGGAGAAAAAGAGGAGAAATAGGAGGGAAAGGTGACCTTAGAAATTGGAGATCATTAACTCAACTTCAGTTCCTAAGTTTAGAACAACCTTCATTTACCTATAAAAATTTGCTGCAAATACAGGATTAAATACTCATTCTAAAATTCTGAAATAAAAACATTTTCTATTTGCCTAAATATATATAAATCTCATCTACATTAAATGCGTTTACCCCCTTTTTTACCTTTCAATCTTTAAATTGTAATATCATTCATAAAAGGAAAAAAAAACATAAAACCCAATCACAAAAAAACACCTCAGATCAAAAACACAAAAAGATCTCATTGTTCCCTTAATTTTTCGATAAGCTTTAAATTTTCTAACCACAAAATTCAGTCTTTCCTTTCTAAACATTTTCTTTAACTGCCGTTCACTTTTCAGCCTGACATCACTTTTAAGTTTTCTTGAAAGATTTTACTTTCTAGGAACCTTCTAAATCATTTATCATACATCATTCAAATCTCCTCCATACTCTTCCTGGGACATAGTTATTACTCTGAAAAGGGTCATTTTATACTTTCTACATGAAAACCATCTACAAGTTTGTGGAATGTGCTGCCTACCTTCATATTCTCCCTAGGATATGGATGTAATTTAGATTCTAAACCCAAGGAAGAGTTTATGTTAAGCAATTAATTCAATTTTACTCAACATATTTTATGTAATCAAGCTTGACTTTTTTAGAAGTAATTGGAATCTGGTTTAATTTTTTTCTCATGTTCTAGTTATTTCTACTACCTTTCTAAAATTGGAATTTCTAGTCTATCCTTAAACTGAAAATTTACAAAATGCTACTGAATGTTCCATAAAATTCATCGGAAAAGACGTACCAATTAGATATAAAATGCAAGAATAAGAAGAATTTTAGGCTACCATAAGATCTAGAATAATGCTGTGTATGGCAAAGACATTTAACTATAAAAAGCTGGAAACCAGTTTAAGGAAGAATTTATCACAGGTCAGTCAGTATACGGCAGGAAGAGTTCTCCCTGCTACCAAATGCTCTGGAAGCAATTAACCAAAAACTAACCATCTGCAAATATTCAAGGCTATTGTAAAATGATATACAACTATAACAAACATTTTAAATTACATTTTAAGACTTCATCTAGGGCAGTATTTTTCAAACTAAGAATAGTAATCTATTAGTGGATCCAAAAATAATTTTATGAGCTCAAACCAGCAAGCTTTCGAAGACAGAGTAAGATAAGGGAGGATAAATAAAAAGACTGGGAAAAATTAAGAGTGCATCACAGGTAGTAACAGTAAGTATTATTTCATAAACTTTATTTTGTTCTGTAGATTGGGAGTAATATAACATGTACTTTAAGGGTGGGTTTAAGTAAAAAACAAACATTAGAAAACACTGATCTGGGAGACAAACAGAAGGAAAAGGATAAAGCAATGGAGCTATTACAATTACTAAATTATGGCTTGAGAAATGAGTCAGACTAAAGCTTGTATTGACTAGGAGACAGTTTTGGAAACCTTCATTTATAAAAGCCAGACATCCTATGCGAATTGTGAAGAAGCACCTTCTCCTCTTACAGTACCTAAAACAATGCCCAGCAACGTTCAGTTGCCCCCACTAGTGTTATTAGTCCTCAAACTTCCAAAACAACCTTTACTTTCTATTAACTCTCAAGAACATTCAAAGCAGTTTACGGTAACAGCAGTTTAAGATAATTATAGGTCCTTGAACAACTACTTCTAGAAAACACACACTGTATTCCGTATCACAGTTTAGAGTTTCAAATAAGGCTTTGGTATTCAGAAAAGTAACTTGGAGTGTAATAGTCACGTTATTCCACTAAAATGGTAACATATGAAAGTCACAGTCCACTAAAATGGCTAGATGTAGAGAATAATCATCAAAACAAAGGTGTTTTTTTAAAACAAAGATATATGAAATGTTTCAAAAATTCAAGGCACAACTTGGAGCCATTTAACACTGCAGTTAATGGATTAGAGTCACTCTGAAGAGTTAGTATTGGAACTGCCTAACTATCGGCCAATCAACCTGTTTTTCTTCATTGTGTGTTAAGAGTTACTCTGAACACTTGTTCTTTTTTTTTTTAACAGAGCTTTCTAATTATTTTTGAAGCCACTCAAAAAAAACAACAACAACAAAAAAACCACAACCAAAAAACACCACTACTTGATCTATAAGGGACAGTTTCATAAATTACAACTAATATTTATTTTAAAAGTCTCAGGGTAATGGGTATTTGGGGAGATGAATCCACTAGCATCACAGCTAATGCCTATTCAAGTTAAACAAACCACACTGTTGTTATGGAAGCACCCCTCCATACTATTGTTATAGCTTTTTTTTTCCTATATATAAATACACATGGTTGCAGAGACAGAAGAGAACAAAAACTGCAGCTATAAAGAAAATTTTCCCCAGTTGTGGAATGAAGGGTTCCTTCAATCTCTGCGCACACATTTTAAGGTTCTGCCTGGCTCACCACCTCCTTTTTTTTTTGCTGTGGCTTGAGACATCAACCCTTGGCATAATCACTTGCTAGTTTTATTATAATTTGGTCCCACATTGTTAGAAAAATAAGTTTCAGTCTTTGCCTACTAACAATTCCCCACTAAACGCAAATTCCCAAAACAAATCTTTGACAATCACCTACCAGGAAGTCGGTTCGTGTACAGGTACAAAAGAATGCACCAAGGCAAATTATGGGGTTCACAACCTCTTATTTCTAGAGGCAAAAAGACTTTTAGTTCAAACACTAATGACATAGGTTTTAATGAGAGAAGAGCAAAAGAACTTGTTTATTCATCCATCCTGATCAGACATCACTAAAAATCAATTCTGATTATAGAAGACAAAGCTGAACACTCTTCATCACCCTAAATTAAAGATGCCTCTCACTTTCTTCTCTCTCCTGAGCCATCACACCAAACCTAGAGCAGAAGGATATACACCTTCAGGCGAGAAGAAACAACATAATAGCTTATTGACCTCTGCTGTAGACCCAAACCCACAAGATCACAGCCACTTGATGCCACTAACAATCAGAAGTCAGGGGCCGGATTTCCTGGTCACATCATTGGCAAGTGCCATATTAAATGTGGACCAAACCTCTACTCTCAATGCCAAACAAACAAGAATAATAATAATAATAATCAGGTCAGGGAGCAATACCTTCTGAACCACACTGAAAAACTAGTTCTTGGCTGTCATTAAATTTCAACTAAAGTTCATTAAATTCTTAAGGGTAACTTTCCAGGTTTTAAAAGTTACCGTCAGATTTAATTCCACAGATAAATGCTTTCAAAAGAGTTAATACTTGCTCACGAATTACATGTTGACTGAACTCCATCACCACCACCATTAGTGGAATTAGTGTGTCAAACGACTTAGACTTTTTACACTGTAAAATTTAACCACGGAATGGTAATTTCTAATTATTTTCTTCTGAAAAAAATCAAAACACCACTCCAAAAAGTCAAGGTTAACTGTGTTCTCTGAAACACCACCAATATGTTTAATTGATAAACTAAGAACGGTGAAGTCAAAAGTGGAACTCAAGTCTCTCAAAAAATGAATGTCCTTTCCAATTAATTCCTTAGCTCTTGTTCGGACCCCAATGTATTTATTAAAAGCTTAGTTATCTCAAATAATCTTCAGTCTTCTCTTAACCTCAAAGGAATATAAATAACGCAATCCACAGACTGGAATAAAGCAACAGTGACAACATCAGCGGACAATGATGGATGAAATGACAAATGAACTGGAAGTCAGGGCAGACATGTATGCCCTAAGAGGGAGAAACTGAGGTGGGGCTGGAAACTATGTTCTGGCCTTCTCCCGCGTGTTGCTCCTGGGGAAGGAACAGGATCCTGCACGCCCAGGATCAACAGAGCCTCGGCAGAGACGGGAAGAAAGCAGCGGGCTGCTTTTTCAAGGAGTGGGGAGGATGGGGGTGGGGAGGCCTGATGCAGTGGGAATTTCACTGGGGAGAGAACTTCCTAACCTCGAGAGAGGGTCGGGGGTTGGCAGGACCGTCCCGGCAGCGGCGGGGACGACTTCCCCTTCTTTCTCACACAGTCATACATTCTTGTGTGTGGCTTGTGCGAGGGGCCCTCGAGCCCAGGTCGGGAAGTCCGCCCGCCACCCCCTTGCTCCACCGGGGATCCCCCACCGGCCGGGACACCCAAGACCCTCTTCGACACCCCGAGGGGCTGGAGGTGGGTGAGCGGACGAAAGCATCTCCGTGCAGGGCCACCCCCTCCGCCGCGTCTACCCCTTGCCGGGTCTTTGTCCCGCCAGCGTCCAGGGTCTCTCTCCGGTTCTCCCGGGGAATCCCGGTCCTGGAGGCCTCGGTCCCCAGGGTCGCCCCAGCTTTGTTGGGTCGGCGGGGCGCGGGGACGCAGACACTTACCGTACACCTCGGCGAGAAAAAGCAAAACCAACGCAGACCTCCACCGCGGAGACTCTTTTGTGCTCCAGCGGCGGGCCATAA